>NC_063355.1:19278965-19279537 GCF_021869965.1 Rhincodon typus | reverse complement strand
GATGAAGGGTCTAGGCCCGAAACGTCAGCCTCTCTGCTCCTATGATGCTGCTTGGCCTGCTGTGTTCATCCAGCCCTGCACCTTGTTGTCTTTAGATTTACTTGTTTTTTTGGCAGGGGGTGAGCAGGTTGAGGTGCGCAGAGATTGATCAAAATGGAAACTAAATATATGTCATTCATTAAGCTAATAATTCAATTCAAATAATTAAATTATCATTTTTGCATATAATTTCATTTGCATTTTATTTAGAATCTGGCTTATTGTACCCTCTATAATGTTCTGGCATTATAAGAGAAAATAAGTGAAATAAGAGAAAATTTATATAAAAACTGACTGAGATCAAAGTTTTTTTTAGTCATAGATTATGGATGATTTGAAAATACTGATCATGAAGTAAAGTTGCAGTACCGATTGACAAAGACAAAAGGATAGAGAGAGAGAGAGTGCCAATCAATTTCTGAGCCTTATTGAAATATGGTTTTGTACTTGTTTTAAAATTTATAGCCTTATATTCTCACTCTTTTCCACACACACACACACACACACACACACACACACACACACACACACAC
>NC_063355.1:19265818-19278955 GCF_021869965.1 Rhincodon typus | reverse complement strand
ACACACACACACACACACACACACACACACACACACACACACACACATCAAAACACACATCAACCTACAATGCACCCTAACCACTTGGCTCAACACCTCCTTGCCTCCTCCTTGCATTTACCTCACATATTCCCCTTTCACTACGGCTTTCAAAGTGTTTGCAGGACGTTCAAACTCCAGGATATGGCATTCGGTGCTGTAGGATCAAAAATTGGGTTTCCAACCCCAACCAGAATTTCTGGCCCCTCAAAAATTATTTTCTAGAACAATCATGCATATAAAAATACATAATGTGAGGATCTCCAATGGGTTGAAAAGGAAGTTTGGTGTGTGGATTCCTGAATTACCATCATTTTTTTAAACAGAGAGGGAGGCAAGTAGTGCAGGAGTCTCCTGTGACTATCCCTATCTCAAATAAGTACTGCAGGAGTCTCCTGTGGCTATCCCTATCTCAAAAAAGAAGTGCAGAAGTCTCCTGTGGCTATCCTCATCTCAAACAAGTATGCTGTTTTGGAAACTGTAGGGGATGATGGACACTCAGGGGAATGTATCACTGACAGCCAGGTTTATGGTACTGAGACTGGCTCTAACATAATGAGGGGTACACCAGGTTCCAAGCGGTCAATTGTGATAGGGGACTCTCTAGTCAGAGGCACAGACAGACAATTCTGCGGCTGACAGCGAGATATCGGAATGAAGTGTTGCTTCCCTGGGGTCAGGATCATGGATATCTTGGAGAGGATGCAGAATATTTTCAAAGGAAAGAGGGACCAGCAGGATGTCATTTTACACGTTGGAACTAACGACATAGGGAGAGATAAGGATGAGATTCTGAGGAGAGAATATAGAAAGTTAGGCAGGAATTTAAAAAGAAGGTCCTCAAGGGAAGTAATTTCTGGATTATTCCTGGTGCCACAAGCTAGTGAGGTTTGGAAGAGAACAATAGAGCAGATGAAGTAGAGGAGCTGGTGCAGGGGAGAAGGATTCACATTTTTGGATCATCAGAATCTCTTCTGGGGTAGAAGTGAACTGGATACAAAGGACGGATTGCACTTGAATTGAAGGGGGACTAATATACTGCTAGAGATTTGCTATAGCTGCTCAGGAGGATTTACAATAGTAAGGGCAGGGGTGGTACTCGGGGAGATTGAGAGTTGGGAAAAGGAGTAAGTCAAACAGTCAGGGCAGGCAGGAACAAAGCAGAGAATGAGGTAGGACTGATAAACTAAACTGCATTTATTTCAATGCAAGAGGCCTAACAGGTAAGGCAGACGAACTGGGAACATGGGACTGGGATATCATAGCAACTACAGAGACATGGCTCAGAGATGAACAAGACTAGCAACTTAATGTTCCAGGGTATAGATGCTATAGGAAGGATAGAAAGGGGAGCAAGAGAGAAGGGGGAGTAGTGCTTTTAATTAAGGATAACATTACTGCTGTACTTAGGGAAGATATTCCTGGAGATAAGCCCAGGGAAGTTATTTAGACAGAACTGAGAAATAAGAAAGGGATGATCACCATATTGGGATTGTACTATAGTCCTCCCACTAGTCAGCGGGAAATTGAGAAACAAATTTGTAAGGAGGTCTCAGTTATCTGTGAGAATAATAGGGTGGTTATGGTAGGGGATTCTAATTTTCTAAACATAGACTGGGACTGCTATCGTGTTTAGGGCTTACATGGAGTGGAATTTGTTAAGTGTGCGCAAGAAAAATTTTCTGCTTTAGTATGTGGATGTACCTACTAGAATAGGTGCAAAACTTGACCTACTTGAAGGGCAGGTGTCAGTGAGGAAGCACTCTGGGGCCAGTGACCATAATTTTAAAATAGTGATGGAAAGGGATAGGCCGGATCTAAAAGTTAAATTTCTAAATTGGAAAAGAGCCAATTTTGACGATATTAGGCAAGAACTTTCAAAAGTTAATTGCGGGTGGATGTTCACAGGTAAAGGGATGGCTGGAAAATGGAAAGCATTCAAAAAATGAGATAATGAGAGTCCAGAGACAGTATGTTCCTGTTAGGGTGAAGGACAAGGCTGGTAGTTGTAGGGAATGCTGGATGGCTGGAGAAGTTGAGGCTTTGGTCAAGAAATAGAAGGAAGCATATATGGACAGTAGGGATTGGATAAATCCCTAGAAGAGTATAAAGGCAGTAGGAGTATATTTAAGAGGGAAATCAGGAGGGCAGAAAGCGGAAATGAAATAGCTTTGGCAAAAAGGGTTAAGGAGAATCCAGAAAGATTTTATAAATATATAAAGGACAAAAAGGTAACTAGGAAGAGAATAGGGCCCCTTAAAGATCAACAAGGCCACCTATGTGTGGAACCACAGGAGATCGGTGAGATACTAAATGAGTATTTTGCATCAGTGTTTACTGTGGAGAAGGATATGGAAGATATAGAACGTGGGAAATAAATGACACCATAAGTGTCCATATTACAGAGGAGGAGGAGGTAATGGATGTCTTAAAATGCATAAAGGTGGATAAATCCCCAGGACCTGATCAGGTGTACGCTAGGACTCTGTGGAAAGTGGGGGAAGAGATTGCTGAGCCCCTTGCTGAGATATTTGTATCATCGATAGCCACGGGTGAGGTGCCAGAAGACTGGAGGTTGTCTAACATTGTGCCACTATTTAAGAAAGGTGGTAAGGAAAAGCACATGAACTATAGACCAGTGAGCCTGAGGGATAGGATTTACATGTATTTGGAAAGGCAAGGACAGATTAGGGATAGTCAACATGGCTTTGTGCGTGGGAAATCATGTCTCACTAACTTAATTTAGTTTTTTGAAGAAGTAACGAAGAGGACTGATGAAGGTAGAGCGGTGAATGTGATCTATATGGACTTCAATGAGGCATTTGACAAGGTTCCTCAACATAGATTGGTTAGCAAGGTTAGATCACATGGAATACGGGGAGAACTGGTTCAAAGGTAGGTGACAGATGGCGGTGGTGGAGGATTGCTTTTCAGACTGGAGGCCTGTGACCAGCGGTGTGCCACAAGGATCGGTTCTGGGTCCACTGCTTTTTGTCATTTATATAAGTGATTTGGACGTGGTATGGTTAATAAATTTGCAAACGAAACTAAAATCAGAGGTGTAGTTGACATTGAAGAAGTTTACCTCAGTGTACAATGGGATCTTGATCAGGCGGGCCAATCGGCCAGGAATGGCAGATGGAGTTTAATTCAGATAAATGTGAGGTGCTGCATTCTGGAAAGACAAATCAGGGCAGGAATTACACACTTAATGGTGAAATCCTAGGGAGTGTTGCAGAACGAAGTGACCTTTGGAGTGCAGGTTCATAGTTCCTTGAAAGTGAAGTCGCAGGTAGATAGGATAGTGAAGAAGGCATTTGGTATCCTTGCCTTTATTGATCAGTGCATTGACGTCATGTTGCAGCTGTACAGAACATTGGTTAGACCACTGTTGGAGTATTGCGTGCAATTCTGGTCTCCCTGCTATGGGAAGGATGCTGTGAAACTTGAAAGGGTTCAGAAAAGATTTACGAGGGTGTTGACAGGAATTGGAGGGTTTGAGCTAAAGGCAGAGGCTGAATAGGCCGGGAGTACTTTCCCTGGAGCATCAGAGGCTGAGGGGCGACCTTATAGAGGTTTATAAAATCATGAGGGGCATCGATAGGGTAAATAGGCAAGGTCTTTTCCAGGGGTGGGGGAGTCAAAAACTAGATGGCATGGGTTTAAGATGAGAGGGGAAACATATAAAGGGACCTAAGGGGCAAAAGTTTTTGAGAAGATTTGTAGCTCGGGTTGTGGCTGAGGTTGTAGACATGCTGGCTCAGCCAGTGGGTTTGGTTGCAACGTCATTGCACTAACGATATTACCTAGCAAGGTGACAAACCGCTTGCAACCAAACCCACTGGCTTGGCCAGCATGTCTACAACCTCACCTAAGAGGCAACCTTTTCACACAGAGGGTGGTGTATGTATGGAATAAGCTGCCGGACGAAATGGTGGAGGCTGGTACGATTACAGCATTTAAAAGACATTTGGATGGGTGTATGAACAGGAAGGGTTTAGAGGGATATGGGCCAAATGCTGGCAAATGGGACTAGATTTATATAGGATATCTGGTCAGCATGGATGAGTTGGACCGAAGGGTCTGTTTTCATGCTGTATATCTTTATGACTCTGACTGCCAATTCTAAATCCAAGATAAAACAGTATTGAGCTGATATTAGTATTGATAGTTTCTCCATCATTAAGTCAGTACCAGGGACTTCTCTGCCATCAAATCTGATAAGGCACTTTTCAGAAAGTACTTAGCACAGGCTATATTAAGCTGCAAAAGTTACAGGGCATCGTGATCAATATGGTACCGTTAATCTGACAGATAGTCATACTTTTGTTCTGGAAGGTCTATGTTCTATGAAATACAGAAACTTAATGATTGACATAAAATCAAAAAATGCTTGAAATATTCCAGAGGTCAGGCAGCATCTGTGGAAACTTAGTTCATGTTTGAGGTCAACAACTTTTCATCACAACTGAAGAAAGAAACAGAGTTTTTAAGATGATTGAAGGTGATGAAAGGATAGGAAGAACAAAAGGGATGCTCAGTGATATAGTCTCAGGCAATTAGATTAACTAACAAAGAATTTGATTATGCAAAACACAATGACAGTGATAATGGATATTGCAAAGAAACAAATGTGGTGTCTGAATGAGGCATGACAGCTATCTAAGGACAGCATGAAGGGATAAAGAAAGACACCATCAAAAATACAAAACATGTAGAACAAGAGGGAGGCCAAAATGAAAGATGAGCTGCAGTTCCTTGAGCTTTTTATTGAGTTGCATTGGAACATTGAAATTAACCATTGACAGAAAAGTTAGATTAGAAGCAAGGTACAAAATTAACCTGAAAGGTGACAGGAAGCTTGGGATCATGATTGTGAACTGAACGGAGATGTACCACAAAGCAGTCACCAAGTCTATCTTTGGTGTCCCCATTATCGAGGAGACCTCAGTGTGAATAGAAATTATAGCATATTAAACCGAATAAGTACATTGTTGTTTCACTTGGAAAGAGGGGCAGTGGATGATGAGAACAAAGTAAGTAAGGCTCACGTATGGCAACTCCTGCGCTTCCATGAAAATTGCAGTAGGAAAAGGGGTATGAGGATGGCTGAAGAGCGGACCTGGACCATCGTGGATGGAACAGTACTTTAAGAACGATGATAAGGGAGGGGAAGATGCGTTTGGCAATAATATCACACCAGAACTGGGGAAAACAGGAAGATGATTTGATGAATATGGAGGTTGGTTGGGTAAAGGTGAGCACAAGGGGAAACTGGTTCTGGGAGTGACAGCAGAAAAGCATGGACTAGACATGGTGGAGACCCTGTCCACCATGCTGCCTGGGAATCCTCAACTGCAGGAAAAGGAAGATACGTCTAACGGGGAGACAATTGCCTAGTAGTATTATCAACTGTTAATCAAACCCCAAACATTCTGGGTTTGAATCCCGCCATGGCAGATGGAATTTGAATTCAATAAAAATTATCTGGAATTAGGAGACTAGCGTTGACTGTGAATCAGTTGCCGATTGTCAGAAAAACCCATCTGCTTCATTAATGTCCTTCGGGGAAGGAAACTGCCATCCTTACCTGGTCTGGCCTGCATGTGACTCCAGACCCTTAGCAATGTGTTTGACTCTCTCAGCAATTAGGGATGGTCAATAAATGCCGTCTAAAAGGTGCCCTCGTCTGTGAATGAATAAAGAAGGAAAGAAAAGGGCTCATGTGGAAGATTACATAATCGGAACAGATGAGACAAAGATAGAGACACAAAGAATGGAACAGAGCCCTGACTTGAAGTATGGTGTGAGGAGGTCTTGTCATCTTAGCTGCACGAGTCTGTTGGTTTGTAGATATTGTTTATCTCCAGAAATGGAGACAGAGAAGACAAGGAAGGGAAGAGCCAACTTTGGACCAGGTAGAAGTAGAAAGAAATCCAATGAAGTTTTCCATTTTGCAATAGGAGCAGGAATCAGCAATGTAAAAGAAAAAGAGATGGGGGTGGGGGCCCAAGTGGGACTAGAATAATGAATTTTCCATGCATCTCACAAACTGGCAAGCATACTTCAGACCCATGGCGACTTTTTACGTAGAGCAAGTGAATGAAGTTGAAGGAGAAGTTGTTCAGAGTGAGAACAAGCTTAGCCAAGCAGAGAGTGTGATGATGGATGGATGGGGATTATATTGATATATTGTACTGGCTTACTAAAAGTCTTCATGGTTCCCCATTGAAGAAACGCGCATGTGAAAAACATTAATGTCTAGTTGTTATTTCATGGTAACATACCAGTGGTTATAATAACATATAAATATTGTTAAATTCTGGCACACTCTTGCTCAGACAGCTTAAAGGAACGTCTAGTGCCCCTGTGCCCCATGGAATATCTAAGACAAGCCCTTACTTGTGAATTCACATCAGCCTCAGGCACCAAGTTGATTTTAGAGGCATTTGCTGTGCCCTTAAGTGGTCTGGTAAGTCGTCATTTTTAAACAGAAGTTGACTACCACTACCCTGTACCTAACAATAACAAGATTAATGAGTCTAACATAATTGATTGTGATCTGGTAGACAAAATAGAATACTAACTGTGACTGAACAATCGATTCAATAACCATTTGTATACCAATATGAGGGCAATTCTTATCTAAGTTGGGAAAGTAAAATTACTCAATGATGTGTCCTTCTGACAGCGCAGAGATTGTTTCAAAGATTATGATAAGAAAATTCACTGGACTCAAAATTTTAACTCTTCTTTCTCTCCACAGTTGCTGCCAGACCTGAGTTTTTCCAGCAATTTCTGTTTTTGTCTCCAAGACTATTTTGGTCTTGCAATTGTTTTGCTTGTCTTACTCCTTTCACACACTTATCTGACTGCATGGAGTGGGAGCCGACAAAATTTTGACCCCCATGAATGAGTGATTTGGGAATGGTGAAAGGGTAAAAATAATTAAATCTCTAAATCCCAACATCACAAATGTTAAATTTAAAATAACAAAGTTAAGGGGAGCCAAGCAATCAACCTGCGCTCAGGAGATTGATTTCTAAGGATTAACGTGTTTAAGGAGGTTGCATGCCTTTTTTTGGCAACAGATTTATTTTAAAATTCATGGCAGCTCGGATTCTGGGCTTCCAGGCTCTGGGGTGGCACGGTGACTCAGTGGTTAGCACTGCTGCTTCACAGTGCCAGGGACTGGGGTTCAATTCTACCCAGCAACTGGCTGTGTTCAGTTTGCACATTCTCCTCATGTCTGCATGTGTTTCCTCCCACAGTCCAAAGATGTGCAGACTAGGTGGATTAGCCAGGGGAACTGCAGGGTTACAGGGCTGGGGTGGATTTGGGTGGGATGCTCTTCAGAGAGTTGGTGTGGACTCGATAGGCTAAATGACCTGCTTCTACACTGTAGGGATTCTGGTAGATGAAAGATGTGAAAAGATGGGATTCATGAGATAAGTATCTTTACTGCAATTCCTGCGGGCCAAGTCATGTAGGAACATTTCTTCCAGGTTCTAAAAGGTTACTTGCAAAGAACTGGACCTCACAATTAGACAAACCCCCACCTCACAATGTCCTTTTCATGCAGTAAACACCCAACCATTACAGAACTCCAATCCCACCTTGACATCCAATACCCAACAGCCAACAGTGCATGACCTACCTGACATCTTCTCTCCAGCTGCTATTCCATTTGACAAATGATCAGTTTGTCAATCCAGCTGGCTACCTCGTGGGAAATCTATTGAGGAAATTTAAAAAACATCCTGTAGTTAACAGTGGAGTTGTCTGTCCAAAGTCCCCTCTTCCTGTTTATCTTCCTGGCCTTGGGTAAATATTCATTGTAGCAAAAATAAATAGTCTGTCTTTTCTTTTATACCTTAATTCCTGTCAAAGCTGAAAATATAAATGCTGATCATAAAATATGCAAACACAACAAAGTGAGTGGAAACAGCAGTAAAGAGCAACTGCTCTATAAACAGAGGAGAAAAGACCAGATGCAGCAAATCACAGAAATCTCTAAATGGTTTGAAGAGTGAGTGCCAGAGAGATTCAGTTCTGATCCCATGGTATCAAAACATCTCAAAAGATCCACAGCCTTATTGATTCTCCCAGTTATCAACTTGAATTCTTCCTGTTGCACACAGAGATGCTGAATGAAGAAAAATGTTCAAAGATGACAGTAGAAACAAAATCTTGGATATTAGCTCTTCTTCTGTATTCTCAGGGTAGAAACTAAAAGAACTGCGGATGCTGTAAATCAGGAACAAAAACAAAGTTGCTGGAAAAGCTCAGCAGGTCTTGCAGCATCTGTGGAGGAGAAAACAGAGTTAACGTTTCAGGTCCGGTGACCCTTCCTCAGAACAGTTCTGGTGCCTTATCCACTTTCAGTGCAGTGAGTTTATCCTACTTATCAGTTTTAACCTCTTCTAGTGCCTGAATTATCTCTTTTATCTATAAGGCCTGGGTAGCCTCTTCTTTCCTGAGAAACACTGACACAAAGTATCAATTTAATACCATAGCTGTGTCCTCTGCCTTCATACGCAAATCCCTTCCTTACTCCATTAATCAGCCTCAGTCCTGTTTTTTTTATCATTCTTTTATTATTAATATACTTACAAAGGAATATAGGTTTGCTTTTTATGTTGGCTGCTAGCTTCTTTTCATATTTCCTCTTTGCTTTTCTTAGCAGCTTTTACACTTTCCTTCTCAGCCATCTATATTCAGCTTGGTTCTCAATTGTATTTTCTACCTGACACCTGCCATAAGCACATCTTTTCTTCTTTATCTTAATTTCTATCTCTTTGGACATCCTGGCTTTGTCCTACTTTTTCCTTTTGATGTATATAACTTAACTATACCTGAAATATCTCTTATTTGAAGGTAGTCCATTGTTCAACTACCATTTTTCCTGCCAACCCTTGAACACAGCTTTTCTTTTTGGCTCGGAAGCATTCTTGCCTCATGGAAGTCAGCTTTCCACCAATCAACCATTTTTATTCAGCTTTGTTCTTTGTCCTTTTCCATAGTCAGCCTAAACCTTAAGATACAATGATCACTGTCCCCTAAATATTCTCCTACTGGTACTTGGTCTACTGGGCTCACTTCGTTCCCATGACCAAGGTCTAACTGTACCTTCTTTCTCATTGGATTGGAACATGATACTATAGAACAGTTTCATGAACACTCTAGACACTCTTGCCCCTCGCTGCTCAATATGTTACCACTAACCCTGCTGATATTTGGATTATTAAAGTTTCTTCATTATAACTGCTCACAAATTTTGCATCTCCCTATAATTTCCTTGCAATTTTCTTTCTCCACATCCTTTCAAATAGTTGCTAGCTGGTAGTCAACACTAAGGAGAGCAGTGGCACCTTTCTTGTTCCTTACCTCTAGCTCAGGCCCTCTGGGGCATCCTCTTTACCTAGCACTGCAATGCTTGCTTTTATCTATAAAAATGGCTGAAAGGTTGATCATAAAGTTTTTTTTAAAACTTAGATTTAAGGAAATAGTTACTCCAATTGCCAAAATGATGAATGAAGTGGCTGCCGGCACATGTGTAAATGGGGCCAGTGATATCATTGTACCAAGACACACCTTCTTCACCAAGATGAGTTTGTGCTTATGCAATACCATAGACAGTCTGTTTTATTGTCTGTTTGCTGTGACAAGCTTCTACAACTTAGGAATATAGGAACAGATATACACCATTCAGCCCCCCCAGCCTGCTCCCCCATTCAATGAGATCATGCCTGATCCGTGGCCTAATTCCATATACCTGCCTTTGACCCATAGCCCTTAATACCTCTGCTAAACAAAAAATCATCTATCTCAGATTTAAAATTAACAACTGATCCAGCATCCACTGCCATTTTTGGAAGAGAGGTCCAATCATCTACCTCCCTGTGTGTAGAAGTGCTTCCTAACATCTCTCCCTAACAATCTGGAACAAATTCTCAGACCATGTTTCTTCATTGTAGAATCCCCAACTAGTGGAAATAGTTCATCTTTATCCAACCTGTCTTTTCCTATTAATATATTGAAGACTTTGATCAGGTCACCCCTTAACTTTCTAAATTCCAGGGAAAGCAGGTCTAATTTGTATAATCTCCCCTCATAACTTAGCCTCTGAAGTCCAGGTATCATTCTTGTAAATCTACATTTTGCTCCTACCAAGGCCAATATCTCCTTCCTAAGATGTGGTGCCTAGATCTGCTCACAGTATTCCAATGGGGTCTAACCATGGTTTTGTATAACTGCAGCATAACTTCTGCAACCTTTCACTCAAGTCCTCTAGGTATAAAGGCCAGCATTCCATTAGCTTTCTTGACTATTTTCTGCACCTATTTGTGACATTGTGAAGATCTCTTAAAGTACCCTGATCTCTCCTTTTTCGAACCAAAATGGAAAACCACACACTTACTTGCATTGAACTCCATCTGCCACAGTTTTGCCCATTCAGTTAGTCTCTCTGCACTTTTACGCTATCATAGAAGTGATACAGGCAGCACATGGCATTCCCAGAAGATCCATCAAGGTTTATGGTGATTTCCAAGATTTTTCCCTTTTGGAAATCAGATGGCACACTGAGTTTGATCGGGGGACATTGGGCAGGAAATATGTTGTTAAACAGTCAGTGGAAACTCAATATTCTGACAGATCACTCACATATGAGCAGCCCATGATACGAAGCTGATCTTTTTCCAGTCAGTAATTACAACAACTGGGACATGGGAAAGAGTCTCAGTAAAATCAGGGAAATGTTTAGAAACATTGAAAATAAGTGCAGGAGTAGGCCATTCAGCCCTTCATGTCTGCACCACCGCTCAATAGGATCATGGCTGATCATGCAATTTCAGTATCCTACTCCCGCTTTCTCTCCATACCCCTTGATCCCTTTAGCCACAAGAGCCAGGTCCAACTCCCTCCTAGATATACCTAACAAACTGGCCCCAACAGCTTCCAGTGGGAGAGAATTCCACAGTTGCATTGAGTTGGCATTATGGGTACGAGGGCCCCTGGGGGATGGGTATATGGTGAGGCAGTGTGATGGGTGAGGGCCAGAGAGCCTAACATCTTCTAAAACTACTGGGACCAAGTCTCAGAGAACTGAGGCTGGCTTTTATACAACCTGTCTTAGCTCCTGGCTGACTCCATGTGTTCCTAGCATTGCTTCTAGGGTTGCCAAACCTGATTTCATCCTAAATTTTCACAACAGAAGTGAACCACCTCAGTAACCAAATTCCACCTCTGGATATTTCCATTCTGCATCTTGTATTTCAAAATGCGAGCATTGGGTACACCGTTAGAATGGAGGGGATTTTATATACATACATTGTTTTCATACTGCAAAATCATAATCCTGACATTATTATGTACAGGAAGTTTCTATTACAGAGTGTTACTCAGAACCTCCCTTGTCATAACTGAGACTGGACTGTAGAATTATGTTAAAAATCACACAAAGATTATGCCAAATACTAAATTGCATGGATTAATGTATTAGGAAATAAAAAGAAGCAAAAGAAAATGTAGACCCCTCTGTGAACTTAGAAAACCCTAATGAAATATCTTCTGTTGCTTTTGAAACACAATCTGTCACGCATTATGAATAACTCTTAGGGAATTGTCAAACCCTAACCTGACTGAAGCTGCTGCACCAATGCTACACCACCTGGCCTGTAAATCACAATTACAGTCATTTCTAACAAGTTAAAAAGTTGGGGGTTTTGAGAAATTTTAGGTTGCATTAGTTATCCAGACCTTATTCACCTTTCAAGAGTACTTAAAGCTATTCAGTAAAATTCACAATTCTCACAGAAAAGGTTAAGACCCTTGCAACAGACAAAATGGGGTCTGTTTGAATTCAGTATTATGTTCAAATGGCCCTCCTGTGTGAGTCACACGCAGCCCCCTTTCCCGTACCATCAAAAAATGGATCTGTCAGAAATGGGGGTAGGCTTCCTGATCATGGATCCATGAAAATCCGGCACTGTGTGACTTTTTAATTGCCAATTAAGATTGCCGTCTTAGACTAATTGTACCAGTGAACTATCAACCTATCGAATTGTATGGCACTCAGTTCATTATTATAAGTAACTGTATTGTAAACATTGAAAATTGTAATTTAAAAAAATGTGTTTCTTTATCACAGTAAATGGAAATGTTTAAAGCTGCTCATATCAGAATGTTGCATTGTTACTCATATTCCTAAAAGAATCAACAGTATGTTATTGTATAGCTCACTGCTCTGGATTCTGCTGCTAATGGTGATGCAAGACTGCTAAATGCTAACTGAAAGAAAAGCTGACCACAAAAATGGAGCAATCTCTGCTTTTTTTTTCTCCTTTGCAACAGTTTAAATCAGACACCAAGTCAAGCATTATTATGGCAGCAAGTAGAAAATCACACTGAAGAATTCCCAAACAGCAAAACTGGCACTTAATATCCTTGACACTTCTTCATTTACTTTTTTACAAAGATTAATGTAGGATTATGATTGGATTGAGATAGAAACAAAGATAACAAAATTAACCTTTTTTTATCAAGAAAACATTGTTTAAACAGTGGATTTTTTTTTAATTTGTGGAGAAATTTGACAATCTTCAAATATAAAATTAGCTCATCAGGGCTGGTAAGGGTATTAAGCAATAATTATGATTATGTAGGCACTATTTATAAACTGTTTTTGAACGTAAGTTAATGTTTAGGAAGTAAGCTAGAGTTTTACAAAAGCCAAAATGTTGTTTAGAACAGTACTGGAGTCATACTTTTTAAAATTCATTTAAAGAATATAAGCATCGCTCATAATATCAACATTTATGTCCCATCCCTAATTGAACTTCAGCAAGTCACTCAGCTGAGCCATTTCAGAGGGCAATTAAGAGTCAGCCATATTGCTGTGGGTCTGGAATCAAATGTAGGCCAAACCAGGTAAGGATAGTTGGTTCAGAGATAGTAGGAACTGCAGATGCTGGTGAATCCAAGACAACAAGGTGCAGGGCTGGATGAACACAGCAGGCCAAGCAGCATCATAGGAGCAGAGAGGCTGACGTTTCGGGCCTAGACCCTTCATCAGAAAAGGGTCTGATGAAGGGTCTA
>NC_063355.1:19253124-19255818 GCF_021869965.1 Rhincodon typus | reverse complement strand
TAACACACAGGAGCAGTGTACTCTTAACACACAGGAGCAGTGTACTCATCAAACATAGGAACAGTGCAGTCTACACACACAGGAACAGTGTAATCTACACAACCAAAAAAAGTACACACTTCACTCTCATAAACATTGTACTCTTCACACACAGATAGTGTGTAATCTTCACAAACAGAAAGAGTGTGCTCTTCACAAACAGAATCAGTGTACACTTCACACAGAGGAACAGTGCCTTCTGCACACTCAGACGTAGTGTAGTCTTTGCAAACAGGAACATTGCACTCTTCACACAAAGGAACAGTGCATTCTTCATAAACAGGATAAGTGCACTCTTCACACACGAACACTGTGCTCTTCACACACAGGAACAGGGCAGTCTTTGCATGCAAAAACAGTGTACTCTTCACATACAGGAACAGGGCAGTCTTCACATACAGAAACAGCATACTCTTCACACCCAAAAAGATGGCACACTTTACACTCATAAACAGCGTACTCTTCACACACAGAAAGAGTGTACTCTTCACACACAGAAACAGTGTGCTCTTCACAAGCAGAAACAGTGTACACTTCACATAGAGGAACAGTGCAGCCTTCACACACAGAAACAGTGGACTCTTCTCACACCAAAAGAGTGCACTCTTTACACACAGAAAGTGTGCAGACTTCACACACAGGAGCAGTGCACTCTTCATACACATGAACAGAATACTATTCACACACATAAACAGTGCATTCTTCATGCACAGCAATGGTGCAGTCCTCGGACGCAGAAGCAGTGAACTCTTCACAGACAGAAACAGTGCACCTTGACACACAGGAACAGTGCACTCTTAATACACAGTAACAGTGCACTCTTCACACACACAAACAGTAAAACCTTCACACACAGAAACAGTGCACTCTTCACACGCAAGAACAGTGTACACTTCATAAACAGGAAGAGTGTACTCTTCACACACAGAAACAGTGCACTCTTCACACGCAAGAACAGTGTACACTTCATAAACAGGAAGAGTGTACTCTTCACACACAGGAACAGTGTACTCTTCACACACAGGAACAGTGCATTCTTCACATACAAGAACAGTATACACTTCACACACAGGAACAGTGTACTCTTACACAAAGGAAGAGTGTACTCATCAAACACAGGAACAGTGCACTCTTCACACACAGGAACAGTGTAATCTACACAACCACTCTCATAAACATTGTACTCTTCACACACAGAAATTGTATAATCTTCACAAACAGAAACAGTGCGCTCTTCACAAACAGAAGCAGCGTACACTTCAAACACAGGAACAGTGCTCTCTTCACACACAGGCAGATTGCACTCTTCACACAAAGGAACAGTGCAGTCTTCACACACAGGAAAAGTGTACCCTTCACACTCAGAAACACAGCACTCCTCAACACAAAGGAACAGCCCAGGCTTCACACACAGAAAGATTGCACTCTTCACACACAGGAACAGTGCAGTCTTCACACACGGGAACAGGGCATTCTTCACACACAGGAACAGTGCACTCTTCACACAGAGAAACAGTACATTCTTGGCACACAGAAACAATGCACTCTTCACACACAGGAACAGTGCACTCTTCACACACAGAAACAGTACATTCTTGGCACACAGAAACAATGCACTCTTCACACGCAGAAACAGTGCACTCTTCACACACAGAAACAGTGCAGTCTTTACACACAAGAAACAGTACACTCTTCACACTCACAAACACTGTGCTCGTTACACACAGAAACAGTGCAATCTTCACGCACAGAAACAGTAAAATCTTCACACACAGGAACAGTGTACTCTTCACACACAGGAACAGTGTACTCTTAACATACAGGAACAGTGTACTCTTTACACACAGGAACAGTGCACTCTTCACACATAGGAACAGTGCAGTCTTCACACACACAAACAGTAAAATCTTCACAGACAGAAACAGTGCAATCTCCACACTCAGAAACAGTGCAGTATTCACACACAGAAACAATGCAGTCCTCGGACACAGAAACAGTGCACACTTCACACACAGGAACAATGCACTCTGCACAGACAGAAACAGTGCAGTCTTCACACACACACACAGAGCACTCTTCACACACGCAAACAGTAAAATCTTCACACATAGAAACAGTGCACTCTTCACAAGCAAGAACAGTGTACACTTCATAAACAGGAACAGTGTACTCTTAACACTTAGGAACAGTGTACTCATCACACACAGGAACTCTTCACACCCAAAAAAAGGCGCACTTCACTCTTATAAACATTGTACTCTTCACACACAGAAAGTGTGTAATCTTCACAAACAGCAACAGTGTGCTCTTCACAAACAGAATCAGTGTACACTTCACACAGAGGAAGAGTGCTCCCTTCACACGCAGAAATAGTACACTCTTCACACTCAGAAACACTGCACTCCTCACACACAGGAACAGCGCATCTTTCACACTCAAAAACAGTGGACTCTTGTCACACGGAAACAGTGCACTCTTCACACACAGAAACAGTGCAGTCTTCATACACAGGAACAGTGCACTCTTAATACACATAAACAGTGTACTATTTACACACAGAAACAGTGCACTCTTCACACACAGAAACAGTCCAGTCTTCTCACACAGAAACAGTGCAGTCTTCACACACAGAAACAGTGCACTCTTCACACACAG
>NC_063355.1:19251828-19253114 GCF_021869965.1 Rhincodon typus | reverse complement strand
CTTCACACACAGAAACAGTGCACTCTTCACACACAGAAACAGTGCACACTTCACACACAGGAACAGTACAGTCTTCACACACAGGAACAGTGCAGTCTTCATGCACAGAAACAGTGCAGTCTTCACACACTGAAACAGTGCAGTCCTCGGACCCAGAAACAGTGCACACTTCACACACAGGAACAGTGCAGTCTTCCCAGACAGAAACAGTGCAGGCCTCGGACCCAGAAACAGGGCACTCTTCACACACAAACAGTGCACTCTTCACACACACAAACAGTAAAATCTTCAAACACTGAAACAGTGCACTCTTCACACGCAAGAAATTGTACTCTTCACAATCAGGAACAGTGCACTCTTAACACACAGGAACAGTGTACTAATCACATACAGGAACAGTGCAGTCTTCACACACAGGAACAGTGTACTCTTCACACCCAAAAAGAGTGCACACTTCACTCTTATAAATATTGTACTCTTCACATACAGAAAGTGTGTAATCTTAACAAACATAAACAGTGTGCTCTTCACAAGTAGAATCAGTGTACACTTCAAACACAGGAACAGTGCTCTCTTCACACTCAGAAATAGTGTACTCTTCCACACACATGAACATTGCATTCTTCACACAAAGGAACAGCGCAGTCTTCACGCACAGGAAAAGTGTACCCTTCACACTCAGAAACACTGCACTCCTCACACAAAGGAACAGCGCAGGTTTCACACACAGAAAGAGTGCACTCTTCACACACAGGAACAGTGCATTCTTCATACACAGGAACAGTGCACTCTTCACAGAGGAACGGTGCATTCTTCATACACAGGAACAGTACAGTCTTCACATGCAGAAACACTGCAGTCTTCACACACAGGAACAGTGCCCTCTTCACACTCAAAAACAGTGTACTCTTCACACATAGAAACAGTGTACTCTTCACACACAGGAACAGGGCAGTCTTCACACACAGGAACAGTACACTCTACACACACAGAAACAGTGCAGTCTTTACACACAGAAACAGTACACTCTTCACACACTGGAACATTGCACTGTTAACACACAGGAGTAATGTACTCTTCACAGACAGGAACAGTGCATATTTCACACATAGAAACAGTGTACTCTTCACACACAGAAACAGTGTACTCTTCATACACAGGAACATTGCTCTCTTCACTCACAGGAATAGTGTACTCTTCACACACAGTATCAGTGTACTGTTCACACACAGGAACAGGGCACTCTTCACAGAAAGGAACAGCGCAGTCTTCACGCACCGTAAAAG
>NC_063355.1:19234997-19251818 GCF_021869965.1 Rhincodon typus | reverse complement strand
AGGAACAGCGCATTCTTCACACACAGGGACAGTGCACTCTTCACACATTGGAACATTGCACTGTTCACACACAGGAGTAGTGTACTCTTCACACACAGGAACAGGGCACTCTTCACACACAGAAACAGTGCATACTTCACACATAGAAACAGTGTACTCTTCACACACAGAAACAATGTACTCTTCACACACAGTATCAGTGTACTCTTCACACACAGGAACAACACAGTCTTCACACACAGGAACAGTGCAGTCTTCACACTGAGAAACAGTGCACTCCTCACACTCAGAAACAGTGCACTCTTCACACACAGAAATAGTGCATTTTCCACACACCAAAACAGTGCACTCTTCACACTAAGAAAGAGTGCAGTCTTCGCACACAGGAATAGTGCACTCTTCGCACACAGGAACAGTGCAGTCTTCACACACAGGAGCATTGCAGTCTTCACACACAGAAACACTGCACTCTTCACACACAGAAACAGTGCACTCTTCGCACACAGGAATAGTGCACTCTTCGCACACAGGAACAGTGCAGTCTTCACACACAGAAACAGTGCAGTCTTCACACACAGAAACAGTGTACTCTTCACACGCAGGAACAGTGCAGTCTTCACAGAAAGGAACAGTGCAGTCATCACACACAGGAGCATTGCAGTCTTCACACACAGAAAAACTGCACTCTTCACACACAGAAACAGTGCACTCTTCACACATAGGAACAGTGCACTCTTCACACACAGGAACAGTGCAGTCTTCACACACTGAAACAGTGCAGTCTTCACACACTGAAACAGTGCACTCTTCACACACAGGAACAGTGCAGTCTTCAATATATAGGAATGGTGCACTCTTCAAAAAGGTGGAATCGTGAAGTCTTCAGGAAGTGGTATCATGAAGTCTTCATTTCACAATAATTGTGAAATCTTCAAACACAGGAAATGTAAGGGCAGCATTTGACCTGGTAAGTTATGATGCTGCTCTGGGTATCCTATGTGTCCTGTCCATAGTGAGTACTTCCACCATTGCTGAGTGCACAAGAATGCACCATAGATGCGCAGTGCATATAAAATCAGATAAGCTGCATAGAATGGTGTGTGGAAACTGTCCCGAGCTCATACTTAATAAAAAGTCTCCTTGAAATTCTCTGAAATTGACCTTTAGCCAATTTCTATTAAAATTCAGACTATATGTGTTCCATTGTCTGGAGAAAAAGAAAAGAAAAACTGCAAATATTGAGTAGCTCAGATGAATAGAAGATGCTGGAAATGTAGAGGTTGGACTCTGATAAAACGTTTTGTTTTTTCCCTTTCACAGCTGATACCAATATCCCCTGTTTTCCCAACATGTGCACATTTTCACACTTATGTCTGTTGCTCATCTAAAAGCAATAATTTAATTCCTTTGGTCTGATATTTTCTAGGTAATTGAAGGTTTCTTAAATGTGGATTCCAGAAGCAGTCTTCAAAGATTAAGACTGGAATGGATGAGAAATGCAGATTAAAAATGAGCTGCAACAAATAACATGAATTACTGGAGAACTGGTAATGACCATTATCCTGAAAAAGAGAAGACAGGCAGTTGATAGTCCCTCAGAATGACAAGCTAACTTTTGAGATCCAGAAGGAACTTGGCAAGTAATATGACTCTTTACTCCCAGGCTGGTTCTTTGAAAGCTCAGGGATTAGACGAAACATCTGTTCATGTGCTATGCCGGTTTCTTTGCGTTTCATTAGTACCTAGCAATAAACTACCTCCAAACTGGAAACCAGTCCAGGGGGTAGTTTAGGTCAAGTCAAGATGAAAAGGCTAGATAGATTCAAGATGAAGGAGGGAGGGGCCCTCTTGTGGCATGGTGGTAGTGTCCCTACCCCTGGATTAGGAGGCCTAGGTTCAAGTCCCACCTGCTCCTGACATGTGTAATAACATCTCTGACCAGGTTGATAAGAAAAATAGGTTAAATAAAAAGAAAAAAAATGAAAGAAAGATTGTAATATCATGCTTCACATATCTTAAGCATCTTGTAAGAAATGATTACTTCCACCTATGCAGAGGGCTACCAGCAGTAGGCATAATGTTACAGCTGCAGCTTAATAATCAAATCTATTATAATGATATTTACTTTATTGTCAGTGCAACGACTGCAAACCATCACTAGCACAATGATCGTTAATCTTTCAAACAGTGCAGACTGGTTTGAAGTTTTTTTTATTTATTCATTTGTGGGATGTTGGCAACACTGGCTGGCCAGCATTTATTGCTCGTCCCTAACTGCCCTTCAGAAGGTGGTGGTGAGCTTCCTTCTTGAACCATTGCAGTCCACCTGCTGTGAGTTGACCCACAATGCCCTTAGGGAGGGAATTCCAGGATTTGGACCCAGCGACAGTGAAGGAACAGCGATTATAGTTGCAAGTCAGGATGGTGAGTGGCTTGGAATGGAACTTGAAGGTGGTGGTGTTCCCATGTATCTGCTGCCCTTGTTCGTCTAAGTAGGCACCCAGTGCTGTGTCTGGAGGAATGTGCAGCAATGCCATAAGACAAAGGGAGGGATTGGGTTTAATGGAAGTGGACGGAAGAGCAGTTATTGATGGTGTAGGAGAGGTGGTGCGATGTCCCCAGTGAGTGACTGGGAAGCGCAGATGGGCAGCAAGTTTCTGGTTTCTCACCAGTATGATCATTGGATGCTCTGGTTGCTCTATCACCCGCCTGCAATGTAACGCACAATCAAAATCAGCAGCAAAGAAACTTACAGAACCATAAGGACCACTTTGATGCATCTGAGCAGCACTGAAGTTCCAGAGCAGAATACCCTCTTTATTATTTCAATGTACTTCTGTCAATTCCTTCCTGAAATGACTTATTAGCCTCAGTCACCCAGTGGTCTACTCCACACGTTCTCTATCCTCTGCGTAAATTAATCACATGGGGTTTCTATACCCACCTTTCCTCTTTTGATCTTCAACCCACGTCTCCCCATCATTCTCCAAGTCTTGGTGCAATTTTTAAATACCCTATGGATATTTGAGGATCGTATCTGTTGACATTCCTGGCCCAACTAACTCTTTCGTTCTCAAGTCAAACACATTCATCTTCTGAGGAAGGGTCACTGGACCCGTGACGTTAACTCTGATTTCTCTCAACAGATGCTGCCAGATCTGCTGAGTTTTTCTAGCAAATTCTCTTTATGTTTCATCTTCTCTAATGTTAAAAACACAGTTTCCTGCTTTGTGCCAAGTACTTCTTTCACCCAGCAATTCCTAATTTCCAAAGATCAAATCTCTCTAAGAATTAAATATTTCAGGGCATTAAACTTCTGTGGATGTGGTGATTTAGTTTCATACAATCTTCGCAGAACCACATAGCAATGATGGCTGAAAGGGTCAACATAGGGGAAAAAAAACACAGTTTTGCCTACTTACTAAACAATAATTTATCAAAGAAGGAAATAATTTATGGAATGATTTTTATTATCACGTGTGCTTTACGGTGAGAAAAACAGTAAAACACACTGAAATGCTTTTCCATTGTTGCCATGATCTGGTGCCATTTTGAATAGATTTAAGAATAAGACAAAAAAAAATGTAGCTTAAAGAGAGTCCATCAGTCTTGTGCCAGCTCATCATCAATAACATGCCAACCCTCCTGCACCAGCTTGCTGCCGTCTACATTGGACCCAACCCATATTAAAGTCGCCAATCTTCAGACTCCATCTTTCGCATCTAGGCCGATTCTTATATGTCAAAATATTTTAGCATATAAATTAATTTCTTGGAAAATGACGGTATTCCAAATATATTTTTAATATAAGTTTCATGAATGACAGTAAAGCTCTAATGCAGTGCAGTACAGTATATCTTATGGGGATTCACTATACATGTTGCAGCATCAGTGAGATATTGCAAATAAATAGTAGAATTTGCTCAAACCAAGTAATGTAAAGTTTACAAGATGATGCCTGCACCAGGGATCTACGTCATAATTGTTGTATAATTTTAACGAGCTAAGCCTTAAAACTTCACCCCAAGGTTATTACTCTTTAATGCTTTGACTGACTGCCATCTTGTGGTCATTGCTGATGGTTTGAAGAAAATAATGCCAGCCTTTCCAAATTTGTACCAAAATTGTTTTAATTGAAAGAAGAGAATTTAAAACTGAAACTGCACAAAAATGCAGTTTTTTTACATGAAAATCCATAAAAAATAAATTGCATAAATAAAATAAAAATAATAGGATAATAAAGAAAGCAAATCAAGCCCATAGGTTTATTTCTAAATAGATAAAATTGAAAGGTGGAGCAATTCTACAACCTGGAATGGAGATTTCTGGTTGCTGTGTTATAAAAAGCATTTAGATACATTGGAGATGGCACAAAAAAGACAGATAAGGATGATATCTGAATTCAAAGTCTATTCCTGTTGGATAGGTATGAGCAGGCTAGGAAAGAGAAGGCAGAGGAATGATCTGGAAGAGGCATTTAAAAATCTGAAAGGTTTTGACAGAGTGGTCAGAGAGAGTGTTTCCATTTCTGACAAAGAGGAAAACTAGAGGTCTTCATCACCAGGAAATCAAATATGAACTTCGGAAGCAAACAGAGAGAGAATGCTGGAGAAACTAAGCAGGTGTGGCAGCATCTGTGGATCGAGAAACAGAGTTCTGTTTCGAGCCTAATATGCCCATTCAGAACCAAAAGATGTTGGAAAACAAGTTCTTGTTTATATTTTTGACAGAAACAAAGGAGAAGCAGGAGGGAAGATAATGGCCTGAAGGCCCTGTGCTGAAGACAAAGGGTGGAGAAAAAAGAGATGAAAAAAGAGTATAAATTTAAGTGTGAAAGGGAGAGAATTTGACAAAGTGTAAAGTAAACAACACACAAACACAGTACTGCTGTGGGGAAAAGGGGGCTTAGAGAGAATGTTTAGAAAAAATATAGAACAGACATAAAGTGGTCAGTTTCTGAAGTTACTAAATTCAATGTTGAGACCTTGAAGCTGTAAAATGACTTATTGGAAAATAAGATATTCTTCCTTTAGCTTGTGCTGTACTTTGTTGGAAGATTGCAACATGTCCAGGGTAGAAATGTGAGCAAGGCAGTTTATTGAAATGGCAAGCAACAGGGAGGTCAGGCTCATGTCCTGCAAAGTGGCTACCTAGTCATTCAGAAATTCAGAAGAAATTTTGATCCAGAAGGTGGTGAGAATGTGCATCTTTCCCCCAAGGATGATTAAATGCAGTGATGCATTTAAGGGGAAACTGGATGAACATTGGAGATCAAAGGGAATAATGGGTTACGTTGATACAGTTTTATTCAGACGGAGGGCAGAGGTTTGATGAGAGTAAAGTGCCAGCATGGACTAGGTGGGACCAAATGGCTCGTCTCTGATCTATATATTTTATGTAATTCCTTCCACAAATAAATTGGAATGCATTGTTTTCTCTTTTAGAAGATCATTAGTCTGTGAAATTCTATTGCTTAAACAGCAGGGTGGCAGGGTCACTGAATACTTTGAAGGCTAAGTTAGATAGAATTTTGATTGATGACTGAGTCAACATGTACAGAGGGCGCGTTCAGGAAAGTGAAGTTGAAGCCGCAATCAGATCAGCCATGATCATATCAAACAGCAGAGGACATTCAAGGGGCCAAGTGGCCTACACCTGATCCTTATTCATTTGTCCTTGTGCATGTTCATAATTAATTCCTGTGCTGAACCGTACAGCACAATACCATTACTGAACATCACATAAACAACAGCAAGGACTGAATTGTGGAAGAGCACAACCAGACAAAGTGACTGCTTTTATAAATTAAACATAAACATTCTTGGTTGTACCGAAATCGAATTTCGGTATTACTTAGTGAATACGTGTTTAATGTCCTGAACAGATGGATTGAGGTCATTTTTTCAACCCTCCAATGATTTAAAAGAGAAAAGTCATTCATATGGACTGAATGCTACCAAAGGCAATGAACTAAGAATTGGATCACTGGTCTGCCACTGATTTTGAAAGCAAACCAGTCAACTGTACCATTTACTAGTCCATTCTATTACTGCTAGTGTTGGGGATTCACAGAATTGCTGACAGACATTTTGTCCTGCCCTATAATATTGCTCCCTCAATTTCACATCCTGTAGCACAGATCACCAACAAACTATCTAACTAGACACAGACATATTTAAAACAATCAATAAAAATTAGAAGTTCCAATAATGAGCATATTTTGTAGAAATTCAAATCAATTTCAGAGCTTTGAAGCTAAATCAACAACAAATGTTAGTCAAAGTTGTCCCAAATTGCAGGCAGTGCCCAATATTTTTACAAACTTTGCATGTATTTAGTTTGCAAACTAATTAGGAAAACTGTCTTCATCTGGTTTGCAACGTAAATTTGAATCCACTCTCACTCTCGCCACAAAGTTGTAACTATTTATTTTCCGCTTTTCGCTTCTCTTGCCTGTTGAAAGCATTAAGTCTGTGTTGAAGTGTAGGTGGGTAGTGTGAAGTGTGCAGTGAAGTATAGTTCCAATGGTGCCTATTAACTAAGATGATTCCCCTCGGATTGGAGGGATTGTCTTACGAGTAAAGTTTAAACAGAATGGGACTCCAGTCATTGGAGTTTAGAAGAATGAGAAGTGATCTCATTTAGACAAATCAGATTCATAAAGGGCTTGCCAGGTAAATGCTGAGAGGATGTTTCCCCTCTTGGGAGAGTCTAGGACCAGAGAGCATAGTCTCAGAATGAAGAGGTGCTGATTTAAATCTGAGTTGAGGATGAATTTCTTCTTTCAGAGATTTGTGAGTCTTTGGAACTCGTTGCCAGAGAGAGCTATGGGGGCCAGGTCCTTCTGTATATTTCAGGCTGAGGTGGATAGATTGCAAATCAATAGGGGAATCAAGGGTTCTGGGAAAAACACAGGCAAGTGGACATGAGGAGTGCCATATGAGTCACAATCCTCTTGAATGGTGGTGCAGGCTCGAGGGGCCGAACTGCCTGCTCCTGTTCCTATCCCTTATGGTCTGTGAAACGAAATAGTCCATTGCTGGCTCCTCACCAGTATGGGCATGGCAGTGAATGCAATCTATCCTATCTGATATCCTGGCTGGAGATTCCTATTCATAGCCCAGGGATCCCGGATGACCTTAGCCCTCTTGCCACTATTTTGGCTAGGATGAGCTAATAAGTCAATTCCAGCCTTGGGCGACTGTGTGGAGTTTGCACATTCCCCCCCGTACCTGTGCGGGTTTCATCTGTGTGCTCCGGTTTCCTCCCACAGTCCAAAGATGCGCAGATTAAATGGATTGGCCATGCTAAATTGCCGAATGTGTCCAGGGAAATGCAAGCTAGTGGGTTAATCATGGGAAGTGCAAGGTTGCAGGAGTAGGGTAGGGGCTGTGTATGGGTGGGATGCTTTTTGGAGGGTTGGTGTTGACTCAATGGGCCAAATGACCTGCTTCCAGTCTGTATGGATTCTATGATTCTACTAAGCTGTGTTTGCATCTAGAGTTGAATATAAACCATCCTGCTTTATCGCTTCATATGGCTCAACTACTCATTCAGCTGCTGAGGGATTTCCAGGGGTAAATTTCCATTCCTGAGTGATCTAATCCTAATTCTCAGGGATATTGCTGCTTCCTGAAATTTTCTTGTTACGTTCTACATGTTTACCAAGTGCAATAAGCATATGTGCGTTCCATGAGTTAAAATTATTAAGTTGAATGAGTTAAATAAGTGAAAAAGGAATTCATTCAACTATTTGGACTCTGCATTGGTTAATCCACTGCATTCAGTTAGTTTGAAAGGAAAGCAATTTTCATTAGCTGTCTGCTTTAAGAGCTGATTATTCACAGGAACATTTATATTACTAAAAGCAACACATGAAACTATTTGAAACCAAGCATCAAATAAGTATATTACTCTGCTAATTCACCAGTTATTTTGATAGTCAACATCGATCCTTACTTCATAGCAAATACTATTCATTTACAAGGATGCAAAAAAAATCCCATTTTTATGCAGAGCAGCAAAGTACCGCAGATGCTGGAAATCTAAAATGGAAACAGGAAATGCTGGAAATACTCAGCAGGTCAGGCAGGATCTGTGGAGAGAGAAACAAGGATGAACATTGCAGTACAATTAACTGTCATTAGAATTGGAAAAACTTAGAAATCTAACACAGTAAGCAAGTGAAATACAGGAGATAAAATGAACAAAAGGAAAGACCTTCAATAGAGAGGAAAACAGGAGAAATTAAGTAACAGATTTTGTCCTTGCCAATCTCCAACCTCTATTAACCACCACTTCCCTACACCATCTCTTCTGTATAAATCTATGACTCTATGATTCTATGATAACAACAGAGTTGGCGACGCAGGGCAGGAGGAGTGGCAATGGAATTTAAAGGAAATGAAGGTGTATTCAGAGCAGGTCTGATTTGAAAAATGATGAAACATTGCTGTCTGAAAGCAAGAAAATAAAAGGATCTACCGAAAGAGTGACATCAAAACCAGCCCAAGAACAGGAAACAAGTAGGAGCAGCAGTTACAGTCTGAACTTGATGAACTCAATGTTGATCTTTATGGCTGTAAAATACATTACAAAAGATGAAGTACTATTTGTAAAATGTGTGTTAAGCTTCATTGGAGTCTGGGGACAATGACGTCAGCATGGGAGCAAGGTGGAAAATCCCAATAACAGGCTGGGGATCATGTTTGTGGACTGAATGGAGGTATTCGACAAAATGATCACCCAATCTGCAATGAATCTTCATCTTGACTTCACTTTCTCGTTTTTAGGGATTTAGGGTTCACTGAGTCCTATAGCCATCTCATCATGATTTCTTTACATCCCATTCTCCAAACTTCTCCCTCTCCAATGCAAGTTCTGGAGATGCAACCTTCCATACCAATGCTTCTAATACGTTTTGTGTATTCCTGAATGAATACCTTCCAGCGGTTATACAGTCAGCTAAACAATGATGAGTAGAATTCGTTTCAATTGATTAATAACCCTGGATGATCTGAAGCTGAGGTCAATTTTATTTTCCAGAATGAAAGCATTAATTTCCTGGACACTACATTATTTAAGTTGACACAGACAACAAGCATTGATTAGCAACAAAGGGCCAATATTTTCCAGAAATCATCTAAGCGTCAATATCAGCCAGTTTCATGGAGAGATTCTCTCTGTACACTCTAGGCAGCTTTCTCAGGCTTTTCTCAGTTCATTCAGCTTTGCAGTATGCCCCAATGAGACCCAGATCACGTTATCTTCTACTGACCAGCAACAAATCCTGTTACTTCCAGGACCTCTTCAAACCATAATTAAATGTAATTGTCCTTCAGATCAAGTGTTGTCAGTCCAGAAGCTTTTCAGGAACTTCCCTGCAGTGGGTGGACAGAGACGAGATAGCTCCTCATTTTGCAGAGAAGCTGAGAGGATGAACCATACTACCTCTAGCATGCAAGCACCTGGCTGCCTCCATGGACAAGGCGTAGAGCTGGATGAACACAGCAGGCCAAGCAGCATCATAGGAGCAGGAGAATGGCAGCTGCACCTGCTATTCTCAGTATCTGCTGGATAAGGGCACTGACCTGCATGGCATAGTACAAGGTGATAGGACTTCAACCACACTCCAGGTTGCCCTTCCTCACAAGAAGACAGGGTGGTGCCAGTAGGCACCCGTCAGAGGATGAACAACATACAAGGACCACAGGTGTTGTTCTATCTAATAAAAGTCCTCAAGTTCTTACTTGGCACAATGCTCTCACAGACCACCATCATCCATCCCATAACTTTGATGCAGACTCCAGTTTCTGGAGCAGAGATTCCGCGGGTCTTGCAGCATTCTGTGTCTGGATTGTATGGGTACAAAGTCCCAGAAATAGCCTGCATGGAAATCCAATGTCCCTATGTCCCTTGTTAGCCCCAGTGGTAGGAGGAGTTTCACTGCAGCCTCCAAGGATGGACTTAGAGACAATCACCATCTGCGGAGCTGTCCAAAATGGAAACCCAGGGAAATGAATAGTCAGTTGGAATTATCAGACACCAATTCTGACCTTCATGTCAAGAATTCTCTCTGGTGGGTGGGAAGATGTGAAATTGCACATCAGTGAGGTGAGATTAGGTACTAATGGAATACTAATGTTTGTAAATAGCCCTGTGATCACTCACTAAAGAGAATGTTGTCTCACTATTCCAAATTTAGTTGCAGAATCAAATATCTTTTCCTGGCAGCAAAGGTATCATTTCTGCCAATGTCAGCACATTTTGCCAATTGACTTGCCATTGTCAATGTCATTCAGAAGTTTGGAAGATAATGCTCAAACATTTTTTTCCAAATAACTGACAGTCACTTCTCCGCAATAAAATCCATCATCTTGACCACATTTTCATAGAGTCATAGAGACATACAGCACAGGAACAGACGCTGTGGCCCAACTCGTCCATGCTGACCAGGATCCTTAAACTAAACTAAATCCATTTGTCTACGTTTGGCCCAAATCCCTCTAAACCTTTCCTATCCAAGTACCTGTCCTAATGTCTTTTAAAGGTTGTAATTGTATTTGCCTCTACCACATCCTCTGGCAGCTCATTCCATATATGCACCATCCTCTCTGTGAAGAGTTGCCCTTCAGGTCCCTTTTAAATCTTTCCCCGCTCACCTTAAACCCTCTAGTTTTAATAGACTTATAAGGTCACAGCTAATGTGTTTCCCTCCCATTTGTACAAAGATGGAGCATTTTAACTGGGCAGTTTATTACATATTCAAACTTAATCCTAGATTTAAATTTAATAATTGACACATTGTTCATTGCAATAGCAAAGTGCCTGATCATGTGCAGCACCAAGCTGAAGACTTCACATTCACTTTCAAGGAATTCATTACCTCAGTAATTTCAAGATATTTTTACCTCCTAATTAGCTGAGTATTTCTTTGCAGACAGGTGTAAATCTGTTTTCTCACATTTGCAGCCTGCTTTTCATCGTTTTCATATTTGCAGCTTCCTTCTCTACATCCGTGCACTTGCAGCCCCTTCTTACATTCCCTGTGGCCACCTACTTCCCTCTCCTTGCAAAACCCTCCTTAAACACCCCTTCTCGCTTTTCTTGTGTACCCATTTCCACCTTTCCTTGCAGTTTCTTCTTCTCTCTCTCCCACTCTGCCCTAACACCGAATGTATTTGGCACACAGATCTTCCCCACCACCCCCTACACATGGCACACCCTCCCTCCACCCGACACTTCCTGTGATTGAAGAAGCAAGAAAAAGACAGAACCTGTGATTGGAGGAGCAGCTCTTTAATACAAAATGACATAGATTTTTACAATGTAAGTTTCTATGGCAAGCCCCCTCTCCTGCTCATAACCTCCAAAAGGACAACCCCAGACATTAACTAGATATTCACAGGAAAGAAAAATAAGATTCTGTTTTTCCCCTTCAAGTTAACCACTGTTACAATAAGGTTCACCACTCAGTAGCTTGTGGTAGAACTTGTTATATAAACTGGATCATTTTGAGGTTATATTGCAGCAGTGACCTGAGAAAAATGAACAGTTGACACGATCTAACTCTTCTAAAGACAGTTCATCATCTGCACTTTGCCTAGCAATAATGGCAATAATTACTCAATCTGAAATGCATAATCTGCATCTCAGAAGGTAAATATTTAATGTTTCAGAGCACAGAAGAAAGGTACGGATAATAGAAGTCTCAAAACATGAATAAGATTTGGTTATAAATTGATAAAGAATCCAGAAGATCCAACAGATCTCATGAGCAACTCTTAAACCCAGCTTCACTTGACATTAGAGTATTCCACCATTTTCATACTGGTGGGTTTTAGTGCATTCCTCAGTCACAGTGGGATCATGTTCCAGAATTGTGCATTAATTTACAACCAGGACCACAGTGCAGCATCATGAAGTTAGGCAATCCTAGGATTTGAGTTTAAGCTCAGCTGGCTCAGTGTTTCTCTCAGTTATTCATGCAAAACTGAATCACAACTGAATCAGCTCATTTGAAATGCATAACACAAATTCTTGAGATTGTTGTGTTACCTATCAAATACTTTCCTGTCTTCTCATTTTCAATGATACATTGACAACGTTCAGTAAATTGTTCAAATTTCAGCAGGCCAAAACATTTTTAAAAAGCAAACTAACTTGATTTGCATTAGCTACATCAGCAGATTTTGTGTACTTTCTTTCAAATTTTCAACCAGGATATACCAATTTCATGTAAAGGCAAATTGGTTTTCAAGCTTTTGGAACACACTAACTGAATATCTTGCCAATATTATAATATTAAGAATGTAATGCATAAGCTATAGATGTGGGAAATGTTGTTTTCTTTAAGCATTATGCAATATTTACACAATGAAACATAAAGGAGTTCAATGCTATCATGGTTTCAAACAGAATGTATTTATTATAACATCAATGATGTTTAAAATAAATTCCACAAATCGAACGCATAACACAGGTCGTAGTAACCCAGCCAATGATCCCCAGGGGACTTTATAATGCTTTGATTGTTTATTCTCTGGTTTACCTTGTTTTGAAACAACTATTCTGCTCACTACTGCTGCATTAGTAGGCAAATCCTTGATCAGAATTCACTGCTGGTACATGCAGCTATAAGTAAGTATTAATTAACAGGAATATTGAGTTAAAACTTTGTGGCCCTGAATTTTCCAGATCCTGATTACACCCGAATTTGCAGTGACTTTCCTTAGTCAGCCTGTTCAGAAGTGCAATTACACATTTCTGGAGCACAAAGGACTTGAACCAGAGCCTCCTAGCTCAGGGCCAGGGGCACTGCCAATGCTGCACAAAAGCCCCCAAATTTGCAGTGACTTCTACAAGGTCTTGTCAAAGGGAATGTAAGGCCAAAATTCCTGCCTAACAGCAGTGGATAAACATGGAGGAGATCAAATATAAATTAGGCAAAATGGCAAATGAGCATCTGTCCTCCGTCATTGAATCTCACTTTAAGCCTCTGCTGTTCCAGTTCCATTATTAAAGAGAACAGCTTGTAAAACCAATTCAAGAAGTCATTCCAGCTACTTAATCCCTTGAAACACATGGAACATGGTTCAGGAGTCTAAATAATATTGGGTGCATGAAGACTCAGAGCAGTTAGGTTAAATATGCATGCGTCTCAGTAAGACCCCAAAATCATCCTGATCCTTTCTTCAAGAAGTTAACAAATAAATGTTTCCAAACATTAAAAATTGACCATGGATGACATGTATTTCCTTGTAGTGAAATAATGCCCAATTTCATGACAGTGCAAAACAGGACAAAATCAGGTCAATCCAAACCACAGGATTGAAATTACAACACAACAATATCTATTGCTGTTCCTCTGTTGGCAATGAAACAAATCTAATAAAAAGCAGCAATATTCTCTCAAACTAAGGAATATCACAAACTGGTATTGCTGTTATTGTTGCCCTTCCAACAAAGAAAGTTGTAGTGTCCGAAAATCTCTCAGAAACATTGCAAACCTGAGTTGCCAGACCCTGTACTGTCAGGCATAAGACTTTCTCTTTCCCTCACCATTCACAAATATGAGGCAAAACTCAGAAACCATTCCCTATTTCTGTCAGATCCTAAGATGTTCCTTCACAATTTGACGAAATCCCCACATTTTTCTCCACAGTGATGCCACAGCTCCTCCCCAAAGTTGCCAAATTCCACTAGAGCTACTGCAATGCTTTTACTTAGTGCCACAAAAGCTTTTAACATCCCTGAGGCCTCTTAAAGCCAAGGACTATTGTGGTTCTACCAAAATGCAATACATCCTTCCCTGTAACAAAACCCTATTCTCCATATCCAGTATTATTAAATACTAAGATGCAAAATTTCGTCTCAATTGTGTCATTTTTCAGCACAATTTGTCCATATGCACTACAATGTATCACAACTAGCACAACTCCAGTTTCTGCAATATTTAGCACAAATTTTAAAAACTTTGCTGTAAAGGCAGTTTTTGTACAGAAATCTGCCAACGGCCTCAGGGTGAGTTTTCAGAAATGTCATTCACAGGATATAGACATTGCTACTGTCAATGCTTAAATCAGTAGCTCCCAAAACTGTTCCCATCATGACCCCATTTTCATGCTCAAGGGTTGCCAAGTGAGAGCAGGTGAGGGAGGGGGAGTGAGACCTGTAAAGTAGCAGGGAAGAAAGCTGTTGCACCTACAAGAGTTTTAATATAAAAATCTTCCCATTTCAGGCCAGAATTTGGGCTGTTAGGCTGCACACACTTTCAATAATCTGTGTGATTTAAAAAGGTCTCACAACTTTTAGCATTTGGTTGAAGTTCCATGACAGCTGTTGCTGGTTTGAAGATCGTGATCCCAAACGTTTGGCTGATGATGCCACTGGGAGGTCACACCCCACAGTTTATGAAGCCCTGCTTTAAATGTTCCTGAACATGTGTTAGTGGGCCACTTTCTCAAACAGTTGCTCTCCATGCAATGAAGAGACTCCTCTAGTGCTGTTAAGAACACCTAGAATTTTGACAGTGGCAATAACAATATATTTCCAAGTCAGTATAGTGTGTTACTCAGACAGGAAATTAACGGTGGTTCTTGCTGGCTGTAAACTCTCTAACCAAAGAAAACTTAGACACCCTGCTCTCAAAGGTCCACCAGTTATTAGTGTATTGCAAGTTATCCAGAGGATACCATCATGCTGCATGGGGAGAAGCGGGGAGAAGAGCTATTTGGTTCCTCCCCACAACTTCCAAAATCCGTGAAGACACCAACCTTCACTCACCAACTTTCCAAGGCAACACGTTTGACAACACCCTTGCCCATGTATCAGAGTAGAAATTCCTGATAAAATTCCATTTTTTTTATTGTTTTCAATTTTTTTTAGTGCAAGGACAACCTTAAATTATCAACATTCTGCATACTGTGTTTTGCTCAGTCGAATTGAAAGTTATGTTTCGAGAAAACTTGTGGTAGTTAGAAAATCATGGGCTCCACGGTTCAACAACGCTGCACACCAGCACCTTCCCAAAGACAGTTAGGGATGGGCAACAAATGCTGGCCTTGCCAGTGATGCCCACATCCCATGAAAGAATAAGAAAAATGTGCATTTCTGATCAACCCACACTCATTGTTAGACTTGGCCTTTGATTATTCCAAAATTAATCCTATTGTTCACAGAAAGAAAACAAAGATAGTTCAGGAACTTTGAGATAGTAAGAACTGCTGATGCTGGAGTCAGTGATAACACAGTGTGGAGCTGGGGAACACAGCAGGCCCCTGCCAGCCTCAGAGGAGCAAGAAAGTTGACGTTTTGGGTCGGGACTCTTCTTCGGAAATCTTCATTCTTCTGAAGAAGGGTCCTGACCCAAAATGCCAACTTTCTTGCTCCTCTGATGCCGCCTGCTCTGCTGTGCTCCTATAGCTCCACATTGTGTTATCTCTAGTTCAGGAACTTTGTCTATTTTTAAATAAGTGGACTTGAGATGAAACCTTCACTTCTTTGATAAAGAACACAGCAGTAGCTTGACCAAACACAGGCTCTGTGGATGCTGAAACAGAATCCTATGTGTTAGCCAGATGGAATAGAGCCTTGATAAGAATCTAAGAAAAGAAACATTGCAGAAATAAGGAAGCAGTGCCTCCAAACGGATTCTTTGATTTTGAATCGACAAAACATTGGATTTTGGAAAAGAAACCATACAAAATAATCAATTCTTTAGGGATTTTCTGATTACACCAAAACAAGATCCATAGGAAAGGAATCCTTACCATGTTCTCAAGGGAAAGAATGTGATCATATTCTTCTCTTGAGTTGTAGCACTAGCAAGTGAAAGACAACATGAAAATATACTAGATTCCTTTCTGAACAACGGTTGTACTATATATCAAATTATTCAGTTAGAAAGAAAATTAAAGTGTTTCATTTGATTTCTTAGGTCTTTGTATTCTGACCAATAGATTTTCCCCCAATCTGTATGCTGTGGATTGTCTCAGTGAGCTTCCAGTCAAAGTTCCCATTTTGAATGAAATACCACTTACTGCCTCAATGAGATGTCACTTGATCATAATATTTGTATTGTTTGTTCAACTATATTTTTATTTTCTAATCAACCTGTTCAGAGCACATTATTGCACATTTCTGGAGCCAGTTGGGAATTCAACATAGACCTCCTGACTCAGTGGCAGAACACTACCACTGCACCACAAGAATTCACCTATTCAGTTGCATCCTGTCAAACTGTTAGCTGTCTTTTAATTGTGTTTATTTTTATTCATTTTCTGGACATACTAGAATTGGGATAACACAGTGTGGAGCTGGAGGAACACGGCAGGCCAGGCAGCATCAGAGGAGCAGGAAAGCTGACGTTTCGGGTCTGGACCCTTCTTCAGAAATGGGGGAGGGGAAGGGGGCTCTGAAATAAATAGAGGGGGTGGTGTGGTGATAGCAGGTAGATAGTGGTGGGGATTGGTCAGTGAGATGGGAAGAGCGGACAGGTGGGAGAGAAGATAGACAGGTCAAGGAGGCGGGGATGAAGCTAGTAAAGGTGAGTGCAGGTAGGTAGTGGTCGGGATTGGTCAGTGAGGTGGGACGAGCGGATAGGTGGGAAAGAAGACGGACAGGTTAATGAGGCAGGGATGGTGGGGGGCTGGTCTTGGGAAGAGGTCGGGAGTGAGGAAGCTAGTAAAGGTGAGTGTAGGTAGGTGGGAGTGGGGATTGGTCAGTGAGGTGGGAGGAGCAGATAGGTGGGAAAGAAGATGGACAGGTTAATGAGGCGGGGATGGTGGGGGGCTGGTCTTGGGATGAGGTCGGGGGTGGGGA
>NC_063355.1:19190015-19234897 GCF_021869965.1 Rhincodon typus | reverse complement strand
AGTGAGGTGGGAGGAGCGGATAGGTGGGAGAGAAGACGGACAGGTCAAGGAGGCGGGGATGAGAAGGGGGGCTGGTCTTGGGATGACGTCGGGGGTGGGGAGATTTTAAAGCTAGTAAGGTCCACATTGAGACCATTGGGTGGTAGGGTTCCAAGACAGAATATGAGGTGCTGGAATTGGGGATGTTTTGTTACAGGGTGCATGTTTGTAATGTACATCTCTGTAAATAAAAGATTACTGAAATGTGTAAAGATTAGCTCCATTTCTATTCTTCAATGTTGGTGTTTCTGGAACAGAAAACATCAGGTGACGGTTATCCAAAATTGAAGGTTGAAACTAAAAGAAATATTTCAAACAGAAAATTAAAATCCTAATAACCAAAGTCTTCATGGCCATTGCAACAGAAAGCAGGTATAAATTGTTACCATCTGATGTTCCCAGCGAGTAGTCAGCAATTAACTGAATAAACCTGTGGAAATGTGGGCGCGGGTTAGACTACATCAAACAGAAAACAAGGTATGGCATTTGTGTTGCAGCTTTTAGCAAGAAGTAAAATCAGACATCAAGTACTTTGTGTGATAGATGACCAACAATTATTATGTGATCATACTTTAGTCCTTCTATTGGAGTTTCTGGATGAAAGCCTCATGAAAGACAATCTGTTAACTGCCCATGAGTTATTGTCATGACCCGATAGATCCCTGAAAACAAATGATTATTCACTGGAAGAATATACCACACCCCTTAACAGATTTCAAAATGCAATCTGGGATCCCTGAATTGATGCGAGTATTTGAATCAATGGATTGTTCTAATGTATCTCATGGTTAGGCAATTGATTCTAGCTGGTGTTTAGTTTTCCAAGGAGAAGCTGTTGGATCAACTATCTGCTGCTTTTAAAATAAAAAGTTATGGAGAGTGTAAATTCCTTCAGCCTGTATGAAACAAATGAGAAATTCTGTGGTAGCATAAAGAATGGAAGATTCAATGTTTGCCAGATCTTGTAAATGTAAGATGTAGGTGTCAATATAATTGAATGATTAAAGACAGCAGAATGAAGATGAAAGCACTTTTAGCAAATCTGGTTATTTTCATGGAATTGGATCCATTTTTTTGCAGACATATTTCATGGCACCTCAAAAGAATGGTGAACCTTGTGACAACCATAGTCTAAAACCTATTGACATTTAGTTCTAAAATGTCTTGACAACTCCAAATGTCATAATTAGAGGTTGTCTGGTAAATTAGCAGATTTTAACGCAGTAATTGATCTTTGGACTCTTAGAGGTAAGTGACCATTAATTTGGCCAGCATTATATAACTATTCAGATATATGAGAACCTTCTCCAATGAATAAAGTGCTCTTCTACATTGAAGTGCTGAGAATCAGGTATCAATATGACATATGCACCCTATCCTTTGATTTTTTTACAGTGCTTCAAAGGGCAGGCATGTGTTGAACTTTGGGGTGGAAACGAACAATGAAACTAAAAGAAATATTCAACTTCAATGGTTATTGACCTCTGGAAAGTTTGTTAGTTTAGTTGTACAATGCAATCTCAATATGAATGCTTGACTGAGCTCCAACTCCCCCACTAATGTACTAAGCTCAGTGTTGTTTCCACAGCTGTGAAGAGGACTGTGAGCTTTGGTTCATGGTTTTATGTGAGTTAAAAACATTAAAGTGTTTTGAAGAGGTTTTTTTCGTGGCTGTTTGTTTATTTCACAGATTTTGGAGCACTTAAAAAGGGCTTTCCAGGAAGTTTGAATGGCTGTGTAATTAATACATGGTGTATTGAATTTTTAGGGTGAGTAATTCTTTTCAAGTGAAGTTTGAATTGATGATTGATTAAAAGCTCATGATACAACTGAATAAACAAAGTTGACCTGTCATTATTTGATTGCTCACGAGTTCTATCCATAGTGAATACTGGGTGAGTGTGGATTGGAATTAACACGAGTCATATGATGGACTTGAGCGATATGGGAGAGTATGAGGTCACGGAGGGCACTTGGGAGTTTTGATGGGGCTTTGAGGGAACATGAGTGAGGAACAGGGGTTCCATACACTCAATTATAGATTTAACCTCTGTTCTAGTGAATAAATTTTGGGTCTTCTCACCTCTGACCTTTGGCATCTACCTGTCTCTATGCCCATTTCTGGCATGTTTGCCAAGGTGGTGGCTCTGACTCTAGTTTGTTCATTGCCACCTTCCCATAAAAATGGTCAGAAATCACACAACGTCAGGTTATAGTCCAACAAGTTTATTTGAAAACACAAGCTTTCAGAGCCTCGCTCCTTCTTCAGGTGTTACAGCGAGAGGTAGCATCAGACATAGAATTTTGTAAGAAAAAGATCAAAGGGTCACACAACTGATGAGGATGTATTAAACAAACCTAAGATGCTGTTAAATCTTTAATCAGTGGTTTGGAGTCAGACTGGTTTTATTTCTAAAGTAGGAAACTATAAATGCACACACACACTCTCTCTCACACACACACACACACTCACTCACTCACTCTCTCTCTTCCCCCTCACACACATACTCTCGCTCCCTACACACACACACACTCTCTGCCTCTCCTCCCCCCTCAACTCTCTCTCTCTCTCCCTCACTCTCACACATGTAAATCTGTGAGGTGAATTTGTATTTGCAGATACATTCTATTTTGCTCAGAAAGCACACAATTTATAGACAGTCAGTCAATGTGGCACGTTATAAATTCCTACTTTAGAAATATAACCAGTCTGACTTCAAACCAAAACACAAACAGATTCTAAACAAGGCCTCACATCTAACATGCATTGTCAACCTCTTCTTTACACTGATAAAACCTGATGACAACAAAATGTCCTAAATCAGAATTGTTTGCTCGTTATCTAAATACAGTGTACCAATCGCACGAAAGTGATGGTAAGCCATATTATCTTCACTGATAGTCCTTTGGAAATACAAAATTTGAACAATGCTGTAAAAAGATGCATTTTGTGGAGATTTTCATCTTGATAATTTGGAGGAATACCAATTCATGGGGAAAGCCTTATAACTGTACTACACACGGGGTCAATGGTGGTTAGTTGGTAAGTGGATTTTAACTGGTGGAAGCTTTGCCCCTGAATTGATATTCTTGCAAACTGTCCTGACGAGCTGGGCGAAATGCTTTAACAAAGTTAGTTTGACCGTTTTCAGTGTAAAAAAAAAGCAACCGAAAGAAGAATGAGATATTTATTTTTATCCTCAAAACGTGTACATAAATAAACATTTCAAATATATTTTTACTCACATAATCATGGGATTTTTAAAAAAAAATAAATTTCTGGTGAAAATGTTATTTTCACAGCTTCATTGCAGTCACACACCCCTGCACTGTTTGGCGACTATTTGTCAAACACCGAAAAGATAGGCATTAAACACAATTAGATAGGAACACGGCCAGTGCATTTTCCATTTCCTGCCTATGTGCACTGATGTGGGCGCTCACGTTCCCTGCTGAACGACATTCGCCGAGAGGACTTTGGCAGACCTTGGAAGAAAAACACACACAAACGCCGACCTTTCCAACCAGAGAGAGAGAGAGAGAGAGAAAACAAGAAGATGGCGGCGATGTGGCCTGCTCGGGTGTGGAAATCTCCGGGGCTGTTAGCACGAAGTTCGGTGGCACTGACTTTCAGCAGGTAATGCGGGGCTTTGTAACCAGTACCTCTGTCCCTGTGCTCCACAATGTTACTGAGCTCCTGCGGTACAGCTCCCAGTGCTGAAAGGAATGGTCTTTCTCTTCGAGGGATGGCTATCGCGTGTTTAATAGATATCTCATTCAAAGACAACACCACGATTCTCTTTCAAAATGCTGCCTAATTGAATTCTGTGATGATTTACACAGATGCCATGGCTCTGACTCCCAAGTCAGTTATGTTTACTCAACATTTTGTTGTTAGCCCACCAATAATAACTTCAATGTGCATTGGAGTATTTGAATTATACACCCCTCACTCTTCTAAATAAATGTTTCCAAATGAGTGGAATTCCTTAGTTATTTTAATTTTAGCTCTGAACCAGATTTTAACTAAATTCATACCTGCAATTTTTTTTTGTTAAAATTGTGGTGACCAAACCATGAAAAATTGACCCCTTCCTGGTAAGATGTTCAAAAAAAAAATGTTTTCTGTTTAAGTAGCTTGATCATTTTTATTGTCTCTCACTAAGGGAGCATTCATGCTATAACTGTGGTATTTGTGTGTAAGGTTTGCTCCACAGTGCCATCAATTGTATTGTAAATGCAAATTAAAACCAAAAGAACTGCGGATGCTGTAAATCAGAAACAAAAACAGAAATTGCTGGAAAAGCTCAGCAGGTCTGGCAGCATCTGTGGGGAGAAATCAGAGTTAACATTTCGGGTCCGGTGACCCTTCCTACATAGTGTAAATGCAACCTGAATCCAAAAGCATGGCTCAAACTAATGCAGGAACAATATAGAATCAGAATCCATGGCGAAGGCAGGTGCACTAGTTTGGGAGTCAGTTTGGGCCATGACCCAGTTTTGTAATTAGGGGAATCTGTTTTCAAATTTACACTGACATTACAGGGTGGAGGAAATAGAAAATAAATACACTATTAAAGTGTATGGTAGTGGATGAATGTCAAAGGACAGACACTTCAACTGATTTGTGAAGAAGGGTCCTGACCCGAAATGTCAACTTTCCTGCTCCTCTGATGCTGTCTGGCCTGCTGTGCTCCTCCAGCTCCACACTGTGTTATCTCTACTTCAACTTGGGTGTGAGATCCTGACCTGACACCTAAGTACAATCCAGTCAAGGGAAAAACAGAGTTAATGTTCGGGTCCAGTGACCCTTCCTCCAGCAACCCGAAACGTTAACTCTGTTTTTTCCTTCACAGATGCTGCCAGACCTGCTGAGCTTTTCCAGCAACTTTGTTTTTGTTCCTGATTTACAGCATCTGCAGTTCTTTCGGTTTTTACAATCTAATCAAGTAGTGTAAGGTTTCTGAAAGATTTGGAAACTGACTGAATAATAAGTCCAGTACAATGCAAAGCTGCATATTAAATGTCCTCAACGAAATCCATTAAACTATGTTATAGTTTGGGCTTCTTCAGATGCTTCAATTGAAACAAGATCTTGTGTGAGGAGTAATCCAGGATTGCATAGCTATTTACTTTTGAGGCAACACATAGGGTTTAATCATATCTATTTGAATCATTAATATGAGGTGAAGTGAGAGCCAGCACTTGATAGTTGCATCGAGAATCAGTGGTAAAACTGAACTCAGTGGGAATTGATGGAAACTTACTGCTGTTTGGAGTCATATGTTCAACTAAGAAGGATTGTTGTGGTTTTGGAGCCCTATCATCTCAGTGCCAGGACATTGCTGCAGGAGTTCTTCAGGGTAGTGTCTTAGGCCGAACCATCTTCAGCTGCTTCGTCAATGGCCTTCCCTCCATTATACGATGTTTGCTAATGACTGCAAAACGCTCAGTGCCATGCCTCAGATACTGAAGCAGTCCATATACAGTAAGACATGGACAACGTTCTGGTTTTGGGTTATAAGTAGCAAGTGATATTTGTGTCACACAAGTAGCAGGCAAAGACCATCTCAAGCATGAACAAATCGAATCAGGTCCCCTTGATAACCAGTGGCATTCCATCTATCAAGATCCTGGGGTTACAATTGACCAGAAACCAAACTGACAAACCATATAAATACCAGTGGATACAAGAACAGTTCAGGCGCTGGGAATTCTGAAATGAGCAACACATCTCCTGATTCCCAAAGACAGTCTACCATCTATAAGGCACAAACCAGGAGTGTGATGGAATACTTCCTACATGGGTGTGCAGTAATAATAATACTCAAAAAGCTTGATGCCATCTAAGACGAAATAGTCAACTTGATCAGCTCTCCATTGTCATTAGCTGTCCAGGATAATGTTGACTCAGGGTTGAAAGTTTCTACCTTGGGCTTCATGTAATTCACTGGCTGATTCTTCACCCACAGACTTTTAGTCACATGAGGTACTAAAATCCAGAGTGCATTTGTTTTTTTCTGTTTTCTTTACCATGGCTGTGCATCATTATTAAGGCATTGTGACTCAAAGTGTGGTGCGGTTTGGTGGATAAGTTGTTGCCATTTTGAATGATTGATAGCAAGCTCCACCCAGTCATTAATGTCAATGCTGCTGCATTTAAAGGAGAGCTTCAGATTTTCTTTGAAACATTTTCTTTGTCCTCTCCTGGAATGGTGGCCAACTGAGAGTTGAGAAAATAGGACAAGGTGGGAAGAGATATTTTTCAGCCATCTGGGCACAGTGTCTAGTCCATCATTGTTGATGTTTGCAAGAGATTGGCTTGAATGCTTGTGGAGTTGGCTTTAGACAGGACACCAATGTTTGTTTGATGGTTCCCTCCCCCCCTGCTGAGTGGATCCAGAGAATGTAATTTCTGATTAAATTTCTCGAGCGCTCTTATTGGTTGCTAATACTCAGTCCAGGTCTCACTGCAGTGCAGGCATATGGTGACAATAAGTAGTCCGTGCCTAGGACTTCTGTTGACTTGTGAAGATCTTTTATAGTCAGACAGTCATTGTCATTTTGTGGAAGGTTGAGTTGATACAGAACTGCAGTTGGATTTCTTCCATATGGTGGCCTTTTGCAAGAGCTGGCTGCCCAGATATTTGAAACGTTCAATATATTCCAGAGTCTGTCCTTCAGTGTATATAAGAACATAAGAACTAGGAGCAGGAGTAGGCCGTCTGGCCCTTCAAGCCTGCTCCGCCATTCAATAAGATCGTGGCTGCTCTTTTCGTGGACTCAGATCCACTTACCCGCGTTCTCACCGTAACCTTTAATTCCTTTATTGTTCAAAAAAATCTACCTTTTCTTTAAAGACGTTTACTGAAGTAGCGTCAACTACTTCACTGGGCAAGGAATTCCATAGATTAACAACCCTCTGGGTGAAGAAATTCCTTCTCAATTCAGTCCTAAATCTGCTCCCTCTAATCTTGAGGCTATGCCCTCTTGTCCTAGCTTCACCTACCAGTGGAAACATCCTCTCTACTTCTATCTTATCTATTCCCTTCATAATTTTATATGTTTCTATAAGATGCCCCCTCAATCTTCTGAATTCCAATGAATATAATCTCAATCTACTCGGTCTCTCCTCATAAGCCAACCCCCTCAACTCCGGAATCAACCTAGTGAACCTCCTTTGCACCCCCTCCAGTGCCAGTACATCCTTTCTCAAGGAGACCAAAACTGCACACAGTACTCCGGGTGTGGCCTCACCAGCACCTTGTACAGCTGCAACATAACCTCTCTGCTTTTTATTTCAATCCCTTTAGCAATGAAGGACAAAATTCTATTTGCCTTCCTAATTACTTGTTGTACCTGCAGACCTACCTTCTGTGATTCATGCACAAGGACACCCAGGTCCCTCTGCGTAGCAGCATGCTGCAACTTTTTACCATTCAAGTAATAACTCTTTTTACTATTACTCCTACCAAAATGTATGACTTCACATTTATTTACATTGTATTCCATCTGCCAGACCTTTGCCCACTCACTCAATGTATCCGTGTTCCTCTGCAAAGTTTCACAGTCCTCTGCACACTTTGCTCTGCCACTCATCTTAGTGTCATCTGCAAACTTTGACACCCTACACGTGGTCCCCAACTCGAATTCATTTATATAAATTGTAAATAATTGCGGTCCCAACACCGATCCCTGAGGCACACCACTAGTCACTGACTGCCAGCTAGAATAGCACTCATTTATCCCCACTCTTTGCTTCCTGTTAGTCAACCAATCCTCTATCCATGCTAATACTTTACCCTTAATGCCATGCATCCTTATCTTACACAGTAGCCTCTTGTGCGGCACCTTGTCGAAGGCCTTTTGGAAGTCTAGGTACACCACATCCACTGGGTTCCCATTGTCCACCTTGCTCGTAATGTCTTCATTGAATTCCAAAAGATTTGTCAAGCATGACCTGCCCTTCATGAACCCATGCTGCGTCTGCCCAACGGGACAATTTCTATCAAGATGCCTTGCTATTTCTTCCTTGATAATAGACTCAAGCATCTTCCCCACTACAGAAGTTAAGCTAACCGATCTATAATTCCCCATCTTTTGTCTACTTCCCTTTTTAAACAGTGGCATCACATTTGCTGTTTTCCAATCTGCTGGGACTGCCCCAGAGTCCAGCGAATTTTGGAAAATTACCGCCAGCGCACCTCCTATTTCTCCCGCCATCTCTTTTAGTATCCTGGGATGCATTCCATCAGGGCCAGGAGACTTATCAATCCTTAGTTCCATTAGCTTGCCCAGTACTACCTCTTCCGTAATAATGATTGTTTCCAGGTCCTCACCTACCTTCGTCTCTTTGTCTATTACTGGCATGTTATTAGTGTCCTCCACTGTGAAGACCGATACAAAATACCTGTTCCATGCCTCGGCCATTTCATCATATCCCATAACTAAATTCCCCTTCTCATCCTCTAAAGGGCCAACGTTTACTTTAGCCACTCTTTTTCGTTTTATATATTTATAGAAACTTTTGCTATCTGTCTTTATATTTCTGTGCTAGTTTTTTCTCATGTTCTATCTTACTTTTCTTTATAGCTCTTTTTGTGGCTTTCTGTTGACCTTTAAAGTTTTCCCAATCTTCTAGTTTCATGCTGTTTTTGGCCACTTTGTATGCCTTCTCTTTCAATTTGATAGCCTCCCTTATTTCTTTAGACACCCATGGCAGATTACCCTTTTCTTACAGTCCTTCCTTTTCATTGGAATATACTTTTGCTGAGCACTTTGAAAAATTGCTTTGAAAGTCCTCCACTGCTCGTCAACTGTCCCACCATAAAATCTTTGTTTCCAGTCTACTTTAGCCAAGTCCTCCCTCATTCTATTGTAGTTCCCCTTGTTCAAGCACAGGACCCTGGTATTGGATTTTATCTTCACACTCTCCATCTGTATTCTAAATTCAACCATACTGTGATCACTCCTTCCAAGAGGATCCCTAACTATGAGGTCATTAATTATTCCTGTCTCATTACACAGGACCAGATCTAGGATAGCTTGCTCCCTCGTCGGTTCCATTACATACTGTTCAAGAAAACTATCACGGATACACTCAACGAACTCCTCCTCAAGGCTACCCTGACCGAGCTGGTTCGACCAATCTACATGTAGGTCAAAATCCCCCATGATAATTGCCGTACCATTTTTACAGGCATTAGTTATTTCTTTGTTTATTGCCCGCCCCAATGTGATGTTATTATTTGGTGGCCTATAGACTACGCCTATCAGTGACTCTTTCCTCTTAGAATTTCTAATTTCCACCCAAATGGATTCAACCTCATTCTCCAAAGAACCTGTATCATCTCTCAGCACCGCCCTGATGGCGTCCTTGAATATCCGAGCTACAACACCTCCCTTACCTTCCTGTCTGTCCTTCCGAATAGTCTGGTACCCTTGGATATTTACCTCCCAGTCGTGACCATCCTGTAACCATGTCTCCATAATGGCTACCAAATCATATTCATTCGCGATGATTTGTGCCATTAACTCATCAACCTTGTTACGAATGCTACGAGCATTCAGGTAAAGTGCCTTTATGCTAGCTTTCTTACCGTCATGATTTCCAACATCTCTAATAATATCGCCTGAGTTATCCTTCCTTTTTGCTTCTTTCATAGTCTGCCTTGAACTTAAACCCTCCTGCACACATGCTAACCTGCTGCTTACCTTTTTATTTACCATCATACTTCCTGTCGTTTTCCCTTTCCCTTCCCCCCCAACTCACTAGTTTAAAGTCCTAGTGACCATATGGGAGGTGGAATATTTGACTGACCGGGTTGGATATATGAGCATTTTGGCAAAGTTCAAGCACAGGTCAAATTCCTTGTAAGCAGAATAGAAGAGGTCATTGGTAACTTGCAAACCTTTTGCAGAGAGAACAGTGACACTGCATCATCAGCATACTGCAAGTCATATATGTCTATGGTGGCCAGTTTAATTTTGGCACAGAGCAACTGAGGTAAAACAATCTTCTATTTAGGCTGTATTTAATACTCACATCAGAGGCACTTTATCTCTTAGGTGAATAACCATTGTCAGGTAGATTGTAAATAGTATGGGGGGGCTCACCCTACCTTGCTTGATGGTGGTCTGAATTTTGAAGCCATTTGTTTCAATTCTCCCACTCAAGATAGTTTCAGTCATGTGGTTGCTAAAGCAGTGTAGGATTGTGACAGAGTTTCTTGGACATCCAGATCTCTGGACCATGATCCACAGAGCCTTATGATTTACAAAATTAAATGCTTTGGTCAGGTCAACAAATCCAATGAAGTGTTCTTGATGTTCTCTTGACTTTTTCTCCTGGATTAGTCTGGAAACAAAGACCATGTCAAAGGTTCCTACTGATAGGCTAAAGCCACATGTGTCTCTGGCAGGATTTCATCAGCTACAGGAAACAGGCGATTCAGAAGAATGTGATAGGATTTCTCCACCTATCGACAACAGGGAAATATCTCGAAAGTGTCCACACTATCATTTATTTCCTTTTCCAGAGATAGTTCCAATTGTCACATTCCTGAAGACGGGAAGGCTTTGTCCTCTCAAGTCTGCAGGATGAGTGCATCAAGATTGGCAGCCCATCGCCAATGTCAAGTATCCTTAGATGGCACCTTCCCAAACTGCAATTTCCACCACCTCGAAATACAAAGGCAGTAGATGCATGGGAAGACCATGATTTCTAAGTTCACCTCCAAGCACTCAATTGATAACGTCGGTGAGTGCCCTCATCATATTAAGAAGGCAGCTCATTATCACAATCACCTTTTTAATTAGGGATTGGCAGCAAATACTGGCCCAGGTAGCAACACCAACATTCCATGAAAGAATTTTTTTAAATATTCAGAGGATGGTTAATATCGGTTGCATCAATGACTTCCATGACAGACTAAGCTGATAAACATTTAGATCATTTACAGCAGTAAACAATGCTTAAGAATTTTGTGTTTAGGAAATTCAGTTCATGTAAGACTTAAATAATCAACTTCCTAGTTTAGCTTTTTTCAGTGACAATCCTTTGAAGATATTTCAGAAAAATAATAGTCCCTTCTGATTACAGTCTTGAAATTATGTGGCGGCTCCTGTCTACAGTGTTCATTCAATCAACATAAAAACGTTACTAGCTAGTTTATTGAAAATGTGTAATCTTTATACCCTTCAAGCCATTTGAAATACAGGGCTGAATCTTAACTTCCAAAAATGAGCATAATGGGTTCATGTCAGTGGTCAAAATGTAGAAAGTCTGAAACAGGAAACAAACCCATCCTGAAGCTACCTCCTTCAAATATTGATGGAAGTGAGGCAAGAGTTGGACAACCAATGTGTGTATCAGAACTGCGTGGTCATTTAATGATTATAATAAAATAGTCTGTTCATTTTAACAGCCATTCTATTCTTTAACAGGCTTTGGTGAAGTCCTCAACTTCAAGGAGATTAGAAGGGCTGATGTAATAGCCATTATAGAGACATGGTTGCAATGTGACCAAGGCTAACTGAATAGACAAGGGTATTTGAAATATCAGATGAACAGGAAGAAAGACAAAGGATGCAAGGTAACTCTGTTACTAAAAGATGAGATCGTATAGTCATGAGAAATCATCTTTACTCAAATGAGCAAGAATAGAATAAGTATGGATGGAAATAGGAGATAAGAAATAACTAGAGGAAGAAGTCAGCATGGGAGTAGTTTATGGACCCCGTAACAACAGCTACACTATAAGACAAGAGTATATTTGAAGAAATAATACGTTTTGTAAGAAACAAACTGCAATAATTGTGAGCAGTTCTGTTCTTCATAGGTGACATCCTCTTCATTTTGAGGGATATCAGGAGGAGAAGCAGAAGACGAATCTTTATGTAGATTAGACATAAGTAAAATTGGCAAAGATAGCCTGGAGGATGAATTCAAAGAGTGTATTTAGGCAAGGGTCTCAAAACAATCTTGATGCACTGGAACCCACCAGTGAACAGTCTCTTTTAGCCCTAGTCTTGTGTAATAAGAGATTAATTAATGATTGCATAGCAAAGGGCCCTCTAGTTAAGTGATCATTACACAACAGAATTTCACATTCAGTTGGACAGTGAGAAATCTGGGTCTAAAACTAGTGGCTTAAGCTGATATAAAAGCAATTAGATGGGGATGACAACCAAATTGGTTAAAGTGGAATAGGTTAAATGGTAAGACAGTGGAGAAGCAGAGGCAAGCATTTAAGGAGATATTCCACAACTCTCAACAAAAATCTATTTAATTGAGAACAACCTGTGGCTAACTAAGGAAGATAAAAAATAGAATCAAAAATGTAAAATTCTGCGAAGATTAGTGGCACCCCAGAGATTGGAAAACCTTTGAAACTGTCAAAGGATAGTTTAAAGAAAAGAAATTAGAATGAGAAAAAAATCTTAGCAATACATATAGAAACTGGCTACCAAAGTTTTTACAAGTATTTAAAAAGATGAAAGTAGCTGATGTAAACTTTAATTCCTTAGAGGATGAGACTTTAAAATTATTAATGCCATACAAGGAACTAGCCGAGACTTTGAACAAGTATTTTGTATCTGTCTGTATTTTACAAAGCACAAAAATCGTCTAAGCATTTTATAAAATCAGTGGAGCAAAAGGGAGGGAGGAACTTAAAATAATCACTAAAACTAAGAAAAAAAACTCTGGGTTGACAAGGCCCCTGGATCTGCTGGCCTGCATCCTAGGGCCTTAAACAAAGTGGCTGTGGAGATAGTGAATGTGTTCATTGTTGCCTTTTCAAATTCCCAAGATTCTGGAAAGGTCCCAATTAATTGGAAAACCACCAGTGTAACATCACCATTTAAGAATAGAGGGAGCAAGAAGATAGAAACCATAGGACAGTTAATCCAAATGCTAAAACTGACTGTTAAGGAATAGTTACTAGATGTTGACAAATCATCATCCAGTCAAGTAGTGGCATCATGGTTTTATGAAAGGGAATTTGTGTTTTCCAAAATTATTAGAGCTCTTTGAAGCTGTAACAGGTGGGATGGATACAGGAATCCAGTAGATGTAGCGTATTTCTAAAAAAAAATTCTGTAAGGTGCCACGTCAAGGGTTTTTGCTCACAAAATAAAAATTCCGGTATTGGGATTAATAGATTAGCATCAACAGAGAATTAGTTAACTAAGGGAAACAGAGAGTTGCATAATGGCAAATTAAAACTAGTGGGGTGCCACAAGGATCAGTGCTGGACCTCAACTATTTACAAGCTATATTAATTATTTGTTGAGGGAACCAAGCATAATGAAACCAATTTGCTGACGATACAGAGATAGGAAGGAAACCAAATTGTGAAAAATACATGAAAAGGATAGATAGGTTAAGTGAGGATATTAACATTTGGCAGATAAAGTATAATGTGGAGAGATGTGAGGTTGTCCATTTTAGCAGAAAGAATATGAAAATAGAATATTATTTAAATAGAGAGAGACCATAGAATGTTGTGTTCAGAGGGATGAGAGTGTGCTTGTAGATGAATAACAGTAAGTTACCCCGCAGACACAGCAATTAATTAGGAAGGAGAATAGAATGTTGGCCTTTATTGCAAAGGGTGTAGTGTAAAAGATGTGAACTCTTGCTACAACTGTACAGGGTATTGGTGAGATCACACCTGGAATCCTACATGCAATTTTGACCTTATTTATGAAGATAAGCACATGCATTGGAAGCAGTTCAGAGAATGTTCACAAAGCAGCCAAAGTTATTGGTGCAAGTAGGAAAATGATGTTAAAATTGGATCAGTTGTTGCGCTGGAAGAACCTCTGTTGAGCCTGTTGGGGTAGAGTAAGTAAAGATTTTATTCAAGCACAGGCAAGGGAACAGGTCTCAGTTACTGAAGAGCTTTAGCAACTGTACAATGTTTGCAGCACGTATTATTAATACTGTTACTCCCCTGCAAAATAATTTCACATTTTCATGACTCATCGGCCAGCTTGCATCACTTGACAGCTTTGTTTAACATCTCTGTGCTGCGTCTAACAAAAACATGTAACCCCTATTAACCCATAAACACCAATGATCTGATTGAATAGTTGATTGATTTCTGACAAGAGCCTCTGACGAAGCTACACTGGTTGAATTGGCCTGTGGCCTATTGACATAATGTAATTGTTTCTATAATTTGGGCAACTTTGGACCGATTTCTGGTAGTAATCAATTATTAGGTATTTTTTCTGACATTCACTAAGTAAAGCTGCATGAAAAGAAGGCAATTTCTGACCATGCTGTAAGTAGTTTTGAGGGAGGTATCTTAAAATCCCATCCTTTTAAAGCTGTTAAATATAGCCCAAAGACATGCAACCATTAATTTTTGCCAAAAGGATAGCCCACTGTTACTAAAATAACTCTTTATAATGTTAGGATAAAGCAAATGCTTTTATCTTAATTTCCCAACATTAATTTAACTCTCAGAAGAACACAGCACTGAATGTATTTCAGAGCACACATGTTGTTTGTCCTTGGATCCTGTCAGACTGAAATCAGTCGACAGACTAATGATTCCTCCAACTGTGCATAACATTTGGCAGAGATTAATGTTAGATTAGTAACTAAAGTATAAATTCAGCTGTAGACAGGCCAAAGTTCCAAAAAATTTATGTACCTTTCATTGCATTTATCATTGCATTCATTGCATTTATTGCAAATACACTCTTTGAACTCATCCTCCAGGCTATCTTTGCCAATTTTATTTGTCTAATCTACAAAAAGATTCTTCTTCTGCTTCTCCCCCTGATATTGCATTTATCTGAATAGATTTTTAAGAAAACTCAATTGAGGCAAATCTGTGGAGACTCTGCACTGCATTGTGAACTGTTCCAACATTTTCACAATTGAATTAAACAATTATGTTTTGTACCAGAGGATAGATACAATGAGAATGCCTTTGGATCACTGAGTTTAAATACATCAAACCAAGGATATTAATCAACCTTTAATCGGTTTACCTGCACTATCTTATTCAAACTGGACAACTAACCTCCAAGTTGCAATTTATTTGTTCTCATCTCTCCAAATATTTACTCTGATCACAATCCTGATATTGTTGAGATTTCTGAAAAGAACAATGCAGAATTTAGTGCACCTTGAATTTTGTCAAGGAAAATGTAGCAAGCTCTTAAAAAGAGTGCCATTTTTTTCTTGTTCAATTCAACCAAATTAATGTTGCACAATCAACTGAATAAATACTGTGTGAATGTTGCTGCACTGACCCTTCCTATCCTATTCCTGGCCACCACATGTAAAAGTGAGCGAGGTGGAGAGGAGATTGAATCTGTCTGATCTTTTACTTGCTGTCTGTATGCATGGAATTTTCTGGGGGTCTGAACAACACAGTCAGTTAGGATCACATGTCCAGAATGGAACAATGAACTTCCTGACATTGTGAAAACAAATTTAATTTTCATCCAAGATTTTAATGGCCAGAAGAGAATCTTACAGTTAACTTGTGAGAGCCCTATTTGCATGCATTAACATCTCGTTATTATTTATTCCAAGTGATTCCAAAGCCAATGGATCAGATTTAAATTCTGCAGTGATGCTACAACCAATTCCAAATGGTGGTGGGATTAAACCGTTTACTTTAATATCCCCTTCCTCATTGATGGAGGAGCCCAGCACATCAGTGCCAAAGGTATGGCTGAAGCATTTACAGCAATCTTTAGCCAGCAGTGCCATGTGGACGATCCATTTCTGCCTCCTCCAGTGGTCTCCAGCATCATCAGTTTTCAAACAATTCCATTCACTCCATGTGATATCAAGAAATGGTTGGAGGCACTGGATACTGCAAAGGCAGTATCAGTGTATCAATACCCTGACAACATTTCGGTAATCGTATTGATGTGCTTCCAAACTTGCAGCTCCCATAACCAAGCTGTTTCAGTACAGCTACAACAATGGCATCTATCCAACAATGGGAAAAATTGCACAGGTATATCCTGTACTCAAAAAGCAAGACAAATCCAAATCACCACCACATCAGTCTACTCTCGATCATCAGTAAAGTGATGGAAGGTGTCATCAACATTCTATCAAACAGCACCTTGCAGTCATACCTGGCACGTAGGAAGATGGTTGTGGTTGTTGAAGGATAGTCACCACAGCTCCAGGATATTTCTGCAGGAGTTCCTCAGGGTAGTGTCCCAGGCCCAACAGTCTTCAGCTGCTTCATCAACAACCTTACAACCATCCTCAGTACAGAAGCAGGGATGTTCGGCAATGATTGCACAATGTTTGCGACTCCTCAGATACTGAGGCAGTCCATGTTCAAATGCAGCAAGATCTGGACAATATCCAAACTTGCGCAAACAAGTGGCAAGTAACCTTCATGCTACACAAATACCAGGCAATGATTGTCTCTTATTGGAGATGACCTAATCACTATCCCTTGACATTCAGTGGCATTACCATCACTGAATTTCCCCACTATCAACATCCTTGGGGTTAGCATTGACTAGAAACTCAACTGGAATTGCCACATAAACACAGTGGCTACAAGAGCAGGTCAGAGGCTAGGAATCCTGCAGCAAGTAACTCATCTCCTAACTCGCCAAAGCCAGGCCATCATCTACAATACTGGAATACTCCCCACTTGCCTGGATGGGTGCAGCACCAACAACACTCAAGAAGATTGACACCATCCAAGACAAAGCAGCCCGCTTGATTGGCACCACGTCCACAAACAATGACTCCTTCCATCACTGACGCTCAGTAGCAGCAGTGTGTACAATCTACAAGGTGCACTGTAGAAATTCACCAAAAATCCTTAGCCCACTACTTTCAAACATCCAACAACTTCCATCTAGAAGGACAAGGGCAGCAGATACATGGGAACACCACCACCTGCAAGTTCCCCTCCAAGCCACTCACCATCCTGGCTTGGAAATATATCACTGTACTTTCACTGTCGCTGGGTCAAAATCCTGGAAATCCCTCCCTAATGGCATTGTGGGTCAACTACAGCATGTGGACTGCAGCAGTTGAAGGAGGCAGCTCATTACCACCTTCTCAAGGATAAATATGGACAGGCAATAGATGCTGGCCAGCCCAATGATGCCCACATCCCACAAATGAAAAAGAAACCTGCCCAGCAATAACCTGCTTAGTAACACCTTTAGGTTCCACAGGGGCCACTATGCTCCTGATATCATTACAACTTTGGTTCAGACATGGACAAAAGGGCTGAACTCTGGAGCTGAGATGAGACTGATTGTTCTTGACATCAAGGATCCATTTGAATGAGCAAGGAGCTCTTGTAAAACTAGAATTGGGCAAATCTCTCTGCTGGTTGGAGTCCATACCAGATACAAAGGAAGATACTGGAGGCCAATCATCTCAGTTGCAGGAAATCTCTGCAGAATGGATAATGTCCTGGGCCCAAACATCTTCAGCTGTGTCATCAATTACCTTCCCTCATCATAAGGTCAGAAGTGGGGATGTTCACTCATGATTGCACAATCTTCAGCACCATGCATATTTCCTCAAGAGTCCATGTCCAAGGCATGGATAATATCCAAGTTTGGGCTTATGTGGGGCAAGGAACATTCACGCCACACTAGTGTCAGACAATGACTTTCTCCAATAAGAGAGAATCTAACCATCGTCCCTCAACATTCAATGGCATTACCAACACCGAATCCTCCAATATCAACATCCGGGGGTTACCATTGACCAGAAACTGAACTGAACAATCTATTTGCATGCTGTGGCTACAAGAGTAGGTCAGAAGCTAGGAATTCTGCAACCAATAACTCACCTCCTGACTCCCCAAAGCCTGTCCACCATCTGCAAGGCACAAATCAGAAGTGTGATGGAATATTTCCCACTTGCCCGGATGCATCCAGTTCCAACCACACTTGAAGCTTGACACCATCCAGGACAAAGCATATGAGCTCGATTAGCACTACATCCACAAAAAAAAATCACTCCCTCCATGACTGATATTCAGTAGCAGTAGCATGTACCGTCTACAAGATGCACTGCAGAAATTCACCAAAGCTCCTCAGACAGTACCTTCCAAACCCACAGTCACAAAGTAGACAGAATTATGGGAACATCACCACCAGCAAGTTCCGCTCCAAGCCCCTCACCACTTGGAGATACATTGCTAGTCTTTCAGTGTCGAGGGGTTAAAATCCCAGAACTCACTACAGTATTGTGAGTGTTTCTACACCTAATGGATATCAGCAGGTTCAAGCAAGCAGCTCACTGCCACCTTCTCAAGGGCAACAAACGCTGCCCTGGCCCTCAAAGCCCAGCTCCTCTGAATGAATTTTTTAAAAACTCACCTCATTCACATACGGTTTGCTATTTTCCCAGACCGTGGAGAGAAACTAGATAGTGACAATTCCTAACATAAAAGCCTGAGCGGGTACCTGGCGGTTGCAGTTCACCAGTGCCATCGTCCACATTGTCAGCATTCCCCAACACCTCAGGGCACGCTCCATGGATTGCAACCGCCCTCACCCTCTGTACATGGAGGTAAGCATTGGCAAAGGATAAGCTCCACCTCATAATCACGGCACATTTGGGACTCAATTATTTTATAGTTCAGCCCTTCACTATTGCGCTTTGGAGCTCATGGGCATCCTACATTACAGTGCTGCTGCTTTGTGTTCAGGCACAGGTGCCCTCCCATTCCCCGTCATGCACCACACCAGGATGTATCTCAGGGCTCCTGGCTTGCTTTCTTTGTGATCCCTTTGCACTCAATTGGATGCGCTCAATCTCAGTCAGGACAAGTATTGAGGTGTCCCGAGTGAGTGAGTGAGTTGGAAGTGCAGAGGGCAGGCAGAGTTGGAGGCAGAACCATTGAGACAGTGAGAACCATTGAGGGAAGGAGCTATGCGCAGTAGTTAGAGTGATAGACCATAAGATTTGATGAGAAGTGGGAGCGATGGCAGAGTTAGAGTCAGTGTTAGGTAGCAGAAGGTCATTAACCTGCTTGAGGCATTGCAGCATTTTCCTTCGGACCACGAACATTGGCTACTTCACACCAGGCTGGCAGCATTTGAAATGATATGCAGCTGGGATTTAAAGATGATGCCAATTTTTGGGAAAATTCAGACCTTTCTTCCTACAGCTGAACACTAGAAATAATTCTGTCACCCTGTAGTGTTTGGAGCAGCATGCTTTTTGTCTGAAGTATTTTCCACTTCAGTGCAGGGCAGAAGTAACCATTAATTATTCTTCTCTGTTTCCATATAAACACACATGAACTTCTCTGTGCTTTCTTTCAGAGCAAATAGCAAAGGAGAGGAACAGGACAAAGGATGGTTTAGGTCATTATTTGTCCACAAAGTTAATCAGAGAAAAGATGCTCACTCCAATCTACTTTCCAAAAAGGAGACCAGCAGCTTGTATAAAATGCAGTGTAAGTGCAAACCACTCAGACCGGAACTTTGTCACTACATTAAAAGTCAACTAATTGTTTAACTCAAACTGAATTTTTTTTTAATGTTTGTCTTAGTTCATAATGTGAAGCCAGAATGTCTGGACGCGTACAACAATTTATCGTAAGTTCTTTACATCTTAACAATCACTTGATTGTATTTATACAGTGGCCCTGGTCTCTAAAGCAAGTACGATGCAATATTTTGTGTGTTACTAAGATGAATTCCTCCATACCACCACGTTTCCTAGGGTTGCTGATTTTCTTATTTTTATCAGATTAGAACTTTTAAATGTAAAGCCCATTTTGTTTTTGTCCAGTAATACTTCCAACATCTTTGGATTACATAAAATACCTCAGAAATAGTTAAATGAAAGATGCTTTATGCTGGAGCTTGTTATGGTCAGATGATAAATTGCCATTGACCAGCTCCAGTTGTTCACATGTAAATTCATTTACCTTATCCTACTCGCAGAATCTTGAATCCAGTTCTTTGTCATGTAGAGAAACTGAATTCAGTAAGGTAATAGATTGTCAAATTCCTCCAATCTGATCTATATTAATAGAGTCATGCAGCACGGAGACAGACCCTTCAGTCCAACTAATCTGTGCCGACTAGACAATCTGACTTAAGGGGAGGCAATGACCTAGTGGTATTATCACTGGACTGTTAATCCAAAGACCCAGATCACATTCTGGGGACCTGGGTTCGAATCTCGCCATGGCAAATGGTGGAATTTGAATTCAGTAAAATATCTGGAATTAAGAATCTAATGATGACCATGAATCTGTTGTCGATTGTTGAAAAAACCCATCTGGTTCACTAATGTCCTGTAGGGAAGGAAACTGCCACCCTTACCTGGTCTGACCTACACGTGACTCCAGACCCACAGCAATGTGGTTGACTCTGAACTGCCCTCTGGGCAATTAGGAATGGGCAATAAATGCTGCCCAGCCAGCGACACCCTCATCCCGTGAATGAATAAAGAAAAAACAACTTTGGTTCCTATCCCTTGAAACCTTTCCTATTTGTATACCCATCCAGATGTCTTTTAAATGTTGTAATTATACCCACATCCACTATTTTCTCTGGAAGCTCGTTCCGTACACGCACCACCTTTTGCATGAAAATTTTACCTGTTAGGTCCCTTTCAAATCTTTCCCCTCTCTCCTTAAACCTATGCCCTCCAGTTTTGGACTCCCCCATTCTAAGAAAAAGACCTTGGCTATTCACGCTATCCATGCCCCTCATGATTTTATAAACCTCTATAAGGTCACCCCTCAGCCTCTGACAGTCCAGGGAAAAAAAACCCCAGTCTATTAGGCCTATAGTTCAAATCTTTCAGTCCCCCGATAGCATCCTTTAAACAGAAACAAAATTACAACAGTTATCCAACTATAAGGACCCAATCTGGACATGGCACTTAACAGAAAAAGGAAGTACATCTTTTTATTTAAATTTCAGTAATACTATTCATTGTGATATTCATAAAGTAGAAAGATAAATAAAGTCTTCAATCAGTCAAATATAGTTTAATATCAACTTGTCATGCGTATGCATGTGGTCAGTTCTACATGTTGTTTAAATGTAATATCTTGTATTTTAGACTCCCATTGTAGGAATGTTTACATGTAACTACTAATTGTGTTCCAATTATAAAAATATTTAAAATATTTTATGCCCCACTAACACATTTCCACCTTATCCCTGGACCCATTAACATGTGTTTGGTTATTTTTTGTATGCTGTCACTCCAAATATTTTATAGTTGATCTCCAAATGTGAATCATGACGATGAAACCATATTTCATGCCCATGTCTAGTTGTCTTTCTTGAACCATTGAAGTCCTTGTAATGATGTCGATGCCACAATCATAGGTAGTAGGGAACTCTGAGGACTTCATCCAGTGAAGATGAAGCAAAGATCTAGCGTAAAGTGTGGGCCGTTTTCTTTTGCCCACTGTACTTTTTTAACAACAAAAACAAGTTGCTGGGAAAGCTCAGCAGGTCTAGCATCATCTGTGAATGAAAATCAGAGTTAATGTTTCAGATCCAGTGACTTTTATTTACTTTGTTAACAGCTGTTTTATAGCATTTATAGTCGCTTTTGAAACTGCTCCGGGGTCTTTAAGAATCACTCACATATTGTGAAACTGGGGACATGTGTTGTAGTGGTAAGTAAAGAACATTAGAAAAGCAGTTGGAACTTTACCACCTTTTTAGAAGATAGCCCACAAATGATTAATTTACACAACCTGTTTTGCTGGGAATTACCCAATCATTGGGTTGCTATGCTATTGTCCCAGCAGTTCCCAATGACCTTTGTCTTTCCTCTATGTGCTTGGGGTGTGCACATTTTGTCTAATTTCTTTTACTGGAATCATTCCAGCAGGTTCACATGGAGGTAAATTATTGTGGCTTCTTCGGAGAAATTAGCAGAGAAAGGAATATCAACGTTCTGTAGAAACTCACTGTGCACTGAGCATGATCATCTTGAGGACTTTTTTTATGACTAGTAAACATGATTCAGCAAAGAAAGGCATTATAAATTGTGTGGAGGCTTGTCTGTTTGCAGTTGCATAAGTTACTTTGATGTCAGCTTCTTATGCTTCAGGATGTGCTTACTTATGTCAAAGAAACTTTACCATGTACCTTACCAAACTTCAGTAACTTAATCTGTTGCTTCACTCAAAATAAAATGTAGTATGATTTCTTCACAGTCATGTGATCTGAACTTTGTGCAACACAGCACCTAATCCTTAACACCCTGGCAAATAGAATAAATCTTTGCATTAAAAGCTTGGTTTCATTTTCTGTTCAAGTATTAACAAGTATTAACAATCATATAGGGTGCTGTCCCTGTTTCAGTACCTTCCAAGTACTGTACAGTCTGTGTCATTTTGAAGTTTGAAAATTGTCGCAACCTCTCAGTGAGAAGTGTGGGAGCGGGAGCCTGTTTGAATGGGAATACAACTGCTCTAACGTGCTCAGGACTCCCTCAGCCATTGCAACCCCAATAGTTAACTCACAATCCTACTTGGGGTCCTGAGGTCCACTTTATGAAGTCCTGCTCTACTTCTGCAAGTATGAGACTGATTGATGATAGAACTGGAGCCTTATCCATTTTGAAACAAGGACATGGGATTACATACTGTTTGGAACTAGCGTCTTCATTTTTATAAAAGGTTAAAGTATTAGGTTGTCGCTGTTTGTATTTGGTTCCACTTAAGGATCCATTTGATGTGTCTAGATCTAGATTGTTTGTCTTTTGATGAAAAAAACACCTTTGTTAATGACCACAGGGAACAAATATTGCAGAAGCTACACAATGATCCTGACTACCCATGTGAGATCGTAGGGAGCTGGAATACCTTGTATGGTGAACAAGATCAAGCAGGTAAGTCCATCATTTAGCCCTAAATCGAATTGTTCTCTATTTAATATTTCCTCATTTTTCCCTCTGACCTTTTAATAGCTCCAACTATTTATTGTCTTTCTTCAGTTGTTATCACTCTTGGCCTCACTGTGGTAGATCCATTCAAGCCTGAGCCTGCCTTTGTGAAATAGATGCCAGTTACAGCAACCGACCAATTTCCATTTCAGCTGAAGTTAAAGACATGTTGGTGTGGAGTCAATGTTTCCACTCAACTCCAACAAACAACCTTCCTTCTCTGTCACCGTATTTTTACATTTCTTTACCTTGTTGAAACTTTTGCTCATTGTTCCCTGAAGCGTTCCTGTTTGCCCTGTTTTCTTTTTATCTTCAGACTAAATAAGCTTTTTAAAACTTCAGAAATACCTGAGCTGTGAGCCTACAATGGGTCATTAACTTTCACGTGCTGTTAGTGAGTGCTGAACAGCACTGTGAGGTACGTACACCACATGAACTGTAGACATTCAAGAAGGCAACTCACCTCCACCTTCTTGAGTTTAATAGGGAAGGGCAATAAATGTTACTGATGTACATAACCTGTGAAAGGATAAATGACATGTCATCAGATAATAAATTACCAGTTGCCAACTGTAATTGAAGTTGCACTGGCATGATAAACCTCTAAAGATTGCATTATATGAATTAGAAACTTAAAATGCTGGAAATATTCAGCAGGTTAGATTGAGCGAAGTAGTGTTAACCCAAATACTCAAAACATTGCCTGAATTTTCCTGCTCTGTTTGGAAGGGATGGGGCCAGGAAAATAAGGGGGAGTCATAGTGAGATGTTCAGGAGCATTCCCTTGGGAAATGGGTTAGCTGCTTGCTCCGAGGAGACGGGCAGCTAGTTTGCAAGGTTAAGATCGCAGTCAGCGGAAGTTTTGCAATATCACCACCATTGTGCCAACTGGGAGGCCAGCAATCCCAATGAAGCAGGCCAGAGGGCATCTGAGCTGAAGGCTATATGCTGTGAAGAGAGGACTGCATTAACAAAATACTCCAATCCCAGCAGATCCCCTCCATTCTAAATTACCTGTCAATAACTAACCTGGCATTTTAATTAATCATGTGCAGGCCAGCAAAAGCCTTTCCCTGAGGTACCCAGACAGTGCCCTCATCTCCCTGTCGGGCAGCTCAGGATTGGGAGCTGCTGGCAGTGTGACCCCCTCCCTCATCGCCTGCTCTGATGAGATAGCTGGTCAGAGTGACTGGCCTGGAGCCTGTAAAGGACCCAGTCATTGGCCCATGGACTCTAAGAGGGGTCAATAGCTGGCCCAGGGAGACCATGCTGAGGGCAAGGAGAGACAGAGTTGAGGGGGGTGCGTGCTGTGCTCGAGTCGGTGTGGGGTTGGGGGTGCCTGGGGCCAATGACTGCTACTGAGGAGCCTCCTATGATTCCAATACCAGCGTGCCAAAGCCCGTGGGAAACTTCTATCTGTTAATGCTGTTGACCTCTCTGCATGGATGCTGCCTAACCAACTAGTATTCCCAGCATTTTCTGATCAGGTTTCAAATTTTCAGCAGTATTTTTGCCTTTTATAATATACTTTTATTCCTGGCAGGCATTTTTTGTCAACTCCAAATTACCTTTGAGAAGGTGCTGATGAGCAGCTTGAAATGCTTTGGTGTGTCTGGTAGTACCCATGATGCTGTTAGGGAGGGAGCTCGAGAACTTGGATGCTGAAGGAATAGCAATCTATTTCCAAGTCAGGGTGGGGAACAGCTTGCAAGTGGTGGGGTGGCCAAACTTCTACTCCCCTTTCCTCTTCATGCTGGTAATCTTTGGTTTGGAAGGCACCTTGGTGAGTAGCCACAGTGCATCTTGTAGATGTGGACTGGTGGTGAAGGGAGTGAAGATTTAAGGTGGTGGATGTGGTACCACTCAAGCGGGCTGCTTTGTCCCAGATGGTATCAAACTTCTAGGGTGCTGCTTGAGCTTCTTTCATCCAGGCAAGTGGGGAGCATTCCATTACGCTTCTGATTTTTATGCCTTGTATATAATTATCAGACTTTGGAGAGTCAGAAGTTGTTACTCATCAGAGGATTCCCAGGCTTTGAGCTTCTCTTGTGGCCACAATACTGATAAGGCTTGTGCAGTTACATTTTTGGTTTATAGTGGCTTCCAGGCTGTTGATAGTGAGGGATTAACTAATGCTAATGCTGTTGAACATCAATAGGAGATGTTTATACTGTCCTTTGGTGACAGTCACTACCTGGCACTTTGTGGGATTGACTTTTACTTGTCACTATTAGCCAAGTTACATGTTGTCTGTGTCTTGCTTTGTGCTGATGCAGCTTGCTTCATTATCTCAAAAGATGCAATTGGTACTGAACATTACTCAATCATTGGCAGGCACCCCTCACTTCTGACATTATGATGGAGAGAATATCATTGATAAAACAACTGAAAATAGTTGAATCTAGAGCATTGCTGTGAGGAACTCCTGCAATAATGGTTTCTGTTCCTGACCTGGTCTCCTGCACTCATTGAACCAGAGCTGGCCTGCTGATGGAAATGGCAGACTGAGGGAAATGTTGAGCTATGAGGTTACATTCAGATTGCATTCAGTTCTGCTATTGGTTATGACCTACAATGTCTAAAAGATGCCCAGTTTTGAACTGCCAGATCTGTGTTAAATATATCCCATTTAGCACAAAGGTGCTGTCATGCAATATGATGGCATCCTCAGTGTGAAGCCTCTACAAGGTCTCTGCTTACTAGACTAATACCGAGAATGAATGGATTGCCTTATGAGGAAAGGCTGGACAGGCTAGGCCTGTATCCACTAGAGTTTAGAAGTGATTGAAACACGTAAGGTTCTAACAGGACTTGACTGAGAGGATGTCAAGAGGATGTTTCCTCTTTTGGGAGAATCATTTATGACAGAGTTGATGGAAAAATATCTATCGAGTGTATCAGTCTTTGGAATTCCCTTCCTGAAAATATTGAATATTTTCAAGGCAGAGGCAGATAGATTCTTAATTACTAAGAGGTGAAAGATTATGTGCAATAAACAGGAATATACAGTTGAGGTTAAAATTGGATCATCCATGATCTTGTAAAATCGTACAGCAGGATAAAAGGGCTGAGTGGCTTACTCTTGTTCCTTGTTCATATGTGCGCTAGTTACTACCTCCAATACTGTTGCAGAGGACAAATTTGATTAGATATTCCCCTTGTACAGGCAGTGTCTCCGACTGCCACAGGCCCTATCTGCAGATATGTCCTTCAGGACACATTCAGTAGTTGTGCTACTGAGTCGCAATTGGTGATGGACATGAAGTTCCCAGACGGAACACATTCACTGCCCTTGCCATCCATACAGTTTCTTTGAAATGGTGTTCAACATAGAGGAGTACTGATTCATCAGCTGAGGAAGGATTTAGCTGAGAATTCACAGGCGGTTTCATCACCACTGTTTTGCCTAATACCACAAGAGATCATCAGGTGAGTAGTCAATGTAGAGGACTCCCAAGGTCATTCCCTCCAGACTGTATAACGGGGTGCTACCACCTCCAGTGGATCTGTCCTGCTGATGAGATAGGACGTACTTATTAGGGGTGGAGATCCAGGATAATGGGACATTAGTTCTAAGGTAGGATGTGGTCAGTATGACTGTCAGGCTGTTCCTTCACTGGACTGTCATAAAAGGCATGGTGAACCAGGTTTTTATGACATTCTGGTCATTTCATGATACCCATTATGAATATAAATTGTTTTATTCCGACTGCATTTAATTAACTGAATTTAAATTCTCCAGCTGCCATGGTGGGATTTGAACTCAGTTTTTCACATCGGTAGTCCAGACCTCTGGATTACTAATTCAGTGACATGAGCAGTATGTGACTGTTCCTCAGCAAAGATTCATTGTTGTGAAGGAAGTCCTCAAAATGCCCGTGGCATATAATTTATTACTGAGTATTACCAATTCTTTTCTTTCATACTGTAACACCTTTTTTTGTGTACACGGCAAATTTGTCATTTTTATTTTGCACAGTGCATTTGTGGCGGTTTTCTGGTGGTTATCCTGCTTTGACAGATGCTATGGAGAAGCTATTACAGAATAAGGTAATAGATAAAAGCCAATCCCTAAGTCATCCAGCCTCAGACAGTTAAATTTAGTTTCATTTTAGACAGCCAACATTACTCTGTACACATGCTTATATTTTTCTAATCAGTGGTGTATAAATGAGCAACTGGGTATTTGGAAGAAGGTTGGGTTCAGACAAATGTACTTATGCTAATTTGACCTGCGTTTTGTGTGTTTTCTATGACTGTAAGATATGCTAATGTAAAGGTTAAAAATGACTGCCATTCTTAAACAAATTTCAGACAACCAGATATCACTGCTGCTAAGGACAGCTTTGTCCTCCTGAACTCACTACATCAATTGATACAAGTGAGAACTCCTTCGTCCTCCAGCATTTCACCTTCATGATTGTGCTCAGCTTGCTTCCTGGTGCCCTGCCCTAATGTAGCAGGCACATCTACTTCTGGTCTACAATGGCTTCTCCTCAGGCACGTCCCATGTTTCACCATTGGGCACATTTCCTCCTTTTACATGCTGCCCCATTTGCGAAGACATCCATTAGGTATAGGTTCAGCCACCATTTGTATATTGACACTTATTTCTGTATTGCTATACTTAATTCCACCACTGTTTCGTCCAACTGCCTGTAGCATATTCAATCATGGATGAACATTCCATAGCTAAATACCAACAAGATTGGAAGTCATTTAAGAAGACCACACTTGGGTCTTTGACTGCTCACTCAGGCTTCATTATTGATGCCTGTTTCGTTCTTACCTGAACTTCAAATTCCATATCTCAATCAACACATTTTGGTGGCTACTATCTTCTCATTGCCAACCACCACACTTTCCCCCCTCTCCCCGCCCCCTACCCTGCCACCACCCTCTCCTCAGCTGCTATTCATCACTAAGATTCTCATCTATAAAATCATCTCTGTTAGGCTTAACCATTCTAATGCTTCCCCGGTAAATCTTGGTCTCCTTATGTGCACTTGTCCTTTTCAACTTCCATTTGATTGCCCCGACATTCAAATCCACTCCCTCATTCAGGTTTCTTATCAGTGGCCTTATCTTTCATCATCCTCTGGAATCCTGCTTTAAGTGCCAGCACTACCTGAATTACTTGAATCGCTGATCTGGATTCTGCAGGAACCCCATCTCACTCCCTACCTCACCAGCCCTCCTCAAACCCTGACTGCTATCATGCAGTGATTTAATGCCGGATGCAGTATTAATTGTTTTTAAGGCGGGTCTTGCACCTCTGTCTCACAAGGAAGTCCTGCCTTAGAGCACTGCCTGCCCCATTTGGAGTGGTCGACAGCTACTGGGAGTACAGGCAGTCCCACCTCTGTAGGGTCCAGACAACCTGCAATTGGACTCCCTGTCACAGGCCTCCCCTGCCTGCCCCACCGTCCCCATTGTGGCTAAAATACCCTATAGGTGGTAAGATGAGGCTTTTAAATGGCAGTGAATGCACTACTAGGGGCCTCAATGTGTCCAAAGGTAAGTGAGCCACCCAGCACCTTCCCCACACCCCATGAGATGTCAGACAGGTCAGGTTAGGTAGTAGAAAGGTCACCTCTCTGCATTGTCAAACCTGCCAGTGCACTGGTGTGTAATTTATTCCATTGTCCTATTACAGCCACTCTGGCCACTAACACCACGGTACTTTCCCTAAGACTCATTGTCTTGTTACCTCTTCCAAAACTCTGCAGTTACCCCATCCTCCAATCAGCTTTCCTAACTTGGTTACTAGCCACCCACTATCCCAGAGGGCTGCACTCACATTCGAGCGAGACGGCCGGCAGTGGAGGGTCACCACACCTCAGATGAGGAGTGAGGTTGACAATGTGGTACCTGCGTGGTAACCTCAGCCAGTGCAGGAATTGAATCCACACTACTGGTATCACACTGCATCACAAACCAGTCATCCAGCCAACTGAGCTAACAACCCCCAGCTACTAGCACCACTTGGTGTCTCAATTCACTTTGCTGAACTGCTTTGGGATGTTTTATTAAGTTGGAAGTGGTACACAAATAAAAACAAGATGCTGTTATGTAAGGCTACTTTGTTTTAATCAATTTACTGGAAACGTTGAGATTGTCTCTCACATAATTCCCATTTGAAAATCTGATTGTTAGTGTCCAATATTATGAGTTTGGATGATTGTTTTCCATATGTTTCAGGAATATTTGGAATATCGAAAGGAGAGGAGCAAGATGTTGCTGTCTCGTAAAAACCAGCTACTGTTGGAATTCAGTTTCTGGAATGAACCATTACCAAGACCGGGACCTAATATTTATGAACTTAGGACATATTTTTTAAAGGTACATCACTCTAAGAGAGAATGTACTGTTCAGTATCTCATTAATACTAGCACTAGATTTAAAGCATAGGAAATGGATAGCTGCTGCAGAGAATTGTCATATGTCTGATGGGCTATCATATTCTGTGCCTGTGAATTTCCTGAATGCCTGGCCACCAACTGAATATCACAAACTGCCTGAAAATGAAACTGTATCCTTCGACTGAAATTTTACTCCAAATAACACATTGTGGTGCAATTTACATGACATTCCAACAAATACAGTTGTATTTTGTTAGAAGTACACTATTAAACTGCAAATTTGAGATGGAATTTCAATCAGGTTATGGGGCTAAGTTGGCTGCTTCCCTTTAAAGCAATATTTGCTTTCTCCATCACAGTCTGTATCGAATAACACAGACATCTGAATGTTAGTCTCCGCCTGTCTCACTCTCTATGACACTGACTTGAGGCGACTCATGCCTTTTCTTTAGTCTCCTTTCTGTTTGAGAAGCAGTAACTCTGCACTCAGTTTCTCCTACTGAAAGAAATCAGTATGTGGGGAACTTGAAAACACTTTCTCCTGACTACTCTCTCATGTCATAGGCTTTAAAAGGCGAATCAGAGATGCTGCTGCATATTGCCAAGAAATCTTAGTGTTAGGGTTTAGAAGAAGGGTGAGGGGCAAGTCTTTTTTGACAACAAATCATTACCTCATTTTGAAATTGCAAGTAGAATAACGTATGATACGTGCCTGATACCCTTGTGTACTTTGATCATTGATACACTTTGTATATATAAAGCAGACCTGGCAAAAAAATCAGTGCATTTATTAGAGGTTTGACAAGTGGAATGTACGTGCTATTTCTTGACTGTGAGTTACAGTGTACCTTTTTAATTTATGAGGATGGAGCTAGGACTCAGTACATTATTTGCTTAAAGTGATTTAAGTGATTTATTTTAATCCAGCAATAATCAGTTGTTCAATGAATCTAATACTAACTGTGATTTATTTTCTCCTCGCTTTTAGCCGGGGACCATGATTGAATGGGGAAACAACTGGTAAGTAACTGTTTATAGACTAGCTAAACTTGAATGGATTCTAAGTGTTATTTGCCATTATTGGAATATGGGGAGGCATGATTGAAATTTGAAAAATCTAGTTGCAACACCAGCAAAACTAATGCAAAGGTCAATCTTAGGCCTGAACAATCAGTTTGGTGACATTAAAAAATGGAACATTTTTCTGTTCTTCAAAATGATTTATAAACATGTTGTCTTTGAAGATTGTTAAAATTAATTCTTGAAATGATGGCATCACTACAAAGGCTAACATTTCTTACCTATCCCTTATTATCCTTGAGAAAGTGATGGTGAGCCACCTTCTGGAACAGCTGCCATCACTAGCGATACAGCTATGCTGCTGTTAAGTAAGGTGTTCCAGGATTTTGATCCAGCAACAATGAAGGAATGACAATAGAATTCCAATTCAGGATAGTGTGTGACTTGACACGGATTTAGTAATATTCCCATGCACCTGCTGCCATTCCCATTCTAGGTGGTGGAGGTTATAGGTTTGGAAGGAGCAGTCAAAGATGTCTTGGTGAGTTGCTACCTTTCATCTTGAATACGATACACATTCCTCCATGATCTGGCACTGGTGCGATGGTGTGAATAATTAAATTGGAGGACATGAAAAAATGGTAGACACCAGAATCTAAATAAGAACAAAAAATGGAAGGGAAAACTCAGTAAGGTTAGGTGATATTCTGTCAGATGAAATAGAATCTCCTTTCTGGACAAGATGAGCTTAAATTAATGGTCACTGACCTGAAAGGTTAATCCTTGCTTCTCTCCACACATACTGCCTGACCTACAAAATATTCATCCAATTCTTGTTCTAAGTTATAAGATGCCAGTCAATCTGGCTAGTTTATCCTGGTTAGCGTTGAGCTTCTTGGGTTCTGTCTGAAATGCACTCGTCCACGCAAGTAGGAAGTACTCAAGAATACACCAGACTTATGCTTTTTCAGATGGTAGAAAGGCTTTGGACCATCAGGGAGTGAGTTACTTGCTGCAAAATTCCCAGCCTTTCACCTATTCAGGCCAAAGTATTTATGGAGCTGGTCCAGTTAATGGTAACAATGGTGCACAATATTCATGATCAGTGGATTCAACAATAGTAATGCTGTTGAATACTACTATCGGGGTGGTTAGGCTCGCTTGTGTTTGCAGGTGGTCATTGCCTGCCACTTGTGCGGCGCAAATGTTAGTTGTCGCTAATCAGCCCAAATCTGAATGTGGTTCAGATCTGTCTGTATGTGAGCGTGGGTTATGACTTAATCACAAAAAGAACATTGTGCAGTCAAGAGCTAGCGTTTCCATTAATGATGGAGGGAAGATTACTAATGAAGCACCCAAAGACGGTTGGACCTAAGATGCTATCCTGAGGAACTCTGCATTCTGGGGCAGGGAAGATTAGCCTCCAGCAACCTCAGATTCAATGGATGATGGCAGACATTGGAGAGCATTCCTCAAGATTCCCACTGATTTCAGTTTTACTACAGCTTTTTACCACACTTGGCCAAATGCTGCACTGATGTTAAGGACTTCCAGCCTACCTCCAAACTTCAACATTTTCATCAATGTCTTCATCCAAGCAGTGATGTAATCTGGAACTGGTGAAACCCAAACAGAATATTAGTGGGTTATTGCATCTTGGTAACAATTTGATGACACCAAGCATCATTTTTGCTGATGATTAAGAGGAGGGGCTGATGGGGCGGTAATAGCTTGGCTGAATTTCTTCTGCTTTTTATCAACAGGGCACAAATGGACAATTTTCCTCATTGTCAGGGGAGTGCCAGTGTTGTAGATGCACTGGAGTAGCTTGGCTAGGGTGCGCCCAGTTTTGAAAGACAAGTCTTCAATATTACAACTGGAATGTTGTCAAACCTGCAGCTTTTGCTGAATCATGTGCCTTCAGTCATTTTTTGATATCACATGGAGTGACTTGAATTGACTGAAAGTTGGTATCTGCATTGCATTGCTTCTGGATGAAGATGATTGCAAACAAGTATTCAAACACAGTTTCAATTGTAAATGAATATGCAAACACAATTGTCTTGCCTTTTGAACTCATGCTTTTAGCAATGCCATCATTGAGGTTAGGAATAGTTGTGGAGCCTCTTCCTCCAACTAGTTGTTTGATTGTTCACAACCATTCTCCTCTGGATGAGCATGGACTGCCAAGATTTGGTCTGCTTCATTATTTGGCATTACTTAGGATTTATACAGAACTATTGCTACTGTTGCAGCCCTGATTTGTAGCTTCACCAAACTGATGCCTCATTATTAAATATCCCTGATGCTGCAATTGCCATGCTCTTCTATTCTCCTCATTACTTCAAGGTTGGTCCTCTGGCTTAAGAGTAGTCATAGAATGAAGACTATGCCAGGTTATGAGGTTATAGGTTGTGTAGAATACAGTTCTTCTGATGGTCTGTAGTACCTTTACATATTTCACTTAGTGTGGTGGTACTGTTACACAGGGGGTTGGTTAGCTCAGTTGGCTGAATGGCTGGTTTGTGATGTTGAGTGATGCCAGCAGCTTGCATCTAATCCCTACACTGGCTGAGGTTACCATGAAGACTCTCCTTCTCAACCCCGTTCCTTTCTCAAGACATGGTAACCCTTGGGTTAAACTTTCTGTAATGAGATAGTAGCCTTATGGTCTGTTAGGACTGTGGTGACTTTACTGTTACATTATGCAATGTGTGTTATGCTCAGCGTAAAGATTTCCACAAGGATTGTGCGTTGGACCATTATTTTCAATAATGTCACAGATGGATGCTTTCGGACCAGATAGATTGGTAAAGGTGATGTTAAGCAGGACTTTCCCTCATTTTGGTTCTCTCATCGCATTTCGTAGGCCCATTCTGGCATTCTGGGTCTGTACTTGGAGTTTGGAAGGATTGGGGAAATCTCATTGAAACTTACAGAATAGTGAGAGGCCTGGATAGAGTGGACGTGGAGAACATGTTCCTGCTTGTAGGAGAGACTAGGACTCGGGAACACACGCTCAGAGTGAAGGGACGACCCATTAGAACTGAGAAAAGGAGGAATTTCTTCAGACGTGATAAATCTGTGGAACTCATTGCCCTAGAGGGCTGTGGAGGCCAAGTCATTGAGTGTATTTAAGACAGAGATAGATGGGTTCTTGATTAGGAAGGGGATCAAGGGTCAACGGTTACAGGGAGAAGGCAGATGAATGGGGTTGAGAAACATATCAGCCATGATCAAATAGTAGAGCAGACTCGATGGGCTGAGTGGCCTAAGTCTATTCCAATATCGATGGTCTTGCATGTCCTCCAGGTGAAAGAGAATAGTGTTGCTACTGAGCTACTCTTGATTATTAATATTCAAGTTCACCAACCAGAGGACATTTAGTGCCCAAATAGTGTTCAAAATGGATGAGCTCTGATTCATCAGCTGAATGAAGGGTTTCCTTGCCCATGAGACATCATAGGCTGTACAGTCAATGTTGAAGCCACCCAGGGTCAATCCTTCCTTAGTGGTAGACCATTGTGCTAACATCAGTGCAAAAAGACATTGCCAGGGATATGTGATAGAAGAATTAGGCTTCTGGCTGAAATATGACTCTGAAAGTATGACCATGTCAGATTATTCCTTGATCAGTATGTGGCACAGCCCACCTATGCCCCAAAGCTGTCATTGAGGTGGATATTGTAGGACTGACTGGGGGTGTTGGGAATATGCTTGGGTCAAGACCGGTTGTTCTGTTCATTGTTCGTTTTTAATCAAACTGAAAGTGTTATGATACACCTCCAGGGCAGGTGGGACTCAAACCCAGCCTTTCTGACCCAGAGGTAGGGACACCACCGCTGCATCCCAACAGCCCCATGCAGCTTTATTCTTCTTAGACTTTCTGTGATTGTTTTATATAATAGATGGATATGCTCAGATATTTCAGAGGCCAGTTAAGGGTTATCTGCATTGCACTTGATACGGAGTCATGTGTAGACCAGACTGGATGGGGATGACGGTCTTTCTTCCCTGAAGGACGTGAGGGAACCGTGTGATATTTTATGACAATCCATCAGACTCATGGTCATGGAGCTGAATCTTGTCAAGGTGATGAGGGGCTGCACTGCCAGCAGGATAGCTTGCAAGAGCTCCATGCTGCAATTTTGTCATTCAGACTCTTCTCAGTGGTTGGCCATTCCCAGTGTGAAGGGCAGGGGTGTATGTCTCCCTGCCATGAGTTCCATTAAACAGCAGGATGGACAAGGAGCTGGTGGCTGCAGCAGGTATAGCACCAACCCAAATCCTAGGATCACCACTAGATCCTAGGCTAGAGGCGAGTGGTGATGGGAGGCATGGGGAGGTTGGCAGCAAGGGTGGATAGATCTCAGTAAGACCTCTTCCTGATACCAGGCCCTTCAATCAGATATTGACCCTGAATGTTGAGACCCCCAGCTCGCCCCTGGGTTAATAACAGCGGTAGCAAGATGAAGCTCCTAATCAGGGCCTAATTGTCACTTTAAGGCCTCAGTTGGCAGTAGGCCTGGGAGACGATCAAGGTGATTCCATGCCCAGGAATTAATTGGAAGTGGGAAGGTAGCGGAATCCCTACCCACCACCTGCCTGCCTTCCTGCCACCAAAACTATCTCAGGGCACAAAATTCCACCCACAACTATGGACATTAGCATTTATTTCAGATTTAATTGTTAACCCATTTAGGTTACGATCTCCAGCTGCCCTGTTGCAATTGGAATTCAAATTTCCTAATCATTGACCATACTCCACATTTCTCTGCCAGCAACATAACCACTATTCCTGGGTTTGTCTGCAGGTAATCCCCCCAGTGTATCCATCATTTCTGTATGTCCGTCAAATTTCAAGCTGCTTTCAGTCAGTGTTACTCAGTTTATTGCAGTTGTTTGAACTTACACTACTGCACTACAATTCTTAAATCAGTTTTTAAAAACGTCCACAAACACTGGGAGAGGAAACAGTTTTAGGTTCTTGAAGGAAAAGGAAACTTTGTACGTTTTCAGTTCAATTTTAGAATGATGAAATCTCTGATCTTAAGTTGAGGTTGTAGACATACTTGCCGAGCCAATGGGTTTGGTTGCAAACGTTTTGTCACCCTGCTAGGTAACATCATCAATGCGCCTCCGGTGAAACGTTGGGGTTTTGTCCTGCTTGTTATTTATATGCCTTGGTTTATTGGGGTGTTTGGTACCACTTCCAGTTCTGTTTCTCAGTGGTTTGTACACCGGGTCGAATTCAATGTATTTGTAGATGGACTTTCGGTTAGGATACCAGGCCTTCAGGAATTACTTTGCATGTCACTGTTTGGTTTGTGCAATTATTGATGTGTTGTCCCATTTGAATTTGTGTCCCTCTTTGTCTGTGTATAGGGAGACAAGTGAAAATTGGTTTGTCTCTTGGTGAATAGTTGGTATTCATGTATCCATACAGCCAATTTTCTTCCGGTTTGGCCTATGTGGTGTTTCTCTCAGTCCTTGCATTGTATTTTGTATATTACCTCAGTTTTGCTGGTTTTGGGTATGGGATCCTTTACGCTCATCAGTAGCTGTTGTAGGGTGGTTGTTGGATTGTGGGCTATCCTGATACCTAGGGTAGGGGTCTTAGTAGTCTTGTCGTCATCTCTGAAATGCCCTTGATGTACGGTAGGGTGATCAGAGAGTCTGGTTGTGTTGTGTTTTCCTGTTGTGGTCTGTCTCGGAGGTAACTGCAGATTGTGCTTTTCAGGTAGACTCCGTTTAGGAGCTCCTGTTCTGCTTTGCGTAGTCTGGGTTGCTGCAATGTGTTGTGGCTCGTTTAAATAGTTCCCTGATGCAGCTTCGTTTGTTGGCGTTGGAGTGGTTGCTCGTGTAATTGAGTATTTGGTCTGTATGTGTGGTCTTTCTATACACACTAGTCTGGAGTTCCCTGTTGTTTTTGCATTCTACCATTGTGTCCAGGAAGGGTAGTTGGTCATTGTTCTCTTCTTCTTTTGTGAACTTCATCCCAGTTGTGGATGTTGTTTATAGAAGAAAACCACCGACACATAAACAACATCCACAATTCTCAAACTCTGATCTTAAGTGTATAAATGTAACTGTGTAAATAACAATATAAATTTTTATTATCCCACTGTAACCTATTGCAAAATGTATAAACTCATTTAATAAATCCTATTTTTACATCTCCATAAGGTCTGCTCTGCCATTCAGTGAGTTCATGGCTGATCTGAAACCTTCAACTTTGCTTTCCTGCCTTTTCCCATAATCCTTGATTCCCTTACTGATTAAAAATCTGTTTATCTCAGCCTGGAATACACTTAAAAATCCATCCCAGACAGCCGTCTGTAGTAAAGAATTCTACTGATTCATCCCTATCTCTGTCTTACATGTGAGAGCCCTTCTCCTCAGATTATGTCCTTTGGTCCCACACTGTCCACGAGGGAAAACCACCTTTCTGCATCAACCCTGTCACGGCCCCTAAGAATCCTGTATGTTTTACTTCTCATTCTTCTAAATTCCAATGAGTACAGGCCTGACCTACTCAACCCCTCGTCATAAGACAGTCCCTCCTGCGAAAAGAAGGTATTGCTTCATGTCTTTTAATCCTATAACACTATGGATCATTTATATATTTATATACACAGAACTTTTGTTTGTCGATAAACTCAGCGTGTATTGTATGGCTGTAAGGAAAGAAAATTGAACCACACCATGCAAGTTAATTTTCAGTGAACTTGGGGAGTAACCAAGCTCGGAACACAGAATACCTCTTTAACCAATATTTCATGAAACATGTCGAGGCTGGAAATCTTTCAAATATTCTTTCATATCTCGTATAAAGACCAATCATTTTTCTTTTTCTAGAATTAGAGGATTTCCAATGGTGTTGACCATAGATTCAGTATTTGTCAATTACAATAAATCTCTGTCCCTCAGCCACACCAAGTAAATAAATAATTTATTTTTGTTGTTTACTCATCCCTGTGATGTATTTGCAAAGTCTGTGTAGTATAATAATTGTCAACTGTAATTGCTATGTTGGCTCACTAGGAGATAGAGTTAAGTTAGTGGACACAATGCAAATAGCCTTTTGCATTATAGCCTCGCAGAGTCTGATTTGAAACAGTGGGGCTGAAGATCCAGAAGGAATTCCATCAGTTTCCTGCCAGAATTTCAGCAAGATCTGGTGCTTTTCTTAAGGAAAATGCCATGTTTTTGCTGCTGGGCAAATAGACAAATAATCCCCATGGTATTCACAATCTCTGCAAAGTATTTCCTCTGGGGATGATAGCTGTTCAGTAGAAAAATGCAACTTTTGGGACAAGAAAGTAAGTAGTAGTTACAAAGAAAATCATACTGGATAAGAAATGGTACAGGAGTTGAGAGCAACAAAGGTAGACAAAGAGGAGGCTGGAAAAACCCAACACGTCAGGCAGCATCTGGAGGAAAGGAGAAGTCAACGTTTCGGGTGATACCCACTTCTCCTTTCCTCCAGATGCTGCCTGGCCTGCTGTGTTCTTCCAGCCTCCTGTTTGTCTACCTTGGATTCCAGCAACTGTAGTTTTTTTTGTCTCTAACAAAGCAAACCAAAGATTTGTGGATGCTGAAGATGCGAAACACAAAGCAATTGCTGGAGAAACTCAGCTGGTCTGGCAGCATCTTTGGAGAGAAAGCAGAGTCAACTGAGTTCAGAGGAAAGGTCACTGGTGTCAGAATGTTAACTGTTTTCTCTCCACAGATTCTGCCAGACATGCCGAGTTTCTCCAGCAATTTCTGATTTTTGTTTTGAGAACAATAAAGTGACTGATCTGAGTCTGTTGAAAATGATGAAATCAAATTAACTCAAAACTGGAGTTAATACTCAGCCCTTAAAGCAGCACTTTAACAAAAAACACATCTTAAAGGAAGTTGAAATGAAAATGTCATTGCCAAGGTTAATGATGTACGCCAGCCGTTGTGGGCCCATTGGTCACAGAGTGTTCCCTCTAAGCTTTGTGGCCTTGCAGCCCCTCCGAGTTTCTGCACACACCATTTGAGATGGTCAATGTGCTGATATATTGACTGTCGATTTCAGAAGACAATGCAGTACACGGATCTCCAACGTCTGCGCATAACAGTGGACACCACGCCCTCCTTTTCCTTCTGAGACACCTGAACGTAGATGTAACCACGGAAACCAGGCAGGTAGTCAGTCAGGTAAAGCAACCTCCCACTGCCTGGAGCTGTTCGTGGCCACCATTGGCAGGCCCAGAACCAGTTTCACAGTCAGCTCGTCCATTCTGCACCAGTTTGGCCGTAGATTAGGAGCGTGAGGCTGAAGTCCAGGCAAAAACTGAGGAGCAGCCCCTTTCGTATGGTTAAAAAGGGACTGTACTACAGCACACTCCATGCAAACATGCAACATGGATATCTCAAGGCCACAAAAAGTACAGACAGCCTGGAAGTCCACTTGAACTGTCTATGGCACAGGAATTCTCTGTGTGACACCCTCCACATCAATCAAGTCCTGAAAGGTCAAGGGGCGGGCTCCTGCATAGAGAGCTGTTGCTGGGGATCCCCCACCATCTCCAGACATAAGGATACGACACCAGTGAAGGGTATACAGCTCCAGCCTGTACAGGAAACCCCTCCATACGATGTGAGATAACACAGAAGGCAGCCCTGTTTATCTCGAAGGAGGTGATGCTGACCTACTCTCAGTACTAAAAACAAGAAGTATATATTCTTGCAGTTCCTTAACACGATATGAAACAATATTACACTTGTATGTCGAATAGAAGGAAATTAAAAGTTTTTAAAAAAGATCTGGTTTTATTGCAATGTCTAATCTCTTCAGCACTGATAAAACGAAAACAAAGAAACCCTTTGTTGGTACGGTGGCTCCTTGTTGCCTCACAGCACCAGGGACCCGGGTTCGATTCTGAGTATGTATAGAGTTTGCACATTCTCCCCGTGTCTGTGTGGGTTTCCATCAGGTGCTCTGGTTTCCTCCCACAGTCCAGACATGTATAGGTTAGGTGGATTTTCCATGGGAAATGCAGGGTTGCAGAGATAGGGTGGTCTGGCGAGGATGCTCTTCAGAGGGTCAGTGTAAACTTGATGGGCCAAATGGCTTCCACGCTGCAGGAATTCTATGATATTCGAACTTCTCTCTTGCCAAAAGTGGAACAAATAGTTTTTTAATTTGAAAACCTGTGCTGTTTCTGTGTATTATTTTTCAACCGGCAGAGATTTGCCGATTGCCAGACTCGCATCAGCTGACTTATTGAACAAATCATAACATCAACTGAGTCAGTGGCCTTCTCTAAGCTGGCTTGTGTGTCTGTTTAAAATTTCACGTCATGCCACAAAGCAACACACATACTGTGTCCAGACCCATTTGCCAGCTTTCCTGACCAAGTTCAGGAGTGGAAGGGAAAGGGAGGAATGAGTGACAGCAAAGCAGCTGGAACAGAATGAAACATGTCAAGCAGCTGGCTAGATAGTGGAGCTCAGACAGTTTTTTTCCTATGTGCATGGTGCTGCAGAGACTGAGCTGGGCCAAAGTACAGTCCTGCAGTGAAAGGTCGCTTTGAGAGTGTCTTTAAAGTTCTCCGTGAAGCTTAAATTCCTGTGAGTGTTCATGAATGAGTCAGCTGCCAAAATGATGGAAACAAAAGCCGCAAAAATTCTAAACCTGTCTGGCCTGCCTGTAATCCTATTCCTCCACAGCCATTGGAACAATCATGTCAGGCAAGGCCTTGGCATCAACCAATGAGGTGGTGCAAACAATTGTGTATAGTCACATGACCAAAGCTAGCCAATGAGTTTGTGTAACTGTTGTATTTGTACAGCCATGTGATCAGTATTGATCAAAGAGATTTCCAGAAAAAAGGACATACCCTAATCACATTGGTTTGATAATATTCAAAGTTCTCAGGTGTTCCTTGACAATGTTGGGTAGTTCAGTGTGATATGCTCCCCCACTCATTAACGTGTTCTCAATCTCCAAGTGTCTCTCATACTGTGAATTATTTGGGGTACACCGTTAAGAGTACCACATGTTCAGGCTTATGTGAAATTAAAGATCTCTGTCTAACAATAGCAGCAAACTTCTTCTGTAAGCCCTCCTTCCTCTCATCACCTTCAAAATCTGCCTTAAAACCTACTTCTTAGATGGCATTTCTATGTCTCCAAAATTCCTTTGACTCGCTACACCCCAATTGTGGAACAATTGGCAGCATACTTGTACTAATTCTGAAGAAGGGTACTGGATTCAAAATGTTGACTATTTCTCTCTCCACAGGTACAGCTAGAGATGCTGAGTTTCTCCAGTGGTTTCTGTTTTTGGTTGAGATTTCCAGCATCTGCAATTCTTTGATTTTATATTGTATTAAATGTCTGGATGAGTGCCACAATCAGGAAGCTCAACACTTTCCATTCAAAGCGGCTTACTAGATTGACACCTTTCCACTATCATAAAACATTCACTCTTCACCATGCAACATGGCAGCACTACCTATTAGATGTACTGCTGCTACTCACTGAGATTGCACAGTAAAGCACCGTTATTATTAAGAAGGACAAGGACAACAGACAAGTGGAAACAGCTCGACCTGCAGGTTGCCCTCCAAGTCACGGTGCCCTGATTTGGAGTTATAGCGCCGTTCCTTCATTGTCATGGGATCAGAATTCCGAAACCTCTTGCTATCAGTGCTGTGGGAATACTGAACCACATGGACTGCAGCGGTTCAAGAAGGCTGATCCTCACCACATCCTGAAGAGCCACTAGGGATTTCCACCAACAACATTCACATCCTGTGAATGAATATTAATGAAATTACATCGAAAACGTTCGATCAAGTATAATTTATTGAGCAGAGAGTTTTGATTCCCATCTTCCTTCCTCAACCAAAACCAGAACATCCACAAGCCAATCTTCAACAACTGAAAAATAAAGCATGAGAAAAATGAATCAGTGCATCAGCCCTTGTTCTTTTAATAATATCGGTCTCCTATTTCAGCATCCTCTTTGAATCTCCGCCATGATTTTGCATCTCTGTAACATTAGTCCAGAAACAAGATTTTATTGTGATTTTTTTTCCAGTTAAATTTATGTTCACAAACCTTCCTTCTCCAGTTTAGCTTGAAATACTCATTTTTTACCCAGTGCGTCACCCTGTGGAGTCCCACTGGAAACAGCCTCCAGTCACAAAGACACCCATTGTCCATAATCCTCTGTTTACTGCCACTAGTCAATTTTTGATTTAACATGCCACTTTCCCCTGGATCTCATAAACCTGTAATTCTAGTCTGCCATATGAGACATTGTTAAAATCCATGCAGACTGTTTGGTTTGATCTTCTCTCATGTTTCATCCTAGCCCATCCTTTATGCATTTGGCATTACTGTTTGTTTCTGTACTCTTTCCAATATTTTTATATGATTTTTGCAACAAGGTGCCCAACTTTTAATACTACTGCAAATGTAGTTTTACCAATGCATGTATTTCATCAGCACAATCTCTGGAAACTTTGTTCTCTACTGTCTGGCTTTATATTTAATTGTACATTAATTACCTTACTACTTTGTCCAGACATTTGAAATGATTCATTTACAATTCCTGTCTAAATCACAATTTTTTGCACTGAAGCAGGAAGAGAATAGATAGGAAGTGATATGTAACACATTGTGAATAAAGATTAATTGAAAATAAGTAATAAGAAACACATCATCCCCTTTTCTTCACAATAGGAAATGCCAATAATTAGTACATAGAAAATAGGATGAGAAGTAAGCTATTCAGCCCTTCGTGTCTGCTGAGCCATTCAGTACGATTATGATTGATCCTTCATCTCAGTGCCCTGTTCCCACTTTCTACCCCTGCCCGTTAATCCCGTTAGCCCCAAGAACTATATCTAACCTCTTCTTGAAAATATTCAATTTCTTGGCCTCAACAGCTATCCGCGACAGAGAATTCCACAAGTTCGCCACTCTCTTGATGAAATAAATTTCTCCTCCTCTCAGTCCTAAATGCTTTACTCTGTATCCTTAGACGGTGACCCCTGGTTCTAGACTCCACCACCATCGGGAATGTCCTTCCTGCATTTACTTTGTCTAGTACGTGGCCAGGACAATAGATATTGCAACTTTAGTGCGTTTTGAAACTATTTAAATCTTCTGAATGTCCTTAGGGCGCGAGCCATTCGATTCCGTCAGGAAAACAACGAAGCTGTTGGTGGATTCTTTTCACTGGTTGGTGACCTATACGTGGTGCATCATCTTTGGGGTAAGTTGAATAAAATGATGTTTCCCAAAAATCTTTGAGAGTTTAGGTTAAATTTTAAATCTGCCACCCAAGCACGGAACTGGAGTTGTGGATCAGTTGAAAAAGCATCAAATTCTTTTAACACCACAGCAATAAATTGAAAACTGTATCCATCCTTGTGGATTGTTCATGCTCTGATTGAACCAAACGTTTAATTTCTCAACATCCTTTCCATCAAATGAATCTGTCCCTAGTTAGTGCAATTATTGATTTTGACTGTTTGGATTGTGGAGAATTATATTTGTCACACAAACTGACTTAAGTGATTAAAGTATTACATGATAAATAGACATGATAGAATGCGTGGGGCTTTATTTGTTCATTGCAAAACCTTGGAATGTTGTAATAAATTCATAGAATGATCTCCTTCTATGCTACATCATTTATCATATCGTGTCTTTCCTTCTTGAGAATACATCCAATTCCCTTTTGAAAGTTAGTAGTGAACCTGCTTCCAACACCATTTTAGTTGGTGCATTTCATATTTTAAGAATTTGCCTTGTTAAAACAAAAACTCTCCTTATCTCCCTCCAGTTCTTTTGGCAATTACCTTCAATCTGTGTCTGCTGGTTGCCAACAGTTGATGAAAACAGTTTGTCCTTCCTTAGCCAAATAAAACCCATCATAATTGACGAGTAATAAAAATACTTAATTTGATTTTTCTGTTTATGTCCCCAATCAACTCTAGCTTACAAAGACCTTGCATCCAGACAGGAAACACGGGATGCAGCCTGGCAAAAGCCTGGATGGGATGAGTGTGTCTATTATACAGGTAACCTAGAGCCTATCGACTAAGCATTGAGAACTTCCCCAATAAATGCAAAAACAATTGAAAGTCTCAATAAAGTGGCAGCAGAGCTTTCTAATAATATGAAGATGAAATAGCAAAGATAAAAGAAATCCATTGAGATATCATATTTAAAATAGTCAAAAGCCTGCTTTCAATTAAGTACCTTGTATTTAAAAAGTATTCCCACAGCATACAGTTACTGTTAAATACATATCTGTAAATCTGTCAACCAGAATCAGAAATACGTACGCAACATATTTTATATTTCTAGCTATGCTGCTGTATATTGTTGCCCTGTATAATCTGGTGCAGTACTTTCAAATAGAACGAGCTGTTTTTTTCTTGTAAGATTGCCTGGGTGGAGGAGGAATAATTGCTGCAATTCTGCAGAGTTTCTGTTCTAATGGTGCTTCATTCCATTTAAATAATACACCGAGCAATGATGGACAACAGTTCTGCTCCAACCTAAGTAAAGTTATTCTTGAATAAAGGTCTCATCAGGGTTCATCTAAATAACTGTCATGATTCATGTTTTTTGCCCTCAGTTACATTTAATCCAGATACAAAACAACAACTAGAAAGAAAATATTTTGAATTCATAGAACCTACAGTGTGGAAACAGGCCCTTCGGCCCAACAAGTCCACACCGACCCTGAGAGCATCCCACCCAGATCCATCCCCCTATAACCCACCTAATCTACACATCCCTGAACACTCTGGGCAATTTAGCATGGCCAATCCCCTGCCTGCACATCTTTGGCCTGTGGGAGGAACCCGGAGCAAACCCAGGGAGAACTTGCAAACTCCACACAGTCACCTGAGGGTGGAATCGAACCCAGGTTCCTGGTGCTGTGAGGCAGCAGTGCTAACCACTGCGCCATTGTGCAATCATCAGCAAACATCACCACTTCTGACATTTTTGATTGCGAGAACATCATTCATGAAGCCACTGAAGATGATTGGGCCTAGGACACTAACTTGACCATCTCCGAGGACAGAGATAATTGACCTCCACAACCATAACCATCATCCTTTGTTTCTTGTTTGACTCCAAACAACTGTTTTCCTCCCAATTTCAGTTTTACTGATCCTTATCCCCTATCCCATGTGAAGTCTTGCTGACATATACTAACTATCAAGATCATGTTCCACAAATCTAACGTTTTCATCTTTCTGTCTAAAGCCTTCCTTGACATGCCTTCAGTAATTGCACTATGTCCCATAGTTCTAGCCTTGAACTTCTTCCTCTGATTCCATTCTCTTGTGCCTGTCCTTCTTCCTTCAGCACACTCTTCCTTTGCCTAGGCCTCATATTCTGGAATTCGCTCTACTTCCATTTACTTTAAGGTCTTGGAAGAAAACAACATATCTATAAATAAGAGATAACAAGGTGTAGAGCTGGATGAACACAGCAGGCCAAGCAGCATCAGAGGAGCAGGAAGGCTGACGTTTCAGGCCTAGACCCAG
>NC_063355.1:19063695-19189615 GCF_021869965.1 Rhincodon typus | reverse complement strand
CTGGGTCTAGGCCTGAAACGTCAGCCTTCCTGCTCCTCTGATGCTGCTTGGCCTGCTGTGTTCATCCAGCTCTACACCTTGTTATTCTCAGATTCTCCAGCATCTGCAGTTCCTACTATCTCTGAAACATATCTATAAAGGCAGGTATATTTACAACATTTAAAAGGCATGTGGATGGATATACGAAGAGGACAGGTTTAGAGGAATATGGGCTAAATGCTGACAATTGGGACTAGGTCAGATTGGGAATGTCTGGTCGGCACTGATGATTTGGACTGAAGGGGTCTGTTTCCATGCTGTATGACCTATGACTGTATAAAATATCTTGACAATATTCCAAGGCTCCTTACAGGAGTTTAATCCGACAGGTGATTGATGCCAGGCCAAAGGAGGGAGTATTAGGAGGGTTGACTGATAACTTGTCAACGATTTCAGACAGTCTTAAAGGAGGAGAATTTTAGGGCGGGAATTCCAGAGTTCATAGCTTGGATGACTGAAGACAAAAGGAGTTTTGAGGAGAAGGCTAAGACTTCAGACTTCTTCTGTTGGAAGAAGATACAGACAAAAGGAATAGAGAGGGCATGGAGGAATGTGAATTGAGGATGGTCACTTTAAATTTGAGTCTTCGATGCACCTGAACCAAAATTTAACCTCGTTTTTGGTCACCATCCTTTGGTTGCATTTTGTCCTTCGGTTCATTATTTAATCTGCTTCCTTACTGCCCTTTGAAGGACATCTGGATGATTTTCTACGTTAAGAGACCAATATAAATGCAAGTTATTGATGTTATATCTGATGTGTTTTGCAATGACGAGCCAAGTAAACATCATTTATCTGTGATTAAAGTCTTAACGCAAATTATACAAGAGTTTATCTCATTTAACATGGTCCAATTACATTGAATGACAAAAGATAAGTGACATATTGACTATTTTATAAACAGTTAACGCCATTCCTGTGTCTCAATTTTTACAGTTCCCTTGATCCGCTACATGGAATCTAGGATTATGATGCCACTCAAAATCTCCACTTTACAATAATGATCTCGGTGGTTTTCTTGGATATAATTCGAATTGGACAATAGTCCTCCACAGATTGAATATAATCCTCAGTGTTTTTCTCAAATGTTAGCCTTCAACTAAAATGTAACCATCCTCATGGAAATATTGGTGTTTACTAGATGTATAGTAGCAGGCTGCACTTTAACCATCATTTACAGAATCAAAGAATCGTTTGTCATTTGAAAATATTTCAGTTCTGTTGTCAGTAATTATAATGCTGGATTAATTCCACTTTTTCTAATGTTCTGATGTGTCAATTTTCAGGTGCTTATATTGATACAAAGATAGACTACTGCTGAGTCAAAGCACAAATGATATTTTCTGTTAACGTTTTACAATATGTGGCCATTTATCACTTTAAATGGGACAGTATTGCTGTTTTATACATACCTGTAGATTCTATTAATGCTTGACAACAGGGAAGCAAATGTTCACTTGAAAGCTACTGAATGATATTAAAATATTTTAAAATGTTCCAGTAACTCAACATGGGTATGTTTGGAATACATTGTAGTTTGTGTTGTCAAGCATCTACAACAAGTAACTCTCACTTTCGCTAATTCCTTGAAATGTTCCCTTTTTTAGTGGATGTTTTATATAAATTGTACTTCCCATTAGATAAAATGATAATTAATGACTAATCAATATGAATTGTCATAAGTAGACCAATGAAAATTAAGGCCACAAATTGGCTGATGTTAAAAACAAAATTTGGTGCTGCAATAAAATTGAGACTTATTTTTAAAGAAAATTACATTTCAATGGAAGCTGCTTATGTGACTGATGCTGTATTCTGCATATTTTATAATCCAGACTGGGAGATGATTTACTGCATCAGATGCTCAATAGATCTTGAATTACTTCATAATCTGTTTACAGTTGAGGTCTTGACAATGTGGTGTTGATTTTTTGTGATTGATGTTTGTGATGTATTTTTAAAGAAAGTGTACAAATTTTAATTCTAAAACTAATTAAAATTTACATTTTTGAGATCTTTTGTAATCTTGAACTTCTTCGAGAATTATGGATAAATCACTTTTATCTGGAAAAAGTGGGAGACAATTCCTTTTCTTGGATGTTCCTTTTCTTTGAAAATTTTCCAACAATTTTATAAGATGTAAAACATGCACTACGTTGTAATGGTAGACAAAAGCTTAGAGTCTGAATGCCAGTTTCAGCTAATTTTTAAACCACACTTACCTCAGTAAACATTTCTGTCCATTACAGTATATTTTACAATACAGAAGTAGGGCATTTATTCCAAAAGGTTACTTCTATTGTTTGTGCTCCACTAACGTCTTTTCCTATCTTACTACCTCTAATCTAATCAACATGTCCTTCTATTCCTTTGTCCCACCTTATGTCTACCCAGTTTTTAAATGTATCCATGTTATTCACTTCATAATTTCATGCAGCAGCAGTTCCACATTCTCACTACTCTCAGGACAGCCACAGAATTTCTTACTGGGTTTATTAGGGAGTATTACACATATAAGACCAGTAGTTTTAGAGTCGACCCTGATCCCTACAAATAGAAACATTTTCTCCATGTTTACCCAATCGAACCTGTGCAGAATTTTAGAGATGTCTGGTCAGTCTTTTATAAGTAGATGGCACATTTGTTTTACATACTTTAAAATGAATTTGATTCTCATAAATTTACAGAATATTGGCTCTGGAGAATGGAAAACTCTCCATTTCTGACTCCTAGCACCACCAGCAAATATTTCTAGATCAGGACCAGTGAAATTAGATCAAGACTAGTGTTCATCTTCTGTGTCACAGGCCCAACCTCAGTATGGCATCTTTCACTTGTGTGGTATTTTTCCATTTCCAATTTTGCTGCATTGTTACATTTCTGTCACTTGCCACTTCTCCTAAAATTCTTAATTCTCCCTTACATGAAAACTGGCAGCCTTTTAATTTTTCACCAAAATCAAGAATGGGGGGGCATTCTAATTGCATTCAGTCCTACCTTGACTTGATATTAAAAAATGCACATTTTTAGCAGAAGATTGGTGTATCTCTCATTGATCCAGCGGTGCTATAAGTGACTCTTGTAACCTAAAAAGTTGCCCAGTTGAGATTAGCTGCTCAATGCAGAACAATTACCTGAAACTGGAACTTTTTGTTTTAGGTTACTTGATGACCTCTGCAATCTAACAGCTCAAAATGAAATAGCGCCTAATTTTGTCCACGTATGATGATGTACTGTCCATTCTGGAGATGGTGCAAGCTGTCAGTCTTTTATTTTCAAGATATTTCTAGCCTGTTTCACTTGTTGTTTCTTTTTAATTCATTGATTTTGTTTCCCTGTTTCTTGTTAATTATGTGAACTCGCTGCTGGGATGAACACGTTAAAATGCCATTGAGCAAACCACAGGGACATTTAAGCAATGCTTTGGTTGCAGGTAACTGTACCTGCATCGACCACTTTCTCTGGAGGTTTGTTCTACAAACAAACCACTCTCTGTGTAAAAACAAAGTTGCCCCTCATGTCCTTTTTAAATCTTTCTCCTCTCACATTAAAAATATGCCCCCAGTCTTAAAGTCCTCCACCCTAGGGAAAAGACACTTGCCAATCACCTTGTCTATACTCCTCGTGATTTCAAAAACCTCTATAAGGTCACCCCTCAACGTCCTATGCTCTAATGAAAAAAGTCCCAGTCGAGTCAGCCTCTTCCTATAACTCAAAACCTCCATTCCCGGGTGACAGAAGTTGCTGAATTCCAGTTTTGCAGGACGGTCCCACACAGCCCTGATCTTAGAAGGCCTGGTTTTGGACTGCACCATGAGCAAGGGCAGGAGCAGACGGAATGGGCTGCTTGCTGGGCAGAAACAAGCTCTCTGATAGAGTGATACTGCTGGGTGGATGAATATGGACATCTCTGCAGAGGTCAGCAGGGACTTGCAGCACAGAGCCACTGTCACTCCATTGGGACAATACTGCAGAAATCCTAGCAATCTGCTGAAGCACAAATTGCTGGGCTGCCATGAGAGTCTGCAAGCTCCTTTGAACACCAGTATCTGCAGCCATCATGGCAGCAGCTACTGTTTGTGGCAACAAGCTGTGTCTGTAGGACTTCATTCTGAAATTTCAATGCAGCCAATTCATTCATTGGTTGGCTTGTGCATATGCTGACTAGAAACTGTGATGTCAGATATTGCATGACAGTCAGCTCCATGAGAATTGTAATGGCGTTATGCACCAATTCCATGCTGGAAAAGAGAGGCTGTAAGCTCTGCACACAGTCCTGTGCCAAGTTAGTGCCAAATTCCTCCATGTCCTTCAACTGCAAAGCAGATTCGCCTGTTAATGCAACAAATTTCTACATGCTTGCCTATTGGCCACCTGCTGTATCCTACTCCAAAGTTCTGATCTGATTCTCTGCAGCAGAATTCACCTGAACTCCTCCAGTGATGAATAGGTGCCTTCTATGGCTGCGGGCCACTCGTGCTAGGGGTGAAGGTAGATGAACAGCCATCATCTGTTTGAAAAGCAGGGCAGGTTCATTGAGCCAAATTATCTATTCCCACTCCTAACCAGCGACACCCACATCCCATTACTGAATAAATGAAAAAAAAAACCTGGGCCTGTGACTTGACCCAGTCCTAGTAATGGACAGTGCAGCAATGGCACAAGTGCCACATGCCAGGCACCATATTAGTGACTTGCAGCAGCAACAGGCTGGGAAACAGCAGGAGGAAGGAAAACAAACTCATAAACCACTCAGAGTGCATAGGTAGGCACTGGATGGCTACAACAGAACACAGTATCAGTCTTTCAAACAGGAGCCACCAAGTCGTTTCCCATTCTAGAAAGACCAAGAATTTTTTTGTTGTGTCACTGTAGTATTCAACTATTTACCCAGGAAAGGTAAAAGTGTTCACATTAACAATCACAGCCTAGTCCAGCACATCAGAAAACCCTGGCATAATTTCAAGCAAGTTGCTTTAACAGGCCACTGATAAGTCTTATGTATAAATGCACAAATAATTTAGTTCTATAATGTAGTTGGAGGCTGGTGAAAACCAGTATAAAAACAGTAATACTTGGAAAATGAAAATACTGGTCATACTGTAGCATTGTTGCGATGTATACAAGTTAGATGTTGCAAGTTTGGCTGGTTTTTCCTTCTGGGCGGAGGGATTGTCTGATTACTGATCGATTTGAAAACAGATTCTTCAACCAAAAAAACTTTGAGAATTCCACCTACACTTCATCCAACCTGGTGAGCCAAGTTTCCCTGGCCCCATGGTGATGTCCTGCAGGATGGGAAAAAAGAATAGAACTGAGCCAGGATGGGTCTCCTCACATTTCTGTCTTGAGGTGCAGTCTTTCCCAGGCTGGCTACGCAGTGGGCCAGATGCATTTATTTTGTTAAGGCCCGATGCGGGGTGACCTTGAGGCCTCTCCTTCAATTTGCTGGCAGGACAGTACTGCAACTATGCCAAAAGATAGATCATTGGAGATACATAGAAACACAGAAAATGGGACCAGGAGTAGGCGCTATCAGCCTCCTCCACTATTCAATATGATCATGGCTGATCACTAACTTAATACCCTGTTCTCACTTTCTCCACATACCTTCTAATCCTTTTAGTCCTAAAAACTATATCTTACTCTTCCTTGAGAAATTCAATGTTTTCACCTCAACTGTTTCCTGTGGCAGAGAATTCCACAGGCTCCTCACTGTCTGGGTGAAGAAGTTTCTCCCTATCTCAATCTTAGAAGGCCTACCCAATATCTTTAAAGTGTGAACCCTGGTTCTAGACTACCTGGTCATCAGGAACATGCTTTCCATATTTACCCTTTCTCACCCTGTTCAAATTTTATGTTTCTATGAGATCCCCCCTCATTTTTGTAAATGCCAGTGAATATAGTCCTGACCAATCCTGTCTCTCCTCATATGTCAGTCCTACTGTCACAGGAATCAGACCAGTAAACCTTTGTTGTACTCCCTCCATAACCAGTACATCCTTAGGGAGTGGAGCCAGTGTGGCCAAGCATCCAGAATTTTATGGTCCATCCTAAAATTCGGACTGTTGTCATAAACTGTTTCCTCCCAGGATGTCATTCATCCCATCTTCTGTGAATGTAGTCTCCTCCCAGAAAGAGAAACCAGTAAAGAAAAAAGCAGTAATAAATGGAAATGAATGGACTGGTTATACTGAAGGTCCATTTTGAAGGATGTAAAATGAGCAGCATTTGCAAATTTTGCTGTTTTTATATTCTTTAGGTTCTGTAGTGTGGAGCGACCAGCCTGGAATCACAAACGAACATCATCACAGGCTGTACTGACCTGGGGGATGGGTTTATCCAGCACTCCAACTCACTATATTCCTGATTTTATAATTAATTATTGATGTACAGGCCAGCAGTGGAGCGAGGTGCCCTCACCATTCACCTGTCTCAGCAACATTACCTTCCACTCCTCCTCCGAGAAGATCCAAAGCTGTTGCCTCATCCTGACCAGGTCCTGAAGCAGCTGCTCACTCAATTTGGAAGTGAATGTAAAATTCACAGTCATGTAAATGCATGCATGTCTACACATAACAGATAGGAGACCGGGTCCAGCAACATTACAATGTTGATCTAGCTGGCAGCAGAAGTGCAAGCTCAAGACTTGCATTTGGTCTAAGTGTTGCCAGGAGAGAAAAAAATTGTTTTTAGAAAATGAACCAACTCATCCTTAATTTTGAAGTCTTTGCCCCATTTGCCAGTTTTACTACTTGATCCTTCTGGCAGGGTCTGAAATCGAGTTGATAATTTTCACCCATTAACTCTGTCAAGACCCTTAATAGACCTCAGCTGGAATATTGTGTACAATTCTGGGTGCCACACTATAGGTTGGGTGTGAACACATTGGAGAGAGCGCAGAGGAGATTTACAAGAATGGTTCCAGGGATAGTAGTGTCAATTATGAGGATAGATCAACCAAACTGGAAGCGTTCATCTTGGTGAGAAAAAGGCTAAGAAGAAATCTGACACAGATTTCCTAAATCATGTATAGGCTTGATAGACTAAATAGGGAGAAACCGTTCCCTGTTGTAGAAGGATAAAGAACCAGCAGGCATAGATTTAAAATGACTTGCAATAAGAGTAAATGTGATGTGAGAAAAAACGTTTCAGTGAGTGGTGGAATGCACTGCCTGAAGGTGTGGTGGACGCAGATTCAACCGATGCATTCCACAGGCTCTTGGAAGATTATTCAGACAGAGATAATATACTAGAGTGTGGAGAAAAACTAGGAAATTGGCACTATGTAATGACGTCCATTTGAAGAGCCAGTACAGAATCGATGGACCGGATGGTTTCCTTTCACACAGTGGCTATTCAGTTCCTAATCAGATGCTATCTGCTCTGGGACTGTTGCCAGTATCTCCTCATTTTTATGTAAAATTTGCAGTGTTTAACTATTCAGAAACCTGCATTCCTCAGCTGTGCAATGCTTTTCGATTCTGAACTGGAACAAAGGCAGGGAGGAGCAAAGTTCCAGGTCCAAGGGTCTAAACCGTATCGATCAGCTTCCTTAAGGGACGTTTGCAGTGTCCACTTTAAGAACATTGGGTGAACTGTTTGGCAGGCTTGCTGCTGATTGAGTTAGACGGGGATTGATATGATATGGTTACGCAACACACAACTGGGTCTTGAACTGCAAGCAGCACTTTACTTGTTGACCGCATAGTTGCATTAAGCGATACCTTTGTTCACGAGAGAGCGTTTCGGAAGTGGGTCATGTTGCCCAAGTAACGAGATTTCCTATCCCTATGGTTACCTGGTCCCGGGCTGAAACAGACACAACATTCCCGGTATCTGGGCTCGTGCTTTGATTTCCGCCTCTGCAGAATATCATTCTTCTTCCACGTTTTTACAAAGCCCAGTGAACGAAATGGCACATTCTTTCGGAGACTATTACGGTAACATATTCGAAGACAAACTGATGTAAGTCAAATGGGATTTTTTTTTTGTAATCCCACCATCGATTTTATTTCTTTGGAGGAAAGTTGTTGAAGAGTTTCCTTTACGATTAAGAAGTCGAGATAGAATACTGCGTCATTTTGGATTTGCAATATTTTTTATCCTCACCTATTGTGTCTGTGAATTGCAGCAGAAATGTATAATGGCAGGAGAATTTCAGTGCTGTGTCATTGCTGATAGAAGGCAGTTAGAATGGTCAATTGCATCAGGTCCTAGCGAACTGGATACAACATGCAGGTACCTTTCAATAAGAAGGAAGTAAAGGACTTCGGTTATGTTGTAAATCTGTAAAAACTGAGGTTGTTCTCAGAGCAGAGATGGAATTCTTAGTAGAGTTGCCCAGATCATAAAAGGTTTTAATAAAGTAACGATCAACTGTTTTCACGGTAGAAGGGTGAGGAGACGGATTTCAGGTCCTTTGTAACTGCTCTGATCTGAAATACACTGCATTGTCTGAGAGTACGGTGGAAGCAGATAAAATAATCACTTTCAAAAGGAATGCAATAATAATTGAGGGGTGGAATCTGTGGATTTTAGGGAATAGAGATTGAACAGAGAGCTTTCAAAGAGCTGCCATGGATATGATCGGGGTGGAATGGCCTCCTATGTTGTATCATGTAAGATTCTCTAAAACTTTGTGTCTGATTTTGTGTTTATTTTTTACCCAGTTTCCATCTTCTGTATTTTTCCCTGTATCTGATAATTTTAATAAAACTTCATTTAGAGGAATTTGATAAATATGTACAATTTGTGATTCAGTGTTTAAGCTGTAGCCTAGAATTGAATTTTAGAGGTTGGTTAGCTCCGTTGGATGGACAGCTAGTTTGCAACACTGAGTAGGATACCAACAGCATGGGTTTAGTTCATGCACTGGCTGAGGCCCATGAAAGACTCTCCTTCTCAACTTTCCCTTCACCTGAGGTGTAGTGACCCTCAGGTTAAACCATCATTGCCGGTAATGTTCAGGGATGTGTAGATTAGGTAGGTTATAGGCGGATGGGTCTGGGTGGGATGCTCTGAGGGTCGGTGTGGACTTGTTGGGCCAAAGGGCCTGTTTCCACACTGTAGGGATTCTATGACTCTATGAACTTTAATGAGATAGCAGCCTGATGGTTTGGCAGGAACAATAGTGACTTCACTTTTATACAGAATTGTAAATGTTTTGAATGATTTACCCACTGAAACATTGTTTACTGATAAGGATTAATAGATTGAACTAAGGTGGTTTTACTGAATGTACCTTTTCGTTTAATATTATTCATTCAAAAAATGTGGGTGTCACTGGCAAGGCCAGCACTTGTCACCCATTACTAACTGCCCTTGAGAAGGTGGTGGTGTGCTGCCTTCTTGGGCCACTGGAGTCTAATCTGGTGTAAGTACATCAACGGTGCCGGTAGAAAGGAAGTTCCAGGATTTGATCCAGTGATTTATGTTTTTTAAAGTTAATGGAACTGATTTTTTCTGCTTACCTGCAAGTTCTGCATCTAGGGCTGAAAATGGGAGCTGATTCCATTTTAATGGATGAGAGGACCCAGGCTGACATATTGCTAGTTTAAGAATCTACCAATTAAGGACACTTCTAAGGACTGTCAGCCCAATAAGACAGCTGGTAGCTTAGTAGCCCCACCACTAGCAGTGGCCAGTGAGGCCGAGGCCATGGTGCCAGGTTGAGGATGCCCTAATGGAGGGATGCCGTTGAAGAGAGAATTGTTAGGCATCAATGTTGTTGTGGGAGTGGCTATTATCACACTGGCTGTTTGGGGCTGCAGGGGTAGGTGGTGGTGTTGGAACAGGGGAGGTGATATTCTTTTGTGGACTCCTCAAGGAAGCCTTCTCCATGAGTTTGTCAGGAGGCCGTCATGTTGATGTACCAGTCTCCCAATCAATGGCAGGTCCTTCCAATCTGGCCTTAGTTTGTGTAGAGATAGGTGTGCAAAGCACCTCCTCCCTCATCATACTTCCAGTTCTCCCAGCTGTCTCATTGACAATAAGATGAGAAAACAAAGGTGGCTGTACTGTCTGTGCATAAACCAGATAAATAGCCAAGAGATCTGTGGCTGAAGAAATGTTGTTGGTAACGGTATCTACAAAGGTAGTATGTATTATACCCTATTAACATGCACATACAAAAGGTTGATCATGAATTCTAGAAAACCCGAAAATGCTTTTACGTGTTTGAGGTAACTTTGATTTATGTGGTATCATTGGGTGTGTCTCATTGTTGTTCTCCTATGTGGTCATCAGAGGATAACAATGAAAGTAATTTTCTCACTGGCCTCTCCACCCCTGACTAGGTAATGCTTTGTGAGAACAAAGTGGAGACTGTGTACACAATATTTTTTACTCAACATTGTTTCAAGTGAAACTTACAGCTAGGCGAATGACAGTACAGAAAGGATAACAACATTAAATTGGCTATCTAATTACTGAAACCCTACAGGATGCACTTAACCAACGTCAATGTCGTCATTGTCTTCAGGAATAGTGCCAGAAGACTGGAGACTAGCAAGTGTTGTCCCCTTGTTCAAGAAGGGGAGTAGAGACAACCCTGGTAATTATAGACCAGTGAGCCTTACTTTGGTTGTGGGTAAAGTGTTGGAAAGAATTATAAGAGATAGGATTTATCATCATCTAGAAAGGAGTAATTTGATTAGGGATAGTCAACACGGTTTTGTGAAGGGTAGGTCGTGCCTCACAAACCTTATTGAGTTCTTTGAGAAGGTGACCAAACAGGTGGATGAGGATAAAGCGGTTGATGTGGTGTATTTGGATTTCAGTAAAGCGTTTGATAAGGTTCCCCATGGTAGGCTATTGCAGAAAATACGGAGGCATGGGATTGAGGGTGATTTAGCGGTTTGGATCAGAAATTGGCTAGCTGTAAGAAGACAGAGGGTGGTGGTTGATGGGAAATGTTCATCCTGGAGTTCAGTTACTAGTGGTGTACCTCAAGGATCTGTTTTGGGGCCACTGCTGTTTGTCATTTTTATAAATGACCTGGATGAGGGCGTAGAAGGATGGGTTAGTAAATTTGCGGATGACACCAAAGTTGGTGGAGTTGTGGATGGTGCGGAAGGATGTTGCAGGTTACAGAGGGACATAGATAAGCTGCAGAGCTGGGCTGTGAGGTGGCAAATGGAGTTTAATGCGGAAAAGTGTGAGGTGATTCACTTTGGAAGGAGTAACAGGAATACAGAGTACTGGGCTAATGGTAAGATTCTTGGTAGTGTGGATGAGCAGAAAGATCTCGGTGTCCATATGCATAGATCACTGAAAGTTGCCACCCAGGTTGATAGCGTTGTTAAGAAGGCGTACAGTATGTTAGGTTTTATTGGTAGAGGGATTGAGTTTTGGAGCCATGAGGTCATGTTGCAGCTGTACAAAACTCTGATGCGGCCGCACTTGGAGTATTGCGTACAGTTCTGGTCACCGCATTATAGGAGGATGTGGAAGCATTGGAAAGGGTGCAGAGGAGATTTACCAGGATGTTGCCTGGTATGGAGGGAAGGTCTTATGAGGAAAGGCTGAGGGTCTTGAGGCTGTTTTCGTTAGAGAGAAGAAGGTTAAGAGGTGACTTGATAGAGACATACAAGATGATCAGAGGATTAGATAGGGTGGACAGTGGGAGCCTTTTTCCTCGGATGGTGATGGCTAGCACGAGGGGACATAGCTTTAAATTGAGGGGTGATAGATATAGGACAGATGTCAGAGGTAGGTTCTTTACTCGGAGAGTAGTAAGGGCGTGGAATGCCCTGCCTGCAAAAATAGTAGACTCGCCCACTTTAAGGGCATTTAAATGGTCATTGGATAAACATATGGATGATAATGGAATAGTTTAGGTTAGATGGGCTTCAGATTGGTTTCACAGGTCGGCGCAACATCGAGGGCCGAAGGGCCTGTACTGCGCTGTAATGTTCTATGTTCTATGTTCTATTAGACAATAATGATCCGGCCTTTAAATCCTCATTAAACAGGCCAATATTCTTGTCCTTACTTTAATCTTCAAAAATTCCTCTCAAAGCTATCTGTTTGTAGCTCTGCTTGGTCTGCTGAAGTTTAAGGGATCAGTATTTTATAAGTTTGCTTTTTGTTGGTTGATTATGATGATGACTTACTGAACCTGGATTTATTTTTTCATTTGAACCCATCTGGCTCACTAATATCCTTCAGGAAAGGAAATCTGCCATCTTCACCTGGCTTGGCCGAGATGTGACTCCAGACCCACAACAATGTGGGTTGTCTCTCAACTGCCCTCTGAAATGGCCTAGCAAGCCACTCAGTTGTATCAATCACTGTAAAGTCTCAACAAAGAAATGAGACTAGACGGACCACCTGGCATGAACCCAGGCACTGGATAAGACAACGCAATAAACAGCTCTGTCAACGCTGCAAAGTCCTCCTTACTAACATGTGGGAGCTTGTACTACAGTTGGGAGAGCTGTCTGACAGACTGGTTAAGCAACAGCCTGACATAGTTATACTCACTGAATCATACCTTACAGACAATGTCCCAGCCACCACCATCACCATCCCTGGATATGTCCTGTCCCACTGGCAGGACAGACCCAGCAGAGCTGGCGGCACTGTGGTATACAGTCAGGATGGAGATGTCCTGCAAGTCCTCAACGTTGTCTCCAGATCCCATGAAGTCATATAGCATCAGGTGAAACATGGGCAAGGAAACCTCCTGCTGATTACATACCAACCTCCCTGTGCTGGTGAACGGTACTCCTCCATGTTGAATGACACTTGGAGGAAGCACTGAGGATGGCAAGGGCACAAAATGTACTCTGGGTGGGGGATTTCAATGTCCACCACCAAGAGTGGCTCGGCAGCAGTACTACTGATCGAGCTGGTCGGGTCCTAAAGGACATAGCCGCTAGACTGGGTCTGCGGCAGGTGGTGAGGGAACCAACAAGAAGGCAAAACATACTTGACCTCATCCTTACCAATCTGTTGGCTACAGATGCTTCTGTCCATGACAGTATTGGTAAGAGTGACCATCAGACAGTCCTTGTGAGACAAAGTCCCGCCTTCACATTGAGAATAACCTCCATTGTGTTGTGTGGCATTGTCACTGTGCGAAATGGGACAGACTTCGAACAGATCTAGCAAGTCAAGACTGGCCTTCCATGAGGCACAGTGGGCCATCAACAACAGCAGAATTGTACTCTGGCACAATCTGCAACCTCATGGCCCAGCATATCCCCCACTCAACCGTTACCATCAAGCCAGGGGATCCACCCTGGCAGGGTGCAGGAGGGCATGCCAGGAGCAGCACCACGCATACCTGAAGATGAGGTATCAACCTGGTGAAGCCACCAAACAGGATTACCTGTGTGCCAAACAGCATAAGCAGCAAGTGATAGTCAGAGCTAAACTAGCCCATAACCAATGGATCAAATCTAAGCTCTGCAGTTTCGTCACATCCAGTTGTGAATGGTGGTGGGCAATTAAACAACTCATTGAAGGAGGAAGCTCCACAAATATCCCTATCCTCAATGATAGAAGAGCCTAACACATCAGTGCAAAAGACAAGGCTGAAGCTTTCGCAGCAATCTGGTCCATCTCGGCTTCCTCCAGTGGTCCCCAGTTACCAGTCTTCAGCCAAGCCAATTCAGTCCACGTGATATCAAGAAATGGTTGGAGACACTGGGTACCGCAGAGGCTATGGACCCTGACAATATTCCAGCAATAGTACAGAAGGCTTGTGCTGCAGAACTTGCTGCTCCCCAAGTCAAGCTGTTCCAGTATAGTTACAACACTGGTATCTATCCAACAATGTGGAAAATTACCCAGATATGTCCTGTACACAAAAAACAGGACAAATCCAACTCAGCCAATTACCGCCCCATCAGTCTACTCACGCTCATCAGTAGAATGATGGAAGGTGTCATCAACAGTGCTATCAAGCAGCACCTGCTCAGTCATGTCCAGTTTGGGTTCCGCTAGGGTCACTCAGCTCCTGACTTCATTACAGCCTTAGTACAAACATGGACGTAAGAGTTGAATTCCAGAAGTGAGCTGAGAGTGACAGCCCTTGACATCAAGGCTGCATTCAACTGAGTGTGGCATCAAGCAGCTCTTGCAAAACTGGAACCAATGGGTATCGGGGGGCAAATTTTCCGCTGGTTGTGGTCGTAACTGGCACAGGTACAACTTGCAGAAGTTCCTCAGTGTAGTTTCCGAGTCCCAACCATCTTCAACTGCTTCATCAATGACCTTCTGTCCATCATAATGTCAGAAGTGGGGATGTTCACTCATCGCACAATGTTCAGCAACACCTCAGATACTGAAGCAGTCCATGTTCAATGCAACAAGATCTGGCAATTTCCAGGCTTGGGAAGAAAAGTGGCGAGCAACATTCTCGCCACAAAAATACAGGCAATGACCGTCTTCGATAAGAGACAATCTAACTACTGACCTTCAACATTCAATTGTGTTACCATTGCTGAATCCCACGGTATCAACATCCTTGGGGTTACCAATAACCAGAAACTGAATGGGGCGCGCCACATAAACACTGGCGACAAGAGCAGGACTGAGGCTAAGAATAACTCACCTCCTGACTCCCCAAAGCCTGTCCATTATCTACGAGGCACAAGTCAGGAGCATGCTGGAATGTTCCCCACTTGCCTAGATGGATGCAGCTCCAATATCACCCAAGAAGTGTGACATCATCCAAGACGAAGCAGCTCGCTTTATTGGCACCACATCCACAAACAGGGACTCCGTCCACCACCAACGCTCAGTAGCAGCAGTGTATACTATCTACAAGATGCACTGCAGAAATTCACCAAAAATCTTTAGACTACACCTTCTAAATGCATAACCATTTCCATTGGAAGGACAAGGGCAGCAGATATATGGGAACACCACCAACTGCAAATTCTCCACCAAACCTCCAACCATTCTGACTTGGAAACATATTGCCATTCCTTCACTGTTGCTGGATCAAAATCCTGGAATTCAAATGGCATTGTAGGTCTACCCACAGATCATGGACTGCAGCACTTCAAGAAGATAGCTCACCATTACCTGCTCAAGGGCAAATAGAGATGGGAAATAAATGGTGGCCAGCAGTGATGCCAGCAAGCCACGAGTGAAATAATAAAATGTTAATGATGCAACTTGCAGATCAGCCACATTACAGTGCAGAGGCAGCATATTGCCCTATTAATATTATCTAAAAAACTTAAGACCATCAGGCAAAGGAGCAGGAGTAGGCCATTTGGTCCATCAGGTCTGCATGACCATTCAGTTAGTTCATGGCTGATCTGATAATCCTCAACTTTATTTTCCCACTTTTTCCCGATCACCTTTGATTCCCTTACCAATTAAAATTCTGCTGCCTCAGCCTTGTATATACTTAATGACCTAGCCTCTCTTACCCACTGTGGTTAAGAATACCACAGATTCACAGCCCTTTGAGAAAAGAAATTTCTCCTCATGTGTGTCCTAACTAGGTGACTTCTTTCTCTGAGATTATGACCACTGATTCTACACAAGGGGAAACAACCTCTCTTCATGTCATCTAGCCACTTGCCTTTCCACCTGTTTTGTGTCATCTGCAAACTTGGTGATAGTGCGTTCACTTCCCTCATCTAAGTAATTAACATATCTTGTAAACAATTATGACCAGAATTTAAGATTTCCAGAATTTAAAGTTTCTTGTAAGTTTATTACCTCTGCATCCACTTTCTCTGTAGCTACTTCCTTTTAATGTCATTTGAATGGAGCCCATTAGTTCTAGAGGCTTATCAGCCTTTAGACCCATTAGTTTCCCTCGCAGTTTTTTTTTCTAATGATAATTGTTGTATTTGTTTCCTTCCCCCTTTTCCCCTTGGCTATTTCATATTTTTTTCAAATGTCTTTTTCAAAAGTGTCTTCTACTGTGAAGAATGATGCAAAATATTTATCAGCTCCTCTGCAATTTACTGGCTCCCCATTATTGTTTCCCAGCCTCATTTGCTAAGGGTCCTATGTTCTCTTTTCATTTTTATATATTTAGAGAAGCCGATGGTTTTGATAACTTGTCTTAACCTCAGGCTCGCAATTACACCCTGGACTAGGTAGTTAGCTTTTCATTCCCACAATAATCAACTTTTTGAGTTTGCTATTTATTACAAATTATTTGCACTTGTGCTGAGGCTCTGCATTTATTACTACCAGGGATAGTATACTCAAAATTATTTCACTTGCAATCCATGCAGATAGCAAAAAACGAGATTTACATCACACTAACTCAGATCACATTAAAACTCAAATATGAGGAACAGCTATGTCATCTTCTGAAACATTAACTTAAAATAACCTCATCAAATATTTTGAAAATATCTGTATTTGAACACATTTAAGGTAGTTGCACATGTCTGAATCATCACAGAATCCCTACAGTGTGGAAACAGGCCCTTCAGCCCAAGTCCACACCAACCCTCAGAGCATTCCACCAAGACCCATCCCCCTATAACCCACCTAATCTAGGCATCCCTGAACACTACAAGCAATTTAGCATGGCCGATCCACCTAACCTGCACATTTTTGGACAGTGGGAGGAAACCCACGCAGACACAGGGAGAATGTGCAAACTCCACACAGACAGTCACCCGAGGTTGGAATCAAACCCAGGTCCCTAGCGCTGAGAGGCAGCAGTACTAACCACTGAGCCACCATGCTACCCTCAGTTTTCTTAACTGTTTTCGTCTGGTTTTCTTAACTATTTTCTGCTGATAGACATAACCGTATAAAAGATGGTTTGTGTGCTTTTTTGGAAGCTGTATCTACACATGACTTTTGAGGGCTGCTCTAAGTTATTTTTCGGGTTTGGTTAAAAATGACTTACCATTGCAGTTGCAAATTTCTGTCAGTCCATAAGGATAGTCTTTTTGAAAGAAGATGAGAAGCTTTTCAAAGCAGAGGATGGACACCAAGAAAGGCAATGTAGTTTTGAGAAACAGGATTTTATGCAGGCAATCAAGCAGAAAAATTCCTCAAAGAGAGAAGATTTAATCCTTGGACTGTCAGACAGAATACAGAGCGCTGTTCTGTTTAATATGATCTGACTACCCACTGATTTGGATAGCATTGCCTGTTCTTTATTTAGTATTGGTACATAACTATAGGTCGGACTAAGTGACAGTTCTTATTGCTGTGTGCATTTCACCTTAATATAGCAGCTCATGGTTTGAATGAAACTTCATCTCATCTGTTATTAACCCTGGCTGATTTTTGAGAGATTGAAGAAACATACGTGTAAAATGACTGAATATCTGATCCTGATTGTATTGGAATAGCATTGTTAAATCCCCAGGTTACTCTATTATTTCAGTGTTGTACTAATGAACACAGTATGTATGGACTAAAAGTAAGAAAATCAGGCTGCTCACAACAGTGATTAATGCTACTGCACTCTCAAAGATATCAATGTTGTTTACAACTGAATCTGTGATAGTTCTGTAAATCCAACAGGCCTTTGACCAGTGCAAGGTTTTACTAGAACCACGGCAGTATTTATTTAATTCTATGCAAATTATCTCTCCATTGCCAGATAGAACTATTCTCACCAGTCCTCTGACTGTCCAATTTGTTGATTTTTTAGTAGCTTGATAGGAGTGGAGCAGGTTTATGTGGTAGTAGTGTCATTCTAATTCTTTTCAAATAAAATTCTCAGTCCTTATTTTTAAATGTGCTGTTTGCAATTTACCTCAGAAGGTTGTTGGAATTATTATATCAATATTTATGAATCTGCATGGAAACCCAAGTCTTATTCATTAAAGGATAATTTCAATAAAGAATTTACTATACATATTAAATGCAGGACATTTATTCACTGGCTTATTCATGGGATGGCATGGTGGCTCAGTGGTTAGCACTGCTGCCTTAAAGCACCAGGGACTGTCTGTGTGGAGTTTGCACGTTCTCCCCATGTCTGCATGGGCTTTCTCTGGGTGCTCTGGTTTCCTCCCACAGTCCAAAGATGTGCAGGTTAGATGGATTGGCCATGCTAAATTGCCCATAGCGTCCAGGAATGTGCAAGCTAGGTGGGTTAACCATGGAAAATGCAGGGTTACAGGGATAGGATAGCGGGGTGGGTCTGGGTGGGATGCTGTTTGGAGGCTCAGTGTGTACTTGATGGGCCGAACAGCCAGCTTCCACTCTAGTAGAGATTCTATTCTATTCTAAGTCGTAAAGTTGCAGAATAATACAATAGGTATCCTAAACGCAAAGGAAGTTGAAGGTAGATTTGATAGAGGTGTACAAGGTCATGCAAGTTTGCAATAAGGTAGACAAAGAAAAGCTGATCCTATTAGCTAATGGTATAAGGATAAGGGAACACAGATTTAAGGTTGTGGGCAAAAGATAAGTGAGGATGAGAAGGTGAAATTTACCTGTGGGTGGTAATGACTTGGAACTCACTGCCTATGATGGTGGTGATCAGTGATTTCAAAAGGAAATTATATAGGTACTTGAGAGAAATTAATTTGCAGGGCCACTGGGTCAGAATAAACGACTGGAACCAACAAGATTGCTCTACAGAGAGTCAGCAAGGCCACAATGGACCAAATTGGTGACCTTGGTACTGCAGTGACTCTGTAACCAAGTCAGGATTCAGGAGAGAGCAAATGCGTAGGAATCTCCGAGATAGTCATAGAAACTGTCACGCCAGGAAACAAGTGAATTTTAGGCCAAAAGTTTAAGAAAGGGGATGAACAAGTCTTTGACAGACTGGTGAGAATATTTCTATCTTATTAAATAAATTGAATGCAAAGAAGTGGTTTGACAGGTGTGTGATTGTGCCTCCATGAATATGAGATTGGCTAAATTTGAAAATAATTGTGTGCTGCCTCTGTCATTTATGGAAACTATGGTACCATTTCCATATTCTTGTTGCAAGTAGTCAAGTAAACAGCATATCTGAAGGGTGATGGTTTAATATAGCAAAATAAATCAAATGTTCTATTGATTACTTTGAAATTTCTCCATGTTGTGTATAATTCTGTAAAGTGAAGCTGAGGATGGGAAGAGTAGTGATATATATGAACTGAGTTGTTATTTCTCTTGTTTTATCAAAGCCAAATGTCGATCCAAGACAAGATCCCCTTAAACAGTACCATGGTGTTACTGGACAAAAGACGAGAACTAGCAGAGGTGGAAGCAGCTCTTGCTGCTCAAAAGGAGGTAAAAGAAACTGACAAAACAAAGTCTAAACCAGTATTTAGAATCTAAAAAGAATATACAGAGACATGATATTAAAAATCTCCTTTCACTTCAATTTTAACCCCAAAATAACTGCCTTTCTTTATATTGAATTCCTTTACAAATTAGTAAATGCTGCTCAATACTTGTAGTTACTTCTCAATATTTGCGATCTGAAATCTACTCTAATACAGCATATTTCACTTAGCTGCAATGTCATTTTCACTGTTAGAGGTTATCTGCCAATCTACTCCATTTGGAAATTAAACCTTTGAACATTTAGAGTTTATGATTAACCTTAGCACTTAGAATTAAATTATGAGTTTGATTTCTAACAGCAGATTGTGAAGCTGATATCTGATAAGCTACATATTCATTTTTGGACGGTACCGATTTCTCTTGTTTTACCTAGAATCAACATCATTTAACAGAAGTTAAAGAGACTAGTGTTTAGAAATTGGAGTTAAATTAACATAATTTAGACAAGAATACATTTCCAGGATTATAGTTGTAGATTCATAGAAATATCAAGAAAACAACTGAAACTGGTGCAAAGAAGCATTGAACAGAACAGAAGCAATTGTCTTGAAGTTAAATGGCAAACTTAAGGGGCAGAATAACATTTGTGGAGGAAAGGATCTGTAGGAAAGGAAATGTAATTATTGGACTTTTGAAAACAATTGTTCTTGTGATGTGAGCATTACTAACAAGGCCAATATTTATCAGCCATCCCTGATTCTCCTTGAGATGGTAATAGTGATTCACCTTCTTGAACCACTGCAACCCAATTAATTAATTCGGTGAGCATGACATTGTCAGAGTGTAGCTTGTGGGACAAGTCTGTCACTGTTTGTCCAAGTGCCCAGATGTTAATGAGGAAGACTTTGCAATGTTGATTGCACAAAATGTAATGTGATTCTAACAATATGGCTCAAATCACATATTTCTGTTTTTAAAGTTTAAACATTTTTCTCCCTTTTTCCAAAATCATCCTTTCTTAACAGACGTGACTGAAGGTCCTTAGATCACTTGTGTATTTTTCTTTTGTTTTAGTAGTGTTGGTTGAGAGAGAAATATTGAACTGTAAATCTTGTAGAACTCCCTACTCTTCTTTTACATCTGCTTGAACTATAGCAATATTGCAGTAGCCATGTAGTTAATTTATTGCTTCACTAAAAAGGACAGCAGCTGTAATATTGTGTAATTCTTTGCTATGGTCCTAGAGTGAAGCTTAGATAATAAGTATAGTTCTTGGATTGAGGAAGCCACATCTTTTTCATGTGCAGAAGCAAGAGTATCACCAAGTTAGAAAATTTGACAAATAAAGACTCATCAACATAGACTGAGATAGATATGTATTCTAATTATGGTCCAAAATAATTTTCAATATAGGAATACCAAAATTTCTTTGATTTTTATGCTTTTCACATCTCAGTACGTGATTGCCTCACTATACACTTTTCTTCCCTTAATATATATCCTCAAAGCTGTCTCTATAACCAAGCTATTCAGTAATCCTCCTGATGGCCTCCATCCTTGGCTTATTTGCCTGATCATTCTCCTGTGAAGTAATATTTTCCTACCTTAAACTTGTTATATAGATAAAAGTAGTTGTTATTGTAATTTCAGTGACTAACTGCTACACACTTCAAATATTTCCCCCACTTCAATATTCTTTAAAGATTAGGCTTTCTTTCATTTGTAATCATAAATTTTATAGATCCTGTTTTGGTCAGGCTATCGTACCTGGATTTGCTGTATCAACTCATGGTGCCTAGGTGGAATGATTACCAATGACCACGTGTGATGCGTTTCCCCAGTGAGATGCCAATTTGAACCCTATGGTCATAGATAAAGGCTTAGCTGAAGGCAAGCAATTACCCATAGGTGGGAGGGAAAATTGAAGTGAGAATGTCAGTGAACACACTTTGTACCAACTGTTGAGTGAATTACTAGCACCATGCACTTGCACTGTAATTTGAATATAGCTCATAGAAAGGGCAGTACATAGTTTGATTAAAAGCGAAATTTGTAATTACTGAAGTAATCGGAACTTAACTAGTCACAGCTTTCAGTAACATCTGATGATCTGTAAGAAACTTCTGCATTTTTTTAAGATAATATTTCTCTTGGCAGGAGTTCAAGGTGAAAATGAAACTGATCAAGCAGAGAAGAGAGGAATTAAACAAAAAGGAAGAAGAACTGAAAAAATCATTTGCAAAATTTGATAAGTTCTTGAGGGTAAACATGAAGCATAGACTAGCCTGTTGGCTGATTCTGAAAGTCAAATGGAAAAATGTCCATGTATTGAATACTAGTTCTTATTCTGTAACTCTTCTTACTTATTCAGGCTTAACTCTTCAGCTGTGTTGTTTAAGGGACTGGCCTGCTCCAAGAATAATAGAGCCCAGTATTTAGATAAATCAATTAGAAATTATGTGGTATTTAAAGTAGCAGCATTTCATTCTGTATGTGTTGCAGTCAACGGGATATTGAAGAGGAGGCCGCGCAGTCACTAGTCCTACCCACCAGCTACAATGTACTCTGTACTTCTGGGGATAAGGATAAAGGCTGCAAAGTTGATGGCATGAATGCTAACCATAACACCAAGATGCACGAAACTGTCTAAAGAGAGGGAGTGGCAGGTAGAAAGATTGTAGGCAGAGGGGATTTGATATTTATAAGGCCGAGTGGCATCTTCTGCAGTCACACTTCGGAATTCAAAAGGTTTTAATGTCCACTTGGAGCAATGGTACAGGGTGTCTCACACCAACTGGGAAAAGCTTGGAAAAGAAGTGGGGAGAAAGGAATGGTTGTGGGTGATTCAGTTATCATGTGTCCATTGTTAGGACCAATGACACAGAAACGAACAAGAAGGAGCGGCACAGTGGCTCATTGATTAGCACTGCTGCCTCAAAGGGCCAGGAACCCAGGTTCACTTCCACCCTTGGGTGACTGTCTGTGTGGAGTTTGCACATTCTCTCCGTGTCTACGTGGGTTTCCTCTGGGTGCTCTGATCTCCTCCCACAGTCCAAAGATGTGCTGGCTAGGTGGATTGACCATGCTAAATTGCCCATAGTGTTCAGGGATGTGTAGGTTAGGGGGATGAGTCTGGGTGGGATGCTCTGAGGGTTTGGTGTGGGCATATTAGATCATAGGGATTCTATGATCTAAGGAAGCACTAGTAAAGGAATATGAGCAGGTACAAAATAGCAAAGTAGGTTCCCATGGATGGTAATCTCTGGATTACTGCTTCAGCCGTTTGGTGATTGGCAGAGAAATTACTAGATCAGGAAGGAGAGTGTTACATGGGATGAAAAGGCTAATTTCAAAAATAGAAACAGTGAAATGGCATAAATATTGAATAATTACTTTACCTCTGCATTTACTGGGGAGATAACTGGATACAATATTAGAAAAATAGATTTTAAAATACTTAAGGTAGAAAGGCGAGATACTTTATGGATTAGGAAGGATAAAATTTCTTATCGAAACAAGCACGTTAAAAGAAATAAGGGAGGTGACGTACATGCACTATTAAGTATTTACAAAACTTCCATTAGAAAATGAAAAGGTTTGGAGGACTGGCAGATAGTTAATGTTATTCTTGTATTTAAAAAGGAAAATGTCACATGTCCAGGAACCATAGATTAGTTGGCTCACCATTGGTGGTAGAAAAGTTACTGGAGTTTAAACTCAAAGATGTAATAGAAAAACACCTGCAAACCGAAAACATTAAGGGAAGATCACGCTTAATTATCTTTGTCCAACTCTTTGAAGAAATAGCATATAAAATAAGGGTAGTGTAATGTTTTTGGTTTTCAAAGCCTCTCCCAAGAAGCAATATGAGTAGACCTCATGATGGTCAGATCATATGGAGTCCAGGATGAGGAGCAATATCCTTGTTAAACTGTCCACAAAACTGAAAACAGAGAGCTGTGATCAAATTGCTTCACAGACTGGTAGGAAGTAGAAAGGAGTGTTCCATTCGGATTGACTAATAGGCTGACTCTTTTCAAATATTTATTGAAATAGGAAACAGGAATTCAGAAATACAACTTCCAAAATGTGCTGGTAATGTCAAATTTGGAGATATTCTTAGTACCAAGAAAGACTGTGTCAGATGCAAAAAATATTAAATTTTACAGACTCAGTGTGCAGTTAGAAAATTAACTTACATAGAAATAAATGTGAGATGGTACATTTTGGAAAGAGAAATGGGAGGCAACATAATCAATGAAAATAAAGAGATCCAGCGATACCGATAAACAAATCATTAAAATCAGCAACACAAGTTAAAGCCATTAAAAAAAATCAAACTGTATGGATCAACACGGAGATGGCTTGAAAACTTTGCACAGTTTTGGTCTATCTATTTCAAAAAGGATATACAACCACAGGTATAGGTGCAAACTATAATAATATTGACCAGAACCAAGAGACTATAACTGTCAGGAAGAACTGAACAATCCATCTCTTGTACCTCTAGAGAAGTGAAGTTTGAGAATAACATTACAGATGTCTTCATAATTATGAAGAGGGTTGATATGTGTGGATGCAGCATACCTTTCCACTTTCTGAACAATCCAAAACAAAAAGCATCACTAATAAAATCATTCAAAAAAACCCTCAAATTTCATTCAGACTGTGGTTAGAATGTGGAATTTGCTACTTTCCAGAGTCCTTGAGGTGTAGAACATAGATGCATTTAAGGGCAACTCAGTAACCTGTGATGAACAAAGGAAGGTTAGTCTGTCATAAAGGGCCTCCCAAGCTCTATGACAAAAGATTTGAGTTTCAAAGACTATGCAATATGTGTTTTTGGTGAGACTTACATGAGACATTTCTGAGTCAAGGGTCTGACTGCATTTGTGAATGTGGCGAACTTAATTTTCATGTGTCTACTTTCATTTTGCAAGGGATATGTTGCTCCGATAAAACAGTGTCTGGGAACATGCAGTTAGACCATCAAAGGGATTTTAAAAAACTTATTTTCTCATTTTAATTGAAGGAATAATGTAGAAATGATTCAAGCAAAGGCTAAGACCAGGAGTCAAAATTATTTTTCTTTCTCAGTGGATCCTCTTGAGATTTTCTCAAAGGCTACCTTTTGGTTTTTGGGGGCTACTTCTTCATCCGTAGTAACTAGTTAATTAACTAATTAGTTGAAGCTGTCACATAATAAAATTAACTTCTGTATTTGTGTTGACATTACACATGTACAGAATTGGAATACTTCATTGATATCCTCAATTATCAACCCCATTAATCTAGGAGCCATTACCCGCAAACTCACTCTTCACCCACCATCGCTAACCCTCCAATGCAGCCACCTTCTACCCCTCAACCCCACTTGCAGCATCCTTCTCCCTGCCCCAAGACTCTTGTAGCCTCTTTCACCTCAGATATCCTTCCACAGCTCTCTACCCCAGCACACTGCCCCCGCCCCCCCACCCCAGCAACCCTACAATTCTGGCGACATGCCTTGCATGCCAAAGGCAGCTCCCCTATTCCTGGACCCAGCCCTCACCCAAAGCCCCAGTCCCAGCCCCAGCTTGCTCACCCCCTGGACCTTGGCCATTGGCTCCCAGGGGTGCCTTCCCCAGTGACTCCTCAAAGCAAGCATTGACATGCCTAACAGCTCACTGCTCCTCCAATCACAGGCTGGTTCTCACCCAGGTTTGTTGCTGATAGGTTCATTGAACCTATCAGGAGCAAGCGAGAGACAGAACCAGCCTGTGATTGGAGGAGTGCTCCTTGCGTATCCTCCAATTCAATATAAAGGGGTGTCTTTTCTTATATTGTGGTCTCTGTCAGTGGATTTTTGTGGGTGGTTTGGATATTTTTAGTAGCGGATCTGCTTGCTGCCTCTGAGTATTTAGAGCTTTGGTCAGTTCCAATCCTGGACTATTCATTAGATCTGAATTAGAGATGCAATTTAAAGAGTTTGCAGGAAAAGATGAGCTATTCAAAATAAATGCAGTGATTGTAACAAGGTCAGCCAGGTGGACCTAATAGAATATGAGTTCCCTGATTGGACCAGATTAACAGCCCCAATCACGGAGCCCTGGCTGACAGATATAAACAGGAGTGTCAAAGGTTCTGCTCAGTCTGAGGGAGCTGGACTAGTGTCAAGTGTAAATAAAGGGTGACTTGGTAATGGGATACTAGCCTCTGTGGAGTTATTTTAGTAGTAGTAATTTGTGTAGTACTTATATTTTTCTCTTCTTCCTCCAAAGGAAAATGATGCCAAGCAAAGCAGAGCAAAGAGTAAAATAAGTATTGAAACTGATCTAATAAAGCAAAAAGAGAAGGATATTATTCTATTAAATAATGAACTAAATGACTTTATCATTAAGAGGAATAGACTCAAAAAGAAAGTGGAGTCATATGCTGTTTATCCAAAATTCTTGAAGAAAGTAATCAAAATGTCAAATGAGGTAATTGTGAAAAGCATATATTGTTTAAACTTTGTTTATGTAAATGCATATATGGTACAAGTAAACTATGTTGACAAGGAACCTAATATATATGACAATAACTTGCACTTTTTTTTAGTACATCTAATGAATTAAAACATCCCAAAATGCTTGACAGAGGCAAAAATAATCATATATCAAGTAGTTTTTGGGAGTAGGTTCAAATATGGACAAAGGAGCTGAATTCCAGAGGTGAGTTGAGAATGACAGCCCTTGATATCAAGGCTGCATTCGAACAAGTGTGGCATCAAGGAGCCCTAGCAAAACTGGAATCAATGGGTATCGGGGGTTAAACGCTCCGGTGGTTGGAGTCATACCTGACACATAGGAAGATGGTCGTGATTGTGGGAGGTCAATCATCTCAGCTCCAGGACATGTCTGCAGGAGTTCCACAGGGTAGTTTCCTAGGCCCAACCATCAGATATATGGGAACACCACCACTTCCAAGTTCCCCTCCAAGTCACTCACCATCCTGACTTGGAAATATATCGCCATTCCTTTACTGTTGCTAGGTCAAAATCCTGGAATTCCCCCCCTAATAGCAGTGTGGATCAACCCACAGCAGGAGGACTGCAGCGGTTCAAGAAGGCAGCTCACGACCACCTTCTCAAGGGCGACTAGGGATGGGCAAAAATTGCTGGCCAGCCAGCAACACTCACATCCTACAAATGAACAAAAAAAAGGATTCCAACCCATGCTAACAGATTCTATTCTGGAGTCCATTCAAAATTAATTTATACGCAAGTCAGAACACAATGCAGGACAATCGAAGCAGCTGTTTGTAAGGACAGGAAAATATGTTGGGTCTTTAAAATTAAACCCTTTTATGGGATCACTTTCATAAGTATGAGAGTTTGTTAAGTTGGACGTTTGTAAATCAGGCACTCCCTGTAAACAATTGTGGAAATGGCCTTTCAGCCACAAAAGTGGGAACACAAAGATGTAATTTTACAGAAATAGAAATAAGCCACCTTTGTGATGGTGAGAAGTTAGTACAGGCCCCTTTTTAAGATCGATACAACTTTTCATTAATTTTTCTCAAACTGTTTGTAACTGAACCAATTGTTTCTGATTATATGTGTTCCTATTTAAGTTTCAGGATATAAGAATGGTGAACATTCGTTTTGAAACTTTGTTTATTACACATAATCTTCTAATTACAAAGTACCAGGAAGATCAAGAAATCATTAAGACACTTAAATCGAATCATAATAACATCATGAAGGAAAAGGAGAATGAAATTATGATGTATCACAACGCCCTCGCTGCATTAACACATCAATTAGAAGCAGCCAAAGCTAAAACAATAAAAGGGGTAGGTATTTTCTAGCTGGCAAGAGCCAATTCCCCAGATCTCAGCATTTTAAACATGATTCAGTTTTCTAATAGACATTCTCTGGTTTAGACAACTTGGCTCAATAAGATTTCAAAAACCTGATTAGCTAAAGCAAGACAGGTGCATGCAGATCTTCAGTCTCTTGTAGAAGAGATTGCATTGTTTTAATTCTAATTAGCATGGCATCATAGAAAATAGCAGTAGGAGTAAACCATTCAGACCATCAGACTGGCTGTGCCATTCAGCATGATCGTGTCTGATCCTGTATCTCAACACCAGACTCTTTTGACACCTTTAGTCCATATAAATCTATCTGTTTCTTGAATATATTCAGTGACCTGCTCTCCACAGCTTTCTGTTGCAGAGAATTCAACAGGTTCACCATACTCTGCATGAAGAAATTTCTCGTCATCTTAGTCCAAAATGGCACATCATGTATCTGGAAACTGTGATCCATTGTTCTGGACCTCTATACCCCAACCCCTGACCTAGGCAAACATTATCCCTGCACCCAGACTATCCGGCCCTCCTCAGAGTTTTTTTTACATTTTAATGAGATGACCAGTGAGAATGGGCCCAGTTGATCCAGTCTCTCCTCAGCTTTAAAACTTACCATCCCAGGAACTGGTCCAGTGAACCTTTGCTCCACTTCTTCGATGGCAAGTATATCTTTTTTTTAGGTAAGATGAAATTTTGACACAGTACTCCAGGTGTGAAAGCTCACATACTATCTGTGGGTAAATGTGAGAATAATGAATGGTGAGGAATGTTTATTTGCAGATTACTGCACAATTTGGATCAATATTATTTCAAAGGTATTCAGCCAGAATAAAATTTTAAATAACCAATAACTTTTTCTTGGGATCATAATTAACCCACACAGTGATTTTTTAAAAAAATAATTCTGTAATTGTATTGTCTAATTTTACAGGAATCTGTATGGGCACATATTCAAAACACAGCAGCCAGAAGAACTCTTGTCTTGGGTATGATAAAAATGGCAATTTTTAACCTTTATATGTATGTAAGAAAAGCAGAAATGAAACTTGGCACTTTAGCAGAGGACACAGATATTCAGCTTCAGGTGGTAAGTTCACACACACATTGTATTTATCTATTCAATTTCAGACTTTTCTCCATAATGTTTTGAGAGACAAAACTATTCTATTTTTCTCTCCCAGTTTTTGTTTGCCCTCTTGCATGTGACACTGACTTATGCTTTTGTAGAATTCTGTCCTTGTTGTCAATACTGTGGTATCTTGGTTAAGTCAATCAACATCCTTCGTTTCAGAGTATTCTGTCTCTCAACAGGTTATATTTACTCCTCGGGGCCAACCAAGTAGACACTTAACAATGAAGATTTTGTGGTGCAATGGTAGTGTCCTACTTCTGGGTCAGAGGGTCCAAGTTCAAGTCTCACCTGCCCTGGTGTTGTTTTAAAACACACCCAAAGAGATTAATTAAAATAACTAGAAAGGGGAAAAAATAGACACTTTATGACATGATCCTGTGGCACAGTGGTAGTGTCCCTATTTCTCACCCAAGAGGCCTGGGTTCAAGTCAGTTGTGACCAAGTGGGGTTACTGAGCCCACGCTTGTTAGGAGTCAAACCAGTGGAGCAGTGTGGGAAGGACGCAGCTTCCAAATGGACCATCTCAACACTTGGCAGACTCTTGATGTTGCTGGCCCAACCAGAGGGTTTATACTTATACAGCACTGGCAGATCCATGAAAACAGGTGGACACTGCTGAGGCAGGTAGGAGACCTCAAGGGCACCTCCAACACCTTAAAACTGATTTGAGACACAGGCAGGCTTTTTTTGCCTCTAAGATCGGAGTTGAAGTTCATCTGGATGTGCATTTGGGGGCCGTGAAAGTAACCTTTTTGAAGAATCCTTACAGAATGTAAACTCCTATAGTTGTAACTACAAACAAAAAAAATTATATTTTGGGAATTATACTATGAGTTTTAAAAATAAAATCACTCATTGTAAATTTAAAATGATTTTCAGAATTTAAGTAAATGCTTTCTTCTTGAGCATAAAAATTATTTGGCTGATTGAACAATAACCAAATATGTATCCATTTATCTCAATACTGGAACAAATGGCCTGCTGTACATAATTGTTTGTTGGTCAGACTCAAACATCAGGCTACCAAATTATACTTTAGCTGTTACAGTAATGTCATTTTCCATCAGATTTAATATAACTCTACATAAAAAGTGTGAGAAGGATAAAATTACATGTTTTGAGATCCTACCATTACAAAAAGTGGGGAGAAAGGAATGGAAGAGAACAAAAACATACTTAAATAACATATTAAAAAAATCCAGTATTATGATTTTGCCCAGTGACCGATAGATATTGACATTGTTTTTTCTCCCCCTTTCCATTCCTTACCGAGGGGTATCTGTGGTAATTTAAGGTCACTCCATTTAGATGCAAAGAACCAATTTAAATCATCAGAAATTGAAGGGTTCAGCATAGTAAATGTGCATTGGGTGGTTCAGGAATACATGTGACAATTAGAGATCACCTAGGAGTTGACACAGTGGTTAAGTTCTGAGCAGGGATGTGTAATTTTTTGGACCTGTGGGACTGGATCCATGTTACAACTATTGTGTAAATCCCACTTTGCAAAGAATGTTAACCACAGTTTTGTTTTAAAAAAAACAAATTCTTTTGCATAGAGCTGCAGATTTTTCACTTAGCCTGAACTACTGCAGCACTTCTCTACTCTCTCCTGCTGTTTCAGTTGCACTGGCTGCCCAATTTTAGTCACCCTGTTTCACCCTTTTAAAAATTTCCTAAACAAGAACTGCTTACTGATTAGTTGAGAAATGCTGCGACTTTCATGTTTGAAACAGACAAATCAGAAGAAACATTCTTTCCCCAAAAAGAGCAGAAGGAACAGCAGGGCCAAGTTGATTTTTTTTTTCAATAGTGCAAAAAAGTCTGTTTAGATCAGTTTTTTAAAAGACATCTACTATCTTTGCAGTTAATAGTCAGCCAGGATTCCCACTCATTAACTAGTGTGCTATGCTAGAACACACGTTTGTCAGGTATATAAGTAGAGGTAGAGATAGTGATGGAGTAATAATCTAGTTCTAATGTGTAGATTTGAGACACAGAAGTTTAATTACATGTGGATTTGATCATATGTCATATTTTGAATTGACAATTAAGATCATTTTCAAATGACTGGAAGACATTTATTCTCTTGCAGGTTCAACAAAACATCCTCGAATTGCGTGATATTGTAAACGATCTGAAGAAAAGTTTAGAGATTAGTTAGCTCACCTTCAGTTGTAATAACATAATGGAGGAATGTAACATTTTATGGTTATATTGCTTAGTATAGAAGTACTACAGAATTAATTAATGAGAAGTTTTACACTTGTCTATTGTGATAATAAATGTATGCATATGTATATATATGGCATATAGGTACAAGTCAAACCATTGCTGAAGTACTTCTGAAATTCAAATCTACAGAAGATCCACTACCTGTGCTAACTGTGCAAAAATTACATTTGGGGAATCTCCTGAACAGTTTGCAGAAGAGGGAATAGCATATTCACTGTTAATAGATGTGCTAGGTCTCATTGGAAAACGTGGATAAAGAAAAACATATTAGATCTCAACATTGGGGATTTGACACTGATGCCTTGAATCCCACTAAGAATATGGCCCTGTTGCTAATGCCCAGCATTCAATATTGACCGTTTGAGGTTTCATTTCCTATCAGCCTGAAACCCAAAGTGGAAGATATTTTCTGGTTCTGCAAGTGAGTCATTCATGTTTGTAAAGAAAAGGCTTCTGCATTTGTATCACTCAACTAAAAACAACTTGCATTGCTCCTTTGACTGCTCAATAAGAATCCAGTAAGCTCTTAAACATCACATACTGTATCATTAATTGGTTGGATACAAATACACTTAGGCTGCAGTTTTTCCATAAGAGTGTATCTGCCAGTTAAGCACATGGTAATGGATCACGGTAAGGGAGCACGGGGAAGCTACCTGACAACAGCTTTAAAGAAGGCAAAGTAGTTCAGTTCATCTGGCTTGCTTTTAATTGGTCCTCTTAAACAAGTTACACATTCTTGATATAACAACAGAAAATACTAGAAATACTCAGCAAATCAGGCAGCATTTGTAGAAGGAGAAAAATATAATTAAAATTTCAAGTCAATGCTTTTTCATCAGAACTCGAACACAGCACAAATTCAAGTTCTGAAGAAAGGTCATTGACCTCAAATGTTAATTCATCCCTCTGTACCGATTCTGCCAGACCTGCTAAGTATTTCCAGCACAATTTTTTTTCATTTTAACAGCAACTGCAATATTTTGTTTTTGTACATATTCTTGATGTTGGAACCTTCTATAAAAATTGTAAAGAAAATGGTTGACTTTCTATGTTTTGTATATAATTGTTTGTATTAATTGCAATCTACTCAATTTGAAAACTGACATTTATGCAGTATGACAATTAGTTTAAACAATAACCAGTGATAGAACTAGGGATTACCTGGGTTACCCAGCTCGTCCAAATTTGTATCATTGATTAATGTTTATCTGGTCCTGGAATTCAAATGTATAAATGTAAAATGTGTATGAAAAAGTATTCCTTCTCTCATTTCCAAGTAGAAAGTCTGGGTCTAGAATTCAATGAGTTAGAGTCCTATGCTTCTACAGGTCTATTTCAAATTTCCAAATGCACCAGTGTTTCACTTGGGATTTGTAAAATTGGCACAACACAACATGGAGCTAACAGGCAAAGAGTTCCACGTTTACCTGAATGTGAAGCTGGGAGGAACAAAAGTGCATCTCCCAGGTCATCAAACTGCCACCCCAAGGAAATCCACATGCTCATCATTGTCATGCCAGTTTGGATTTGATGTCCCTTGCAAAGTCTGATCTTTTCACCAATGAGGCATTTACTTATTCAAGCTGCAGCAGGATAATCTTGCTAGACCCAGCATGGCTTCATGTTAATAAGATCCAAGGCTGAGGGCAACAGGAACCTCTCCATTCTGACAGTGATTGTACTTTGCCTTTTTTCAATGACCCAAAATAGCTACTCTTAAATTTATGGACCTTATTTTGTTGTTGTCAAAATGGCCTGGATTTTGCAATAGTAATTATAATGAAATCAATTGTTCATTGTCATTACTTCCCTGAAACTGCCAGCAATTTCAGGAGTCTGCGTATATGCAGTTTAAACAGGAAATCTGTAAGTTATTGTGCTTCATCATAAGCGAAGCTGTTCAACTTCTTACAGGCTGCAATTAGTTAGAAGTCACTAAACATTGCTATTTTACTACCTGATTTGCAGTCTGAGAGATTTCTTCAATATGATTGGCTGTTTACCTTACTTTACAATCACTATTTCTAGATACAACAGCTCAAAATTAACATCAAGAAGGGCAAAATCAATTCCACAAAATTACTAGACTTTTAAGGATAGCTTCCTTCAAGGTCAATGTTAAGCACAACTGCTTCATCACTAATGGCAAAATCTGGGTCATTATGTTACATAGTTTTTAAAGTCATTTGTTCTGTGAATTTAATATGCAGTTTGTTTACTTTTAATAAATGTTATCACCTGTTAACATTCCAGGTACAGTAAAATCTTACTGTTGAGTATTTGCCATTTTTCAGTTTGCTTACCTGAGCAAAACTTATTCTACATTTTTTCACCCACTGCAAGTCCAATTTTTGCTAATCCATTAAGTGAAAGAAAAATAATTAAAACAAAACTTACATCCTGCAGTAGACAATGCATACTGCACAGTGTCATGTTCGCTATTGGCAAAATATACCATTTGAGGAATGTAACCTCTGCAAACAGCAGGATTTTACTGTAATTAAAACTGAAATTGTTAGAGAAACTTGGCAGATCTGGCAGCATCTGTGGAGACAAAACAGGGTTAACATTTGGAGTCCTGTAATCTTTCTTCAGAACATGCAGAACAGGATCACTGGACTCAATGTTAACTCAGTTTTCTCTCCACTGACGCGGCCAGAACTGCTAAGTTTCTCCAACAATTTGGTTTTGTTTGTTTCAGATCTTCAGCGTCTGCATTTCTTTGTGTTACTTTACTGAAACTACTTTGAACACTGCATAGGGCATTAATACTGCTGGGTTAATATTATGCAAAGATAATGGATGTAAAAGTTAAAAGCATCACACAGACTGCCTAAGAATTCAATTTTAAAAAGCCACAAAAATAAAGTTGTATATATTTAATAAAGAAACCAATTTCAGTATTGTAATATGGGATTGATTATTTGGAAATAAACTGAATTCTTCATAAATAAACTGAATCCTTTGTACTGTATAATTTTAAAATTTTATTTCTAAATAGTGGCATGGTGTGTAATTTTACTTTGTGCAAGTAAAATTTCAGTTGTTTGAAAATTATTTTTTTTTATTTTGCCATGTTCTCTAATAGCTCACCTACGATAAATGAATTCATGTCTATGAAGCAGTTTGCAACATTCCAAATACAGGAAAACATTATGCGGAAGCCTTTCCACATACCTTAGCTTGAACTGACACAAAAAAAATTTAGATTCATCACAAGTGAGTTATTACACTGAACAGGAGAACTGAACTAAACTGTCAGTAAAGATTTTCATGCACGGTGTTCATTTTAATTGTTCTAAATATCACCGTGACAGCAATTAGAGGCCAATGAAGAATCAACTGCATTTGACATAAGCCCCACTTCTACAACCCTGACCATACAAGGATGCCAAGTTCCCTTCTGAAAAAATGTGAAGCAGTTGGGTTAACATCGTCAATCGATCTTAGAAAAACTAAAATTGAATTAGTCCAGCCCTCTAGATAAAGAATGCAGCAATATAACCAAAGCACAAATGTACCCATTCTTACTCACATTATCCACCAAACATGGTCTTGATCTTAAAAACTTGAGACTTTTCAACCTATTTCTAAAAATAAAGGGGACAGTCTTTCAACGTACTAATAGGAGGTGCACATTGTAAAAACAAGTGATAATTTGACTCAAGCTGTCTGCTCTATCCACTTAGATTTCTTTTCAGCTGACTACTGCAAGTGCAGAACAGTAAACTACCATCCAAATTGCAAATTACCCAACCAAGATCAAATTATGTTACATAAGCAGTACATAATAATATCTGCATTCCTCCAATTCTGGCCTTTTCAGCATCCCAATTTTGATTGCTCTGCCCTTCAAGGTTGTACCATCAGACCTATGGGGCCTTGTCAACTAGAGCTCCCTCCTCAACTCCTCTCCCTTTCCTCCATTAATCCAAACGTGTCGCATACCTGATTTTCATATTACTGGATGCAGAGATTAGGTGGGAAAAGTTATCTGAATCCCAGTTAAATCTAAGCACTGAATTTAAGTAAAATGTTATTCACATATATAACTATCAGCATCATTTCAGTTAAACATTATGGGTTGAAGCTTCAATAACAAAAAAAAGGTACAAAATAAAAATAAGGCTGATGAAGCAGTGGAAGCACTACATCGCCGCAAGGTGCCAGTGTTTGATTGAAGAAGTAAATAAAAACCTTAACTGCCTGGTCAGATTGATGTAAAAGATTGCAATACTGAATTTTACATTTTAACTTCCTTTTACTTAAAAGGATCTCAATCATCAAATTTACCTATCGCTTCAATTTGCAGCTATAATTGCCTGCACAACAGTGGCCACTTTTAACAAAGGAGTAATAAATGGTATATAAATGCAACAGTTCACCTATGGAATTTAATACCATTTGCCAGAATGATACCTTTAAATAGACATTGGCTTTAATGGCTCATGTAAACTCATCCATACCATCGAGAACTTGCTGAATACTAAAACATGTATTAGTACTTCAAGGAGTTTGCTAAATTTCTGGTAACTGTAGAGAAGAGATTTAAAACTAACTTCCAACTAATTTAAAAGAAAATTCAATTTACAAAATCTATAACTTTGAAATGTCACCCTAGGGACATCATGACTCGAAATCACAAAAAAGCCCCAAAGCTAATTTAGTTCAGGAAGAGAATAAGTATTTAGATAATCTACTCTTTGGAAAATTAATAATCACTCATACAAGAAAAAAGTCACATATTTACATTGAAAGTTGATAAACATATGCAAGAATCAGATTGAATGACTAGACTTTTTGGATGGTAACTAATTTACTTGTACCATACTGCATTAGTTACCTCTCAACGACATGTTATTGCACTGTTAATTATATAATTGGATACTGTTCATAGTAAATTATTCCACCCACAGCAGTTCTTCATATTATACTGTTCTCAATGCTCATAACTGTGCCAGGAAACTTCAAATTAATTACAGTTTTGTACTGCTACAAAATTTTAATGAAACATTTGTGCAATACACAGCAGAAATTTATTTTTCACAGTGTGGTTTATGATAGTATTTAGAATGCTCATTATCTAAATGAGACCATTTTAATTTTAATGATGAAATGTTTAAAATAAATTCACTCCTCATTCAAAGGATTATATAGTATTGACAGAAGGTATAAATTTTACAAATAGATTTAAAATATTATGCTGAACTAGGTTTTTTTTAAAATTAATTTCCTCGGTCTTTAGCATATGGTTTTTATCTGGAATATTTCAGTGATGACAGTGATCTTCAAGACACTATTGTACAAAACAAGTTTAATTACAATTACAAATGAACCTTAATGTTCTAGCACATACAATCCAACAAAAGTCAATATGTTCAAGGCACTGTTACCTCCCCTTTCCTCCTGAATAAATATTCATTCAATAGTCTGCATAAGTAACAACAAATGAAAAGTATCTTTAAGTGACGTTAGCCTGCAGCACGTCACTGTATAGTCCAATGCTGTAGGTGACTATTTGGCATTATGAATTACATTTTTTTCCGCATTTTCCCCTTGCCTCTACCAAAGGCCATGCTCTTCATTTCTCTTACACGTTGGCGATTCTTAAGCTTCAGTTTCTTCATCCCTCCCCGTTGTAGGAACTGCAGTTTTTCTTTTTTCTTTCTATTTTTAAGGATTTCAGCTTTGGTCTTCAACTCTGAACGCGCTCCGTGCTGTTGCCCTTGTTTTCTTTGGAAGTAACGAGAGTTTCCTCGTCCACCTGTAATGTTGTATGTATCATTTCTTAATCAAGATACAATCAGGAGGTTACATTATAGAAACAGGCAATCTGTCCTATTATGTTTTTGCTGGTACTTTTCTGGAGGAGCCACCAACTCTAAATTCACTTAGACTTACTACCCATACACGTCAATACAGTATTTTTTTCAACAACTTATTTAATGCATTAAAAATAATTTATGCAATACCCAGAATTTTATATTTTAAACTTACTTTTCTACTTCTATTTTAAGTTTGTGATGATTTAGATTACTGCATCAGCCATCAAAACAATAAAAGTACCCAAACTGAGTAACTAGTCATATTTACATACTTTAAAACCTTAGCTTCTACTAGGACTCTCCCAACTCCTTGCAGGGAATTTTTTTTCTCTCTTCATATCTGAAACTCCTCATCCATGCTAGGTTGCAACCTCCTGTATCACGTTATAATTTGTAGAATCCTGTAATTTTGTGTTATCAGCAAATTTCAGTATTAGCCCTGGTCACATCTAATTTATTTTTGTACATGGAAAGAACAATTTTATGTCAGGGCTTTCCTACACATGCAAGCAGAACAAATTTTTCCAGTCTAACTAACCTCCTTCCGCCCTGCAATCATCTCTTGATTCACACAGCTATATTCTTAATTCTCTGTGCCATTTTCTTTGGTCAAAGATTTGTATGAAGTAGCTTACAACATGTTTTTTGAAAATGCACATAAACCACACCAACCGCATTTCCCTTCTCAAAAAAGATTGGTGTATAACAGACTCTGCCACATTGACAAAATTAATTTTTGTTCTGCTTGTAAATTCCTGACTGGAAATAAGCTCCGAAGGAGAAACATTCAGAACAGATGTCATTTTATATCACGTCACCACTTTAAGGCTAGTCCTTGCATTCCTGAAGGTCCTGTAATACATAAAAGTTTTGTATTCTCTTTCCTACAAAATCTGTAATGCTACATTTCTCAAATCTCATCTATTGTGCTACTCTTAGTACCATGCTACCTCTACTTACACATCATCCTCATTCTAATCCGATTGCTGCAATTTTCTGTTCAACACTTACTGTTCTTTTGCTTGTTCTTTTCTGTATACTTTCCTTCTAATTTGTCCCTGTTATGTGCCCTTCTCTACCCAAAACTCAACATTGTAAACATTGCAATAGAACCTAGCCTATCCACGAGAAATGCAATGGGAGATGGGCTACCAAATATATTTACTGAAAAAATTTCATACGTAATATGATGAAAATATTGCTGGAAATGCAGACTTCATATATATGTATTATGTACTTAATCCATTAAAGGTATAATTAAAATGTACTTTTTTTTTCCACCTGTCCTTCCCAAACATTTTGTTTATTTCTGTAGTTATAGGAATAGAACAGAACAAATCAGAGATTAAGTAATATATCTGGTTGGTTCAAGAGGTCTCTCTGATCACTCATGTCATCAAATTCTAATTGCGTATCAAATTTTAACAGTATTTGCCTCTACTGTCTTTTTTTGGCAAGTCTATTCCACTCCACGCATTAGTAGTTTATGCACCTTCTCAAGTATCTCTAGGCCCCCACTTCTAGAGTTTGGAACACTCTAGCATTCAAACTTGATTTAGCATTTCTATTTTTTTCAGATATTATTTCCACCCAGAAGTTTAAAAATGCAATTTATAAATTCAGAATGATAACAACTGAACTGAATGCAAAGAAAGTTAAACAGACATAAAATTTTTAACAAAAAATGTTGAACTGCTGAAATGGAGTAACACTTTGAAATTGAGTATTACCATGGACTTTCAAATTAATGGATTGTAGCAAATTGTGCACGAAGCAACAGCAAAGCTCCTGCTCTTATACCACATGTTCATTTTTAAAAATTGCATTTAAAATACATTTAGTGACTGTTATGATTAGTACAATGTATTTTGCTTTTGATTAATACTTTGGCATAAAGATAACAATAGTTAATTGGTTTGTTCACTGCAATATTATGGACCTTTGTGTAACCTTTGCTAAAATAAGCCTTTGTAAATAAAGTAGTCTTACCATGGCTACCTTTCTTCCTGTAATTCCTTTGCTCATTTTCAGCTTCATCATCGGATACTCTTTCATCAATCTTGTACTTCTTCTTCCATTCCTCATAGCTAAATATTGTTGGTCATGGAAATTGAACCATTTTGGATTTTTTTTTGTGTTTTTAACCATCTGAGGCTAAAAAAATCTTAAATATGTACTGGTACAAAAAACAGGGAAATTTTAAAGAAAAAAAGTCACACTGACTATAGTTAGATAGTTATGCTGTTCAGTTGAGTTCAAATAATTTCTGAAGCCCCAAGACACCATTCAACTGAATTCAAGATTACAGAAAAAGGTATGTGTAGCACTAGTCAATGTTCGACCATTTTCTCCTTCAACTATCTTTTTAAAAGTTATCAATTTGGTTTTCTACAGTTATATCATCAAATCTGACTGCAAATGGACAGAGTGGTACATCTAATAAGTGGCCAAAACAAATATATTTGAATCCCATAGAAATATACAGAATAGAGGGAGGCATCTCAGATCATTATGCTCATGTCTAATCTTTGGCACAGTTATTAAGCTAATCCTACACGTCTATGAACCATGTAATTTCCTTTCCTTCATGAATTTGTGCAATCCTCTTTGGAATATTACTGTTTTCACTAACTTTTCAAGCAGTACATTCTCGATCACAACTTGCTTCGTAAAAATCTCTTTCCTCATATTGCCTCAGTTTCTTTTACTAATCAAGTTAAATTTGTGCCAGCTGGTTACCAAATCTTCTCCTTACTCTATCAAAACTCTAAGATTGGGAACATCTCGATCAAACCTCCTCAACAATCTTTGCTTAAAAGGAGAACAATCCAAGCTTCTCCAAATTTTCAAAGATCTGAATTCTCTCTGCCCTGGTATGATTCCACTAAATCTCTTTTGCACACTTTGTACTTTACTACTTTGACAACCTTTCAAAAATATGACATCTAGATTGAATAGAATACTCCATCATGGCCAGTGTTTTGCAAAGATTTAGCATGGCTACCTTATTTTTGCACTCTATTCTTCCATTAACAAAATCCAGGAATTCTTATGCTTTTTGAACAAACTTTGCAAATAGCCTGCAACATCCAAAGATTTGTGTACATATGCCTAAGATCTATTTTTGAATTTGCTTAGATCAGAATTTTTGTCCATTATGATGTTATAGTTAGGTTATTTTCAGTCTCTGATTCCAAAAGTATTTAGTTGTCATGGACTAGATAATAGAATGATTATATCACATAGCAAATTTTAAATTTAAATTCAATTCTTTAGAAGTAAAAATGGATGATCCTGAATGTAATGTAGACCTGTAACGTACAAACAGGGAGGCAAAGGAAAATGCTAAGGATGTCTGCCTTCAGTACAACTCAGAGTTTCAATGCAGAACATTAACCTGTCCTTTCAACTTAGGAATGATCAAGACCATAAACCAAAATCAAAGGAAATTGAGAGTGCTTTTCTTGCATCCTAGATAATTCCAGACCATTATTTAAGGAAGACCTTCAGTTCAGCCTGTCTTGGTTCCTCCAATCAAAGCTACACCAACCATCTTCCCCACATTACAACATACAAACAGTTCCAAAATCATTCTGGACTTATGATACTACAAAGTAATTTGGAAAATATTCTATGTAATGATCACTGTTTGTAAAGGAAACAAGTTTTGATTTCAGTATATTTGCCACCTAGTTATGAAAACATTTCCCTATGTCCTATTCTCGCAATTTATGCAAAGTTTACTTTCACCTGCATCATTTGCATACTATTCACTAGCTTGTATACTTCTACAAAATCACCTCTATTTTACAGTCAAGTCGTTCAAGCTTCTCCCATCTTTAACAACAATATTTGAACAGGATTGCCTTGACATCTTGACCCACTAAAAATCTATTAGGTACCAAGTTCCAAATTCCTATTTGCCATTTTGTGAAAAGTGGTTCAGATTCCATTCTTAAATGCTTAGTCTGGCTGTAAATTTAACATATCCCCTCGTTCTAGATTAATACCTCTGAATCTACTGTTTTACATGCTTAGATTAAATCATCCCTCACTTTTTAACACTTATGGGAACATAAGTCAAGTCTTGTCAACTGTCCTCAATTTAACCACTTTACTTTGGCTACTATTTCAATGCTTTTTTCTGATACTGCTTCCAAGATCAAGATTTCTTTCCTGAGGTTTGGTGCCCTACACTGAATTCAGTGTTCCAGATGAGATCTGACCAATTCGTTATTCAACCAGTGCATCACTTCCTGATCCAAGAATTGTACATGGGCACTTCTGCTAAATAAGAATCTCAATGTAACACACGGCAAATTATTTGATCTATTTCATTTTTAGGTTAATATACGATCTAACAAAAAGCAAAGATGCAACAGTAAGTGAAATGAAACGCAATTAAAAAAAAAGATACATGTTTTTCTTGTAAGAAGCACTGATATATCTTCCACTTTCAGTCTTTATTTTCTTATTTTCCTGGCTCGTGTCTCTGATAAATCGCTTCTTTTTACGGTCCCTGCACAAAATTTCAATAATTTCTTTTTATATTAGCACCTACCAAATGTTTAAAAAATACTATATTAAACTTAAAAAATAAATTAAAACATTAAAAACATATTCAAAACTTCATTTTGGTTTAAAGGATGTTGGAATAATAAGTTTTCCCCATATACAACATTTATTTTTAAATATTGTAAATGGGAAAACTTCTTATTCCAATGTTGTGCATGATTAAAAACAAAAATTACAAAGACATAATTAGCATGATGAGAAAGGGATTGGGAAGTTTCTGCTGGTTTGCAGCACATGTATTTTTAATGAAATATGAGAAATGGTTTCAAAAGATTTGTGAAAATATTGACTATGCAGTAAAGTACAACAAAAGAACTGTGGATGCTGAAGATCTGAAACACAAACAATTTGCTAGGGAAATTCAGCAAGTCTGGCTGCATCTGTGGACATAAAGTAGAATTAAGTCCTGTGACCTTTCTTCAGAAACTGTAATTTTGATTGCCTGTAAAGTAGACAAAGTGAGATACAAGTATTTCCCATTTAAAGTATGTTCTAACAGTGGGATTGGCAAATTAACAATGCCCTCATAGCATTTTCATCACTTCCACTTTAAAGCAGTTACTAAGCAGTCAGTCACTTAGTACAAAAGAAAACTGCCTTGTCTCTCCCGCTTTTTCAACTCTCCAGCATGTCACCTCACCATCTCGCCGAGCTTCTTACTCACTTGCTTACCATACTGTCAACCCTCCAACTAGCTGCTCCCTTGTTGTTCTCCAATTGCTTTCCAGCCCATATTCTCCCACTCTTCATTTTGGTCTCAAGCCAGGTACAGAGCTCCAGTGAGGCTCAATGCAAGCTGAAAGAACAGCACCTCATTTTCCACCTGGGGACTGCAGCCTTCAGGACTCAATACCAAGTTCAATAATTTTAGACCTCAACACCTTCCGCTGTGTCCTTTACCCACCCCCTGCACCTCTGTCATGACATGAGCTGGTTTCAGCACCGCCAACCTACATTCACCTACTTGTGATTCCCATTATCAGCTTTTCTTTCTCCCTGGTATATTACCATTCATCCCTTTGATTGCCTAATGTCATTTTGAGTCTCTGGGCTCCATCTCTGCCCATCACTCTTCTTCTTTTCCAACTCCACCTTTCCCTGCACTCTCCCCACCAAACGTTTTTAGCACATATACCACATTTTCCTAGCTACCATCAGTTCTGAAGATGGGTCACTAGACTGGCAATGTTAACTCTGCTTTCTCTCCACAAATGCTGCCAGACCTGCTGAGTTTTTCCAGCAATTTCTGTTTTTGTTTCAGATTTCCAGCATTCATAGTTCTTTGTTTTATTTTAGAAGAAAATCCAGATTATCACACGCAATTTATCCAAAATATGTTTGGAAATTTCAAGAGGCTCCACATCTCCACGGATGGGGCATCAAATGCAATGGTCAATGCAAATACTTTTGCTCGATATTTCTGTTCACACACAGAAATGGCAAGAATATAGTGATGAAAACACTCGTGATCATCTGATAAGGCAGTCACTATATGCCAGCCTTCAGTAGTGTAGGGCTTTGTGATTTCAACGTTGTACATTGTACATATACTATGGTATAGCACATTCCTGTTAGTAAAAGGTTCTGGCAGTTTGACAAACGATTCTATTTATATTAGCACATGAAAGAAAAAGGCAGAGAGTATCATTTAAATAGTAATATATTGAAAAATGTGAAAGTACAGAGGGTTCTCAGTGTCCTTCCACACCAGTCAACAAAGTAAATAGGCAGGTGCAGCAAGTAATTAGGAAGGCAAATTGTATGTTCATCTTCATTGCAAGATGATTTGAGTTCAGAAGTAGGGATGTCTTACTGCAGTTATTCAGGGACCATGGTGAGACCATACCTGGAGTATTGTGTGCAATTTTGGTCTTCCTACGTAAGGAAGGATACGCTTTCCATAGAGGGTGTGCAGCAGAAATCCACTAAGTTCATACCAATATTGTATGACGATCCTATGAGTAGAGATGAGTTCAACTGGGCCTATATTAACTAGTGTTTAGAAGGATGAGAGCAGATCTAATTGAAATGTATGAAATTCAAACAGAGATAGATACGCTAGAATCAGGGAGGATGTTTTCTCTGGTTGGGGAGTCTAGAATCAGCAGTCACAATGTCAGGATACAAGGCAGGCCACTTTGACAGGTAGCACCATTTCTGCACCCAGTCAGTGGTGAAACTGTGCAGGCCAAGTCACTGAATATATTCAAGACAGAGACTTATAAATGTTTAGATATTAAAGGCATCAAGGAATACAAGGATAAAGTAAAAATATGGCACTGAGAGAATAAGCTATGATCGCACCGAACGGTGCAGGCTCGAATGGCCAAATGGCCTCCTCCAGCTCCTGGTTTCTAAATTTCTATACATATCCAGTTAAATTCTATCCATTCAAGATCTACTTTGAAAATATCCAGTAGTAGACATCAAATAAACTCCTAAGTTATGAAGTAAAAGCACTTTATGAATAATACATACCACTTTAGCATTTGTTTCTTCTTTTGCATATCTTGTGTTTCATCACCCATCAAATCTAAAACAGCTCCAGATGCCTGCTGTTCAAAGGATGTACCTTCCCCACTTAAACTTAATCTAGGTTCAAAAAAAAGTAAAAGCATGGATTTAAAATAAAAGATAAAACTTCAATGAACTACACATCTGAAATCACTGGTTTGAAAAGCAGTGTCATAAAGAAGAGTCACTGTTACTGTGGATTTCATTTCCGGATAAACAGCTATTATACATATATTCAGGTTAAACTGTCACACAGGGTCATTTAAACAATGGATTCTTGCACCATCAGAAATAGGAACTAAAAATGTACTGCACAAAAACAAGCAATTTGTCCTAACTAACCCATGCTATAATTACTACATCTTGGGCAGCCTCTCAAATCAGTAAGCTTCACATGGTCAGGAAGGAGAGATAACATCCAGAGTGAGGCACAGCACAAGTCCTCATCTATTTCTGGAATTTTGCACGAGAATTTGGTGCAGAGAGGAGGAGGTGCTTTTTGCTTGCATTTTTGGTTCATGGTTTAGAAGGTCTTTTAACAGGATAACGAAGCCCAGGATCACTGGCTCAGCACAGCAGAAAGGGAGTAACATCACAGGAAAGCTGTAAATTCACTGGTTAGCAATAGCTGATAATTTGACTCTTAAGTTACTTTTGGATGAAAAATTAAACACAAAATATTTTACAAATAAAAAACTAAAAGACCAATAGGAAATTTGAAATAAACAAATTAGCTAAGTAAATAAGATAGAGATGCAGGGCCAGGTGATGTGTTGTACCTCTGTGACAAGGGGGCCGGTGGGCTCCACTGTAGTTCATAGTAACCTCATCTGTAACAAGTGCTGGTTGCTTAAGAAGCTGCAGTTCATAGTTGATGAGCTGGAGTCTCAGCTTTGAACACTCAACACATCAGGAGGGGGAAGAGTTACCTGGACGTTGTTTTCCAGGAGGTGTCACATCCCTTAGATTAACTACTTCAGTTGGTGATCAGGGACAGAGTGGTGTGACTACAAGCAAGGCAGGAAGAGGGATCCAGGAGGTCATACTGCAGAAGCCTCAGCCCTTCAGCTTGTCTAATAGGTTTGAGATTCTTGCTTCATGTTTCGTTGAGAGCAGGGCTATAGGGAGGATGAGCGTGATGCAAGGAGCCATTTAACAACTGGGAGGGAAGAGAAATGTAGTTGTGACTGGGGATACTTTAGTCAAGGGAAGACACTGTTGTCTGTGGCCAGGATCAAGACTCCAGAAGACTGTGTGGAGGACATGTCATCTGGGCTGCAAAGAAACTTGGTATGGGAGGGAAATGATCCAGTTGTCATGGTCCATGTAGGTATCAGCGACATAGGTAGAACATGCAAAGAGATTCTGCTGAGGGAATCTGAGCAGCTACAGGCAGACTTAAAAAGTAGAACAAAAAGAGGTAGAAGTCTCCAGATTACTATCTGAACCATCAGTTAATTGACATAAGGTCAGCAAAAGGTAAAATGTGTGGCTCAAACATTAGTGTGGGAGAAATGGGTTTAAATTCATGGGACATTGGCACCAGTACTGGGGAAAGAGGGAGCTTTTCCGATGGAATGGGCTCCACCTGAATCATGCTAGGATCAGAGTCCTGGTGAATCACCTGACTAGGGCTGTGAATAGGGTTTTAAATTAAATGGGTTGTCGGGGGATGGGGGGGGGAGAAAAGAGGTGATTCAGCTGCATGAAAATTATAAAATCAAAGATAAAGGAGAAGGTAGGATTGAAGGTTAGTGATGTGGCTGATTGTTACCAAAAATTAAAAGGAAGGGAAGAATTTGTGCTGTATTGCACCAAGGAAGAATAAACGTTTAGGGAAATTCAATGATACAAGAAACTTAAAGGCTTTGTATCTTAATGCACGAGCATTTAGAATAAGGTAGATGAACTGACAGCACAAATCAAGATAAATGAATATGATCTCATGGTCATTACAGAAACATAGTTACAAGATTATCAAATGCGGGAACTTAACATTCAGGTGTATTTGACCTTTCAGAAAGACAAGAAGGATGGAAAAAATGGTAAGGTAACACTGTTAATGAGAGATGAACTAAACTTGGATGATGTGGAGTTCATTTGGGTGGAGGTTAAAAAAACCCATGAATTTCCCATGATGTCCCATGAAATTAAATCAAGTGAAAGTAGTTGTGGTAGTAGTGTACAAAGCCTCCAAACAGTAGTTACACTGTAGGAAAGGCTATCAATCAACAAATGGTAGGAATTTGCAAAAAGAATAAAGTAATAATTATGGGTGACTTTTACCTTCATGTTGATTGGGTTAATCAAACTGGAAAGGGTGGCCATGACATCGAATTCAGAGTGTGTGTTCGGGAATTACAATGAAATGAGGATACAGTTAGCTAGAGTGAACTGCGTGGATAGATTAGCAGGATTGCCAGTAAGCAAGCAGTGGCAAACATTTCAAGAGATAATTCATGACTCTCAACAAAAGTACACATCCCAGCAAGGAGGAAAGATTCTAAGAGAGGGCAAAATCAACCATGGCTAACCAAGGGAGTTAAGGAGAGTATCAAGTTGAAAGAAACAGCATACAAGAAGGCAAAGTCAGCTACAGCACCAAAGACTGGGATACATACATAATCCAGAAAAGGAGGATTAAAAAGGTAATAAAGACAAAGAAAATAAACCTAGGGCAAAGGAGTGAGAGATATGAAAGTTGACAATAAGAGCCTCTTTAAATATACAAAAAGGAAGAGAGAGGTCAAAGTCAATGTCTACACAGACCCCTTGGAAAATTAATCTGGAGTTACAGTTAGGGGGAACAAGGAAATGGCAGAGGAGTTAAACAGTTATCTTGAATCAATTTTTACGGTAGAAGATACTTCAAAAATTCCATTTATATTGAAGAATATGGAGAAGGAATTAAGTACCATCACCAGCACTATCACTTGTGATGATGCTGTCATTTTAAGAGGTTATTTTGTCCCTTGTTTTTTGAAGAGAGGTTGTAAGGCAGAGGTGAAGAGATGTCTCCAAGAAAGTAAACAATTTGTGACGGCTTGGGTTCTTTTTAAAAGTTGGAAGAATGGAAGCAGCCTAGGTGTGGCCAGCTCTCACAGACCAGATTTTCTAGATTTTTAAAAAAAGTTTTTTAGATTTAGTTTATAGCAGAAGTCTTTGGGGTCTCAAAAGAGTTGGAAACTTCAGTGAATGTCTCTTCACTGCTACTTGCTCTGAATTTTCTTTCGATTTTTTTCTCCTGGATTGGAGAACTGCACGTGAGAATGTGTGTCTCAATTTGCTTTTTTACCAAGGGATGTGTTTATGGGATGTTACTATATTGGAACAGTTCATTAATAATAGGTATTGCATCTCATTATTTAGTTACATTTTCCAACAGTTAAGTTATTCTAAATTCCTGTTCCTTTTGTTTGTGTTTTAATTATAGTGTTTAAATAAATTGTTTTGCTTAACATCAAATAGTTTGACCAGCCACATTGCGTCTGGAACATGGCACTTCACAGCTACCTTTAAAATAAGAAAAGACTGGCGTCTAGGCTACCTTCTTAAAATATGGAGAGGGTGTGGTCTTGTCCATAACACACTAGGGAAGTAGTATTAAATGCTGTATAGGTCAAGGTGAAAGAAGAGATAGTCCAGATACCTGAAAGATTTAAAATTGATAAGGTTGTGTTATTAGATAGACAGTGTCTCTATCTGAAGTTGATATGGTGCCAAGATCAGATGAGAATGTATCCAAGAATACTGAAGCCAGCGAGTAAGAATTGTAGAGGCACTGGCCAATCTTTTTTTATACTTAGGGCTGATGCCCAAGAACTGCAAATGTTACACCCTTGATCAAATTGTGTGTCAAGATAAGCCCAGTAACTACAGGCCAGTCAATTTAAGATAGTTGTAAGGTTTCAAACAAAAAAACCCATAAAATCGAGTACAAAATTACGACTCACTTCATAAATGCAGGTTAATTAAGGAAAGCCAGCGCAGATTTGATAACAGCAAATTGTGCCTAACTTGAGTTTTTTTAAAAAAATGCACTAACAGACAGCATTGATGAGGGTAATGCAACCAATGTGCTGGAGTTCCAAAAGGTATATGATAGAGAATGCCACACAACAGGTATGTGTGCAAAGATAAGAGTTAATGGGAAAGGGACTGTAGCAACATGGGTACAACATTGGTTGGATGACAGAAAAGAAACAGCAGTGGTTGTTATTTTATTAGACTGAAGGAAGGTTTACACTGGAGTACCCCAAGGGTCAATGTTATGATTTCTGCCCTTCCTGATGTATAAAAAATGGCTATAACTTCTGTTTTATTATCAGCAGAATTAGGCACATACGAAACACAGTAAATTGGCATTTCATAAAAACAGTGATGCATTCCAGCTAATAAAATTTCTGAGTTAAAGAGTAAAGAGGTTAAGTAGTTACCCTCTCTCAGAATCAAAATCTTTAGGTCGGTGGGGGATATAAAATTCCTCATCCCGCTCACATTCTTTCTTCTTTTTGGGAAAATTATCTGTTGGTTGTTTACTTTTCCTTTTTCTCCCCATAACTTCAGAGAAGACAGTCTGTCAATACAAAATACAATTGACAGTGACAGTGAAGAATAATATGTTAATTGATCAGAGAAGACAGATTTGTAGATTGCCCTATAAAATAGACATTGCATATTCTTTCTCTGATGCAAAAGGTAACATACTTCACCTTTGACACAACTGCCAAAACTACTTTGAGCTGTAGGTTACCTAACCATACAGATTAGAAGGTTCAAGACAATACCTCATTAGTTTCAACTGCCCTTGAGAATACAGTAGTCAAGAAATGCTGGCTATGCCAACGACGCACACACAACTATTAGAAAATATACATTTTGAATTGCCACTCTTCATACCGAAACATTTCATAGAGATTTAAGAATGAAACCATGCAAAGAAAAAAAAAAGCCCATATCAGATCTATTGCCATATATTAGGCTTCAATTCTAAATGTGAAATGCAAGATGGCGCTGCAGCTCATTTTAATGAAGATACTCAAAGTTCTTGAGGGCAAACAGTTTCTTAAAAACTCAAAGTCTTCAATGCTTCGAAACAAAATGGTGAAATAGTTTTGGTCTTTTCAGGTCAAATGCAAAACGGCACTCCAGGAGAAAATATTCCACCTGGATTTTTCTGTAAATAGCATGATAAAGATGATACTTTGGATCTTAAGATATTAAACATCTCAGGAGATATGCCTAGGGTAAGCACAAGTTCTTGACCTTACCTGTTAAACCTAGCCATAGCCAAGCCAATCACTAGTTAACTCCTCCCCATTCTTCTACTGTGTCCCCAGAATATTCTCTGTTAAAGCGTATAAGTGAGGACAAAAATGAAGCTAGACTGTGATAGTCCCAACTATGAACAAGCTCTTTGTTAACTGCTACCCATCTCTTAAAACTGAAATGAATAAATTGTCAGCTCACTGCATCCATAAAAAAAATACTAACCTCAATGCTTTCTTCATCAGGGAGATCTGCTTCCATCCGGTTTGGCATGTTCTTAGATGCAGCTGCTTGCTTTTCTTCCTTTAATTGTTGAAATTTGTTTATAACCTGTCTCTGCTTATTTCGCGTCACCCTCATGATCTCACTTGCAGTTGTTTTATTTGTAGAATTGACTTCAAATATGGTCTGTAAAATTTGTAAGGAAACTATACTACTTAGCTTAAAATCACTGACATGAGATGGACTAAAAACAATAATAAACAGACGTATTCACTTACAGATTTTGCTTTGTAGTTTTTGATACTGTCAATAATTTTTAGTCTTTGAAGTTCTGCATCTTTTATGTTCACACCTTAAAAATAAGAAAATATACAAGCTTCAAGTTTTATTAGGTCAAAATTTCAGTGTGGGAATTTTACCTAAAACAAATTGACAAAACAGAAAAATAATAAAATGTTACAGTCTGTCTCCAAGGAAGCTGTCTATTGAGGGTAAGCTCACTAGCACTGGAGACATGGTACTACAGCCGTAAGCATTTGCTTAGTAGGGATCAACCATTCTTCTCTTTTTCATGGTTGATGTCCAGGGATAGAAGGCCTAAAAAATGTTTTTTTAAGTGTTGATCTTGTAGCAACAGTTTGAAACCTCTTTCTTGCTGTGTTTTTGGAATACAACTGTCATAAAAAGAACAAATGTTGTGACAATAGCAGTTCATCAATATGACAATTATTCCCATAAACTGACTACCTAGCATTTTTAAAAGTTAAGTATACTTAACTTACCAAATAATGGATGAATCCCCAGTGTTGAAAAGTCCATTTCTCTAACCCTTTTAATTGATTCTGGAGAAGGATTTGGTCGTGACTTCAGGTACTGCATGTAAGCATTCTCAGACACTCTTTTTAGGTTCTGAAGATCTAGTGAAGCCTTATGGTCTGCTGTAAGTAGTGATTCCTCATCATCTATGGTATTCTGGGGTACCTTGCCATATATTCCACTTGTTTCTGAATACAGAGATAGAGATAGAGATTTAAAAATTCAGCCTATGGCAGAATAAGATACAAAGCTCAGTGGCAGTTCACAGTGACTCCTACTGCAAAAATAATGTCATAATTCCTTTCCTCCATTGACTATAGTACTGCCTCATTCAGACTCAGGCACCAGAACATTAGTACCTATGACACTCAATCTTTTTTGTCAGCCAGGACTCCTGGATTGAACCAGGTTAACAGCACCAATCGAGGAACTCATTCTGGCAGGTCCAGCTGGCTGATCTCACTACAATCATGACAGAAATGTTTAGGCTATGAAAGAAAATATCACAACTTCTTTGAAGTTGGAACTATTGGTTCAATTTTTTTAGTTTCATAACATGTCTTAAGTTCTGTATAGTGTTTTAGACAGGAGAATGCTGTAAGATCAATGTCTCAATGTCACATGGCTCCACATTTTCCAGAAGACAGAATTGAGATTTTTATGAAAATTAGATTAGCCAAATCAGTACCTGGAAGACTAAAGGTGCATTTTATAATGCAAATAAAATTGCTTCCTAAATTGCAGTTGAAATAACAGTAGAATAAATAAATCTAAACTTTAGTTTCGCCAAAAGCCACGCACTATTAATTTACTAGACTAGTATTTAATAAAACATAACGCATTTAATTAAAAACCAAAAGAAAACTTTCATTAGATACCTAACATGCAGAATTACCTTCAGAATCCTCAGCTTGGCTTGCAAATTTGAGGGGTCGCCCAAGAAACAAATGTAAATCGTAAACATATGGAATTTCATCCAGGGCTACCAATGAGTAAGCTGTGCCACTTCTCCCAGCTCTGGCTACTCGACCTGATCCACAGTTAACAATTTTATATATCTGCTGTTAGTTTTAAATGATATTGCTATGTTATCTTAAAATATGTTCCAATAAATAGAAAATTTAGTCCACAATATAAAACTAGAATAATCTACATACATAAAAACCTGCATGTTTATCAACAATTAGTGATTCTACAATATGTTGAATTCTTTAAAATGAGAAATATCTTCTAACTACAACTTAATGAGGTACATATAATTTAAAAAGTTCTAATTCCATCACAACTGTACATGCTTTTTTTTGTATTTAACAAACATGAGTACTGTAAGCACTGCTTTTGGTAAACGGATAGTATATGAATTTAAAATATTCACAATATTCCTTAGAGCTGCTTCAATTTGTTTTATCAAGGCTTTGCAGCATAGGCATTTGCTGCAACTTAAGAGAGAATCACTACTTGAAAAATCACAATGTTTTAAAACCAAAGAACATGTAAAACACTGTAGGCATGATCACTTAATATTCCATAAGGTCCAAGATAAAAATCAAAGGTAAAATGGATTCAAATCATAAAAGAACTACGCGTTTCAGGCAGTTTTCTTAAAATATTCAATGTAATTTTTGGTAGTTATGAAGCATCCTGCCTATTAGTGTGGACTGATATCTAGAGAGTTTTTCCTCAGATTTAATCAGAACAAAAGATTACTTTATGAAAATGAACAGAAATAAACACCTCGTCCTTCAAATTGGTCCTAATTTGCAGGGTGTAAACAACTCACTGCATGAACCCCAATTTTGGCCTCCCTTCACTCCAGCAATATTTAAATTTTTGCAGATTTGCAAATTTTATATTTACTTACCTACTCTATGTAAGAAAAGCTTTGCTTTGGATGGAAAGTTGTAGTTTATAACATTGTCTAACATGGGAATATCAATACCACGAGCTGCAACGTCAGTGACGATCATCACCATACACTTTCTGTGGACAAATTTCCCAATGTTGATTTTTCTTGCTGTTTGGTCAAGAGCACTGTAGCTGTATGAACAGTCAATACCCTGTCTGGTGATGATCTGGGAGAACAAAAAAGTCATTATAATCATGAAGATAGGATAACACTTATCTACATAAAAAAAAATTACATGCTGGAAATAAACAAAATAAACAATGCAAATAAAACTCTGCAGCATCTATGAGGGAAAAAAAAGTTAACATTTTGACTGTAGTAGCTCTTCATCACAACTGTTAGATGGAAGTATGCTTTCCCATCTTCACAACAAATATACTAATGAAGTTGTCAGTAAATTGATACTTCTGTGTCAAAATAAAGTTATAAGTCAGGTGAAAGGTCCCATCAGACACCCAAACAAACTAAAACTAAGTGATGAAAGCAACATGCAAGGGGGCATTTCACAGCATTTGGAAACTGAACTAATCCAAATGTGATGACAACTTTTAAAAATATTCTTGCAATCCAATGAACACCTGGATAATTTATATACACAATAGGAAAGGACCTTGTCTGAACTGCAGCTAGGGACAAACTCAGATATAATCATAATATTGTCAGCACACTTCGCATTAGGCTGCCACCAGCTCAAACTGGTCAAACTTCTTTTTTAAAAATTCACTCACAGGATATAGACGTTGCTGGTTAGGCCAACACTTATTCTCCAACCCTAGTTGCCCTTTAAAAGGTGGTGGCAAGCAACCTTTTCGAACCACTACCATCCATTTGGTACAGGTACACCTACATACAATTAGGGAGGGAGTTCCAGGATTTTGACCCAGCAACATTGAAGGAACGACAATAGATTTCCAAGTCAAGATGGTGAGTGGCTTGGAAGGTGATATTCCCATTTATCTGCCACCCTTTTCCTTCCAGATGGTAGTAATTGTGGACTCTATATTCTACAACTACAGCCTAAAACTCAAGGTACATGACCAATCAACTGCAAAGCAGGTTTCTCAATGAGAGGTTAGTGAGGGATCGTGTGAGGCAGGCATATTCCATCAAGGATTTCAAAAGGGAACTGGCAGTTATTTAAAATGGAATAATGTGCAGGGTTACGTAGGGAAGACAGGAAAATGGCACTAAGTGACCTTCTCAATGGGAGAACTGGTGCAGAAGCAACAAGCCGAATAACCTCTTTTTGCAATATAACAATTCTGTTATTCTGGTGAATACTAACTCAAAATAACACCCCATTTACTCTCTGATGCCACTACAAACGTAGATTATAATGGGCCTAGCCTTAAGCCAAGAGGTTTTGATCTGAGAATGCACAAATTTAAGAAAATATATTAATAACCGGTGCTAAGGAAGAGAGATTAAACAACTGTGCTGAGTAATTGGGCAGGAAGTATTTGAAGCCACAGGATGATATCAGACATTAATTTCACCATTCATATAATCAACATCACAATATCTGCAACTAGTGATTCAGATCTATTCTGGATGTGCATTGAGGAAAGGGATGTAACTTAAGATTGTCCATTTTGAAATTTAACACTATTTCAGTACTCAAATTTCTGCTTTGAAGTTAAATACTGTCAAGTATGGAAATCATTAAGAAATGTAGAAATGCTTTTGATTTTTGGCGATGCTGAATTTTTATTTGAACAGTTTTGTGCAACCTCCTTTTCACACAAACCTCTTTCAAATATTCCACATGATGTTTGGTAGCAACAAATATAACAGTCTGCTCTTGAGGTTTTATTATATTTCTCATCAAGTGAAGTAGAACGGCAGCTTTATCATCAGACCGTACGTGGAAAAATGCCATCTGTAAAATAACAAATACAATTTTTTAGTATAAATCTGTGTTAACTGCTTGTTATTCCAAAAATAATTATCAAATATTAGACCTTAATCAGAAGGAATGGTACATAAATAATATGTTAATTCTTAATATCATCCAACAGAAACACCTTGATCAGCTTATACCCATTTACCAATACTTCTTAATCAACTAACTCCCACAACAGATGAAACTTTCACTAGCATAAGTTCCACATAGATGTGAAGAAATGGAATCTTTAAAGCAATCTGTATCTGTAAGCATCTTCCAATTCCAAACATTTCTGGCTTGTTAGATACTTAATTTATCAGAAAAGGTCGACTATTTCAACTTTAGCACTGTCATAAACTGAAACCAAATGGAAGCAGGTAACCATAAGACCGTAAGACACAGAGGCAGAAGCAGGCCATTTGGCTCAATGAGTGAGCTCCGCCAGTTAATGGGATCACGACTGATTTGATAATCCTCAACCTTACATTCTTGACTTTTCTCCATAACCTTCATCCTCTTACTGATTAAAAATCTCTCCACCCCAGCTCTCTGTAGTAAAAAAATTCCACAGATTTACTACCCTCACAGAAGAAATTCCTCTTCATATCCATCTTAAATAGGCAACGCTTTACCCTGAGATTATATCGTCTGGTTCTGAGCTCTTGCACAAGGGAAAATAACCTCTCCGCATCTAAGAATATTGTATGTTTCAATGAGGTCACTTCTAGCGTCCAAATAGTATAGGCCAAACCTATTCAACTTCTCATAAGAAAATCCTTCCATACACAGGATCAATCTCATGAACCTTCTCTAGACTTCTTCCAATGCCAATATATCTTTCTTAGATTGGGAACCAAAACTATTCATAGTATTCTAGATGATCCATCTAGTACAAAAACAAAGTTGCTGGAAAAGCTCAGCAGGTCTGGCAGCATCTGTGGAGGAGAGAACAGAGTTAACGTTTTTGGTCCGGTGACCCTTCCTCAGAACCATCTAGTACCCTGTATAGTTTTAGCAAGACATCCCTATTTTACATTCTTGTTAAAAAAAAAGCCAACTGTCCATTTTCCTTCCCTACCACCTGAACTTGCAGGTTGTTTTCTTTTGATACATACAGGAGAAATCCCAAATCCCTCTGTGGTGTAGACATTTACAGTAATAATATTTTTCAGACAAGTAAATGACATAATGGTCTGAATCTGTTAGTCTTTAGATTGTAGGAGACTAGGCATACACTGAAGAAGCCTATTGAGACCCTGTCGAAGTCCTGGCACATTCAGCTATATGGGAATTGCCTAGGAACTTCTGACAAGGAGCTCCCATGCTGGGACCATCTGCATTCACCACATCCTCACCACTCACCCCCTGCCCCCACAGAAAGGCCTGATTATCCTCTGACCAGACCTGTCACGCCAAACAGGCACAAGAACATCATAAATTGACAAAAACTGTGCTCCCTTTTCAAAATAGATATTTTCAGCCTATTAAAATGGCTGCCCAGATGAACTAGCTTTTGAAATTGTGTGGACCTAGCTCCTGGAGCCTTTTAGAAGTGGATTACAAGGACGTGCCTGAACAATCTTCCTATTGATTTCCACATGTGCCACCATCAGGATCCACTTTTAAGCACATCAATAAGCCCAAATCTCTAGTCTCTGAAACGGGCTTAGTGGCAAAAGAAACCTATCGAAGTTCATACCCAAAGAACCTTCTACTGTATCTTCAATAGTTTGACCTCACTGGTGGATACTGTGTCATTAACACAAACAAACTACTGAATCCTTTCTACTGTGTACCACTGGTTAGTCATCACACAATCACAGATGTCTGAATGTTGGAAGATATTTTTGTTATAACAAGGCTTGTTTGCTCTTGAAGATCTGTAAGAAGTAACATCAGAAAGAACAATGGCAGGAACTGCAGAACAACTACAACAGTAGCTTTTTGCCAAGTCTCAAGGTTTGAAGTTTTAAATCCTCCTTGAAACCTGTTTCCAAAAGCTCCTCAATGCACCTGGAAAAACACATGGGTCCACTGGATAGAAGTATCATTCAGGCTGTTTATTGAATTTGCTGAACATGCCTTGTTCTGAAAAAAATCTCCACAAAATCCCGTCTTCAGCAGTATGAACGTTTCTGGATCCCTCTCACTGGACTCTCATGATATGTGAAAAGTAACCACTCTGTTTGGTCTTACTACTTGTAAAAGTGTACTTAATTTTCCTGTAGTATGTCTGTGAAGTAGTCATCAACATTTCTGGGAAAAAAAAGTGGGCAAGAATAAATTATATTAGGGGCCGAATCTCACCAGGCTCTGAGTGACATGGACTATGGTGAGATAGGTGTTAACATTGGGTGAGTTGATCATCTCAATATCAAGACCATCTCACCGCAATTTCCTTGCTTTGCTCAAGTGGCACGGCAAAATTTGTGCCAAGGAGTGACAAGTTCCTGACTGACACGCTTTATTGCTTGCTAAACGCTGGTTAAATCCAACTTATTGCAGGTTGTGATCTTAAACCATACATTCTAGCCGTCATAAAAACTTTACATGGAAACCAGAGTGAATTCAACTCACTGCTCACTTCAATAGACTTGCACATTGGACACCGGGCACCACCTCAGGCATAATCCATGGGCAATGGCCACAGCACCTTGAGTCCACACACTGGCATCCCACACGTGCTAGCCACTATGAATATTCATGGCACATCTCCAATCCAGTTAGAGGACGCTTCTGCATTTTAATGCTTCATCTTGGGTTGTACCAACAACTATCATTGCGATGCTGCAGTAAAGACACTTTATGCTCAGGGACATGCAGCCAGCTGATGGACACGGTCTGCATTTCTGGGCTCTTCCCTAGCTGTAATAGTGCTCTGTCACTGTGCCTACATGATATTTCCAGAATTTCTGCCTTGCCCTTTTGCACTTTGCGCTCCCAGCCAGAGATATCGGGCTCATATGACTACTGTTTTGCCATGACAAAGCCAGGAACCGTGCCACAGTTATCAGCAGGCCTTAGTCCAGTCACAGGAGACAGCCTTCGCTCAGGGGATCCCGGCACAGAGGACCTGCTCAGGAAGTCACAGTCATCTGCTCATAAAGCAAGGAGTCAAATGATAGGCAACACACCCCCTGTCTTGACTCTGTCTTGTCGAGGGCTGTTTTCCTTGAGGAATGAGAGTAAAGCTGATATTATGAAAGGGAGAAGTGGTTGGTACTGCTGTTTCCGTTGGTATATGTGAGGGTTTTCCAAGCAAGCGAGAAGACAGTGCAGAGGGTGAGTGATATTGCAATTTGGGGTGGATAACGTTGAGTAGAGGTGTTGTGTGCATTAGCGAGGTTGGTAGAGCAGTAGCAGAGACACAGCAATGACCATGGTAAATGTCAAGAACTTTTCACGGAAGCACCAAACTGACAGTGCTTGTCCAGGTGCACAACAGCCTTTTAGATATGATGCTGGAGTCTGGAATGCCGGTCAATTCTGGGATCTGTATAGAGTGGTAAATTGTTCCAGTAAAATGTACCTTGTAAGATTGGATGCAAATTGTATGTGATTCTTGCCACAAAGGCTCTAACAGCAATTAGAGTGACGAGTTTGATAATGACTTGTCTTCACATCAAAATTTGCTCCATCAAACTCAACGTGACTCAAACTTAAGAAAGATGATAAAATTCTGCCCAGTATGTTTAAAAGTCCATGAAAATTTGCTGATTGCGGCTTTGGGAAAACCGGACTTCACAAAATGGGGAATTTGGGAACACAATTCAACTTTATCATAATTAAGCAATCCCCCGATTCATGGACAGAATGGGAGGAAGAATTGGTGCTTTCAATATACACTCATCATACACCATACCTACCCTGCCTCATCAAACTATCCACCCTCTCCACTTAGTACTCCTAACCCACCCTGCTCGCCCATCTGTTAATCCCCACCCACTTACTGCCTCACCATTCTATCTATTCACCCTTTCACCCACTCATTATTCACAAACATTCAAATGGTCATTTAAAACACCATATGGCAGCTGTTAACGTTTACAAAGTGTACACCCTTTCCTCCCAACTTAACCTCTGCTTTGACAGACTTCCTCAATCGATACTGCACTCTGCATTTCTGGTAAAACCAGGCATAGAAGATTCGGAAGAAATGTGGAACAGTTTGTGACTTAAGGGAATTTTTCAGCAGAGCAGATATCAAATGATGATTGATGTTCCTTGGAAGACCTGGGCCAATACAGATGTACTCACTGCAACTGTCCACAATATAAAGATGTACAAAATACAACATTAAGTGAACATTTTTTTTTAATATTTGAACATGGCATAGCATTAGAAGTTTTTTTTTTACCTGCAACTGATCATTCAGCTTAGTGTCCACATCCAGTCGAATTAGAACTGGCTCTGTCAAACCTGGAAGATGTTTTAGAAAACTATTAATTTTATCAAATAGCTTTATAACTTTAAAGAAAAGACATTGCCACTGAATCTGGCACACTCCCATCAATCATCCAAATGTGTATATTTTCAAGCACAGATAGCGGGACAGCAATCAGAAAATTACCCAAGTTGATTCTCCGCTCCCTACCCTAACATATACTAGTGTTGCACAATGCGAATTGGGGATTGAAACCAGTATCTTCCTGTTCCTTTATGTCTTAGTTACCCAGTGTCCTAACTACCTGAACCAGAGGTTAGTTTGCAATCAACAAACTGTTCTTTCATTTCAAATATAGAACTGTTTTATCAGTAAACTACTGAACCTGCATGAAGGACATCAAGAGAATTCTCAGAAAGTTCTAAAATAAACTACTCAAAACAAGATTAAAATTTTTACCAGCACGTGCAAACTCCACTAATTGCTTAGGCAGTGTGGCTGAAAACAGCAATGTCTGTCTCGAGTCTGGCAGTCTTCGGATAATCTCTTGCAAGTGCTCTGCAAACCCCATCTCAAATAATCTAGCACAAAAGAAAAATGTATAGCAGAATTCAGTGGCATTTCATCAGCAAACATTTCTCCTCTCTACTTGTCCTTGTCGGATAGGAACAAAGGAGCATCAATACGCCATTTAGCCCAACGAGCCTGCACCATCATTTTGGATCATGATTGATCATCTACTCAACACCATATTCCCATGCTATCATCCACAACAGGTTATTAAGTATGTATAATATGAAAATTGTACTGAAGATCATTGTGTATCTCTGAAATAAACTAATTACCCAAGCAACAAACAAAAGATTGTTCATTTATTTTGACTTACCAGATTAAAAAATACAATCTTACTCAAAACAGTTTTAAACCACGAGCATTGTGTGTGTGTTTGGGTTGACCGGAAATGCCAGAATGTGGAACATAGCTCCTTATGCGTATAAGATTGTAGTCAATCCAGATGGAAACTTACATGTTTATATTTTTCACTTGGACAGCTAATCTACACAATGATCAATTTTCTGTCTTCTCCCCAGACTTCTACAGTATACTTGACCACACAAGTCAAACATGCAAAAACTGAACTTTTGTACATGAAAATTTATTTATTCCAGGTAAAAATATACATAACAAAGAAAAGCAATTTATAATAAGATTGTAACAACCCATATTCTGAAGGATGATAAGCGAAAATAACAAAATTACTCAACCTGAAAATGTTATCACTCTTCATACAATATATCAAATTCAGATGGCTTAGTATTTACCTTTGAGATCTGAACCTCACTTAATCCCATAATCTCTAGACTGAAATTTCAATTCAGTGCTGTGGAATGTTCCACTGTTGAAAATTTCACTTTTCTAATAAAATGTTAAATCAAAGCCAAATCTGTCTTCTCAGGGGAGAACAAAATGACTTCATGATAAGGTGCAAGGAAATCAGGAAGAGTTCTGTGGTCTACCAATATTTAATTGCTCAACCAACATCTACTATATAATAAAGTTTATTATTTATCTTACTGCTGTTTGTAGAACATTGCAGCATGTAAATTGGCTGTCATAGATCCTGTGTTAGAACAATGACTATATTTCAGAAGTATTGATTGCAATGGTCTTAGGGTATTCTGATGCTATGAAAAACGTTATAAGTAATGTGTTACTTCTTTGTCAACAATGCACACGTCAGGAATTTGAGAGAATACTCTCCACTTGTCTGAGTGGGAGCAACTCCAACAATAATACAGATGGCCGACACCACTGAGAACAAAGCAGCTGGCATGTTTGCCATCCCATCTATCACCTTCAACATTCACTCCCTTCACCACTGTGGCAGCAGCATGTACCATCAACAGGATGCACTACAGCAAAACACCTAGGTTCCTCTGATAGCACCTGTGTCTTCTACTACTTAGATGGACAAGGTCAGCAAACGAATGGGAACATGATCACCTTCAAGCCACACACCACCCTGAACTGAAACTATATCCCCACTCCTTCACTGAGGCAAGATCTCCCTTCCTAACAACACTGTGGGTGTATCTACAATCCAATAACTGCTGTGATTCAAAAGAAAGATCACCATCACCTTCTCAAAGACAATTAGGAATAGACAATATGTGCTGGCCTAGCCAGTGATGCCCACATCCCAAAAATGATTTAAAAGAAGAAATTGACACTACAGTAACAAATATATGAAAAATTATTAAACAATAATACTGGGAAGTGACATTGGTTCCACTCTATCCATTTTACCTGTCTGCTTCGTCAAAGACTACATATTCAACGTTTTGCAGCTTTAAGTTCATTTCCACAACTACATGCATTAAACGACCCGGTGTGCCAATTATTCTGTAAGATGAACAGACAGGGCAGAAGCATTGCAGGTTATACAACTATATTAAATCATTCTTGATACATATAAATTTGTAAGGTACTCATTCATTCAATGCTTGCATATTTAGCAATCAATGGCAACTTCTTGTAAAAATAGTGACCAAACTCTCAGCAAAGAGTCCTAGAGGCAATTAGTCGACTATTCACATAAGCAGGCTGTGTTAAAGGTACTTTCATGCTTCGGGATCAGTATATGAAATGATTTTACTGTCCCATCCCTGCATTCAAAAACTAGGAGACTTTAAAAAAAGACCTATCCGCCGCTCAGGTAGGTGTAAAAAAAAAACTATGGAATTATTTCAAAGAAGAGCAGGGGAGGTATCCCTGAAACATTACCAAATATCCATTCCTCAATCAACATCACCTTCCCATCATATCAAAAACAGATTATCTGGTCATTGTCATATTATTTCTGACAGCTTCCAACAGGCAAGATAATTGCTGCATTTCCTACACTGCAACACTGGCTACACTTCAAAAAGTATTAAAGTGCTTTAAAAATGCAAGATTTTTGTACAAGGGTTATGCATCAAGTACATCCAACTGTGCTAGTTGCTTTCAAAGCAACATTATATTGGAGATTTACATGATTTTCTACTGAAGCAAGAAAAACTGACTATGTAGTGGTTGATGTTTACCAATCACAGGATAGAAGTGATTTAGAAAACCTAGAAATAGATCACTTCATCTATGCAACTCTTAAAGACTTACTTTCCATAGTTCTGTTTAAATAATTCCTAATGTTCAAAATTACTTTTGTTGGGCAGGTTGACAAGGCTGCAGAAGGACTAAAGACCACCATGCATAATCTTCCTCCGCATATGAAAAAAAAACAAAGTCTGTCCAGCTAACAATGAGGTACAGACATAAATTAAGCCTGAGCGCACGTGCTCCAACATACAGGACCATTAAGCTGTCTTGAGTTGTCAAAAAAGGACAAATTCTATTACTGAGCTCCCCCATCCACCCAAAAGAAACAGGAAGGGACAGCATTATTAATTCAGTATTTCTGCTGGCCTTTTCTCCGAAAACAACAAATGTTAAACTGATTTCTTTTTTTGAAGTAATGGTATATTTCTTTTAAAGATGATTATATAATTTTAAGATGATCTCAGCGGCTTTCTGGGAGATATTTTAAATGGAATTTCAGGCAGCTGAACACCTTCACAATACACCAAACAAAGCAATGCTACATCACATTATTTCGACACAAAGTTCTGAATGAATTTTAAAAAGTTAACCAAATTCAAGGAATCATTCTCAAGTGGTTTGTTACTATCAAATAACGTTTAAGCAAAAAGTTAACTTACATGTCAGGATTTTCGTGCAGTGCTTCAAACTGATCCTCCATTCTGAAAAAAAAAGTACCACACATCCATTACATTCTTGGCTTGCCTTGGCTCAATAAAGGTACACTATAAAGACTACAAATTATCACACCAAAATGTACTCACTTGTCTCCACCCAAGATTAAAGCTGTTTTGAAGCCACAAAACCTTCCAAGCTGCAAATTAAGGTAATAGAACAGAAAATTATGCGCTGTACGGTTTTGTATGGATGGTATTTTTTTTTAAAGTTTACTATAATGTTACTTTGAAAAACAAAATGGAATATTAATTGAATCAGTCGCATACTACACTTATTCTTTAGAATTATCAGCTATAATTAACATTAAAAAGTAACTCATTATGTATCAAGGTAAACTGTCCTGAAGTGAGGAAACATAAATCAGTAATATAACAACTTTACCAATATCTTGTCCATTACTTTTATAATATTTTATTTTATTACATTTGAAACAGTGTTCGCAATGTAAAGTAAATAATCAACTGCTTGTGAAGCAGTTTGGAATAGTTGAGAGTTGTGGTAAGATGTAGTATAAATAGTTATTTTTTCTTTCCTTGACAAATATTTCCTAAATTACAACAGTAATACCATTGGCTGTTAAGCACTTTGAGAAAACGTGCTCATGAAATTTCTATACAAAAGCAAGTTTTTTTCTACGTGATTAAAACACATTTGAGACACTTGTATTTTAATCTGTTAAGCACTATAATAAGCATGCTTTTCCTAATGCTCAAATTCTTATTGGCTTGCCTTGTATGATGCAGCGAGACAGAACAATCATATCCACAGTAAAATATAAAGCACAACTATCACTGTGCTCAAATTTTATCCATTACTTACCTAATAATAATTGCACAGTGCTGGTAAGAATATAAAGTATACTGGAACCAAAAGAATTTCAAGACTATTCAGAAAAAATGCAAGAAAAATTCATATGGCCTTTCATTGTAGTGACAGGAATGCAACAATTTACTTCAGAACTAATTAAGGTGGTTCCATACTTGCATTATTTTAATGTAAAACTACATTTCTTGAAAACAAACCATAAGGTAACATTTTACCTCTTTTGTGAACTTCATGGTTTGTAACGCCAGTTCTCTGGTTGGAGTAAGGATTAAAGCTCTTGCTCCTGACTGAGCATTGCGCACCTTCAGTCGTTCAAACAATGGAATAAGGAATGCTGCTGTCTTACCGCTACCTGTTCGTGCCATTGCAACGACATCCTTACCATCCAATATTACGGGGATAGTCTAAAACCAAGAACAGACCTTTAATTGCTAAAAGGATTCTGATGTGATTCCTCAAAGTAAACTTTCAAGCTATGATCATGAATGGGACCTTTCCATAATATAAACATGTTTATCTATTCCTTAAAAATTCTTTGGTCGAAATTAAGCTACTCTTGTTTCTCAAACTGGACTGTTACCAACCTAGACGTTTAGCTGCTAATTATGGCTGGGCTGTCAGTGAAGATGCAGTTTGGAGAAAAATTTTGGTACAATATTTATTTAAAATGTCTGAAAATTATTAGGGGAGTTGATCATGACTGCTATTATACACCCATTTGCGTTCAGTTCAAGACCAGCAACAGCGAAGGTCTCAGGGCAGACCTGTTACTTGCTATCTCTGTTGAGGGTAAAGAACCATGCAAGTTAAGAATTTATAATTACGTTAATCTGATTGGCACACAAGATTTGACTGAGAAACTGAGGTTGTACTTAGAAATATATAATTGACAAGTGCTGAAGTTGTTTCAATAAAGTCTCAAAAGTGCATTAACAGACATTTCTTAAGATGTTGACCATATTTTTCTTTATTTATTTTGTGCATGTAAACGTCAGTGGCAACTTCAGCATTCATCACCAACTTCTCAAAGGTAGTTGAGGAAGTTCAGAGTGGTATCTTTTTGAATCACTCGATTCCAACCATTGTAGTACATCAAATATTGATTTTTCTGTAGTGGGCTTGATACAACTAGAACAGGCCATTTCAGATGGCATTTAAGAATCACCTATACTAATAGACTTGCATTTGGTCAGACCAGTTAGAAGTAGCAAATTTATTTCACTCAACTGCAGATAGTTTTTTTAGAAGAATCCAACAGTTTCATGATCATCATTAATGAGATTTATTCGTGACTTGAATTTAAAGAGCAGAATATTATTTAAAAGAAGGTAGAGTGCAGAAAGTTGCAGCACAAGAGGGATTTGAGGGTACAGAAATTTCTGTCTGCAAAAAAAATCCTGTGCTTCCATTGCCTGCCACTTCAAACACCACCGTTGCCTGGCCAACATTCAGGACTCTGGGCTCAATATCGAGTTCGATAACTTTATGGCTTGAGCTCTCCCATGCCCTTATCCCAATCCGCACATATCAGTCGGCTACTACAAACTACCCATTGTTAGCCACGAACAGTCCCCATTAATAGCTACTCACCCTTCTAGCCAGATCGTTATCCATTTATAGAGTCAGAGGGATGTACAGACGGAAACAGACTCTTCGGTCCAACTTGTCCATGTCAACCACCTATCCTAAATAAATCTGGTGAAATTTGCCAGCATTTGGCCTGTATCCCTCTAAACACTTCCTGTTCAAATACCCATCCAGATGTCTTTTAAATGTTGTAAATGTACCAGCCTCCACCTCTTCCTCTGGCAGCTCATTCCATACACGCACCACCTTCTGCATGAAAATGTTGCTTCTTAGGTCCCTTTTAAATTATGCCCTCTCACTTTAAACCTATGCCCTCTGGTTTTGGGCTCCCCCCATCGCAGGGAAAAGACTTTGACTATTTAACTATCCATGCCCCTCATGATTTTATAAGCCTCCAACACTCCAGGGAAAACAGCCCCAGTCTATTCAGCCTCTCCCTATAGCTCAAACCCTCCAACCCTGGCAACATCCTTGTGAATCTTTTCTGAACCCTTTCAAGTTTCACAACATCCTTCCTATAGCAGGGAAAGCTGAACAGCATGCAGTATTCTGACAGTAGCCTAACCAATGTCCTGTACAGCCGCAACATGATCTCCTAACTCCAATACTCAATGCATTGACCTATAAAGGCAAGCATGTCAAATGCCTTCTTCACTATCCTATCTACCTGTGACTCCACTGTCAAGGATCCAAGAACCTGCACTCCAAGGCCTCTTTGTTCAGCAAAACTCCCCAGGATCTTACCGTTTAGTGTATAAGTATTGCCCTGATTTGCCTTTCCAAACTGCAGCAATTATCTAAATTAAACTCCACCTGCCACTCCTCCACCCATTGGCCCACCTGATCGAGATCCCGTTGTACTCTGAAGTAAACTCCTTCTACACCTCCAATTTTAGTGTCATCTGCAAACTTACTAATCATACCTCCTGTGTTCACATACAAATCATTTACATAAATGACGAAAGGTCCTTTGTCTGTCCAACTGTTATCCTGTCTCTTTGGGATCTATCCCCACCTATCATTTACTCTTTACCCCCTTCCCCCCACACCCTATCTTCTGCATGTAAGTTGACATTTTCCTAGCTATCATCAGTTCTGAGGAAGGGTCACTCGACTCAAAACGTTAACTTTGATTTCTCTCCACAGATGCTGCCAGGCCTGTTGAGCTTTTCCAGCAATTTCTGTTTTTGTTTCTGATTCACAGCATCTGCTGGTTTTTGCTTTTTTTGTTTTTTACTAGAGATTCGAGGGTCCTTGTACAAGAGGCTAGCAACCAAGTTCAGCAGATAATAGGGAATGCAAATGGAATGGTGGCCTTTATTTCATAGGGAATGGAGTATAAAAATAGGGAAGTCTTCCTTAAATCATACAAGGCATTGGTCAGACCACCTGGAATACTGTGAAAAGTTTCAATCTCTTTATATAAGAAAAAGATGCCCTGGCATTGAGGATAGTCTGGAGAAGGTGCACTAGGGCAATCCCAAGCATGGAAAGATTTTCTTTTGAAGTTGTACAAGTTGGGCTTGCACTCATTGGAGCTTAGAAAGATGAGTGGAGATTTTGTTGAAACATGCAAGATTCCTAGGGGAGCTTGACAGGGGAGAGACAGAGAGATTATTTCTCCTTGTGGAAGAGACTACAAACAGAGGGCATAATCTCAGAGAAAAGGGTCACTCAGTTAAGACAGGGATGAGGAAGTATTCCTTCTCTCAGAGGAGTGAATTGAGGACTATTGAGGTTGAGTCACTGAATTTAAGGCCGAGACAGATAAATTTTTAATGGGTAGGTGAATCAAGGGTTATGGGGTAAAAGGTAGGAGAGCGGAGTTAAGGATTATTAGATCAACCATGATTCTGTTGACTGGAGGAACAGATTCGATGGGCCAAATGGCCCTTCAGGTACTGTCTTATGCCCTAGTTACCACTGTGGGAATTGAACACCTGTTCATCTGAAGCATGTGTCCAGACCTCTGTAACATGACTATTATGCTAATATTCACAAATTTCTTATTTCCTTTTTATTTGAGAACACTTGTAATTTTCTGTAAATGTAAAATTATTGAATGTACTATTCTGATCTAGTAACATTTTTATGACAACCTTTTATGATAATTGTTCCTTAATCATCAAAATATGTTTATGCTAACAGGACAGCATAAACACACTTTTTTTCCTATTCATGATAATGGTTCTTCCACATGCGTTAGTTTATAATGGAAATCAGTAATGCAACAATTTGTTTTAATATTAGCACTACTATAAGTGACCTTTCTCTGAATCGGCGTTGGTACTTTGTATCCTTTCTTCATTATGCCTTTAAAAACAGGAAAGCTTAAACCTGTGGTAAAAGAAACATCATCAATTTTGTTAGAATCATTTTGTACCAATATTAAAAATCAACATATAATTTCTGCATAACGTCTCTATTCAGTACTGGCAGACAAAATTTTGGTGTTTCATCTATACATTCAGCTCTTAGAATATCTTTGTGGCGAATCCACCACCATAACAGCATGAGACAAGCCAGATGAGAATGTCCAAGGAACAGGTTTTTTAAAACACTTAAATGGTATATTCCAGAATGTTAAAAAATCAAGTGCATTACACCAAACAGCAAATGGAAGGATATGTAAATCAAGAAATCAAGTTATGAAAATTAAGCCTAGCTTCACACCACATGTGTGTATTCAGGTTTTGAGGATACATATGCAACTCTTGTCCATAGTATATTACTTCTGTTGTCATAGCTTTGCACAAATACCTAAATTTACATTCAAATTGGAAACCAAATTAAAATCAAAATTGTGTAATTACACCCAAATATCAGTCTGTTGCACCTCAAATGCACATTTCTATTCTTCAGTTTTAGTGGTGCAGAAACTTCTATGTTCTGAAAGGTATGAACAAGAGTTAAGCAACTTCAATTAGTTAAGGGTTAAAAAATGACAAGCAGTTTAAGTTAGCAAGGAGTCAAAACTGAAAGATCACAGATGTCCAGAAGCAGGATAAGGATGGTGACAGCAAAGCCACAGTTAGAAGAGAGAAGGAAGGCTTGGATGAATAGAAATGACACCTGATGCACAAACTATGGGAAATAAGTGACATCTGTTGAACATATGATTATAAATTCATTAGATCAAACTTGAATACATTACATACAGTGTATAAAAGCTGGAAACTTGTGGGTCTTTGCAATGTTTAGTGTTAGGCTGTTAAGGCAGACAATCCTTGCATTCATGTGAATAAACTATTGTAACTTGTACCGGAATCTCCTGATGGTATGTCAAGTTGAACAATTACAGTTCTAAACTAAACTAATTCTTTATTTCCCAAATAGTCACAAATCCTGTTATTTATCACTAATAGCACAACATCAAAGCACTGCACAAAAATTAAAAGAAAATGTATGACTTTGAAACAGGAATCGAATTACATGTGCATGCCTTAGTCTAAATATTCTCAACCCTACAAAACCATTTAAGTTAAATACTACATATTTGCAAAGATTACAGCAATTAGTAACAATTTTGTTTTTGTTTTCAATCCAGAATAGCTCCTTATGTTGCATCCAATTTTAAACTAAATGAATATACACTTGTCTTTAAACCAAGGAGATAGAACATACAGGATATATGAAGATGGTGCAGCATCTTGCAATAAAGAAACTACTTTTGCTGGGAAAAGATATTATTTTATGTTCATGCTGATGGTATATATAGTTCAGTGGAGAAAACCTTAAGATGTATTTATGGTGTGAAGCCTACATATGAAAAACCAGCACTACTTTTAATAAATGCTCCACATAAACTGAGGATGGCATTCTACAGTATCCAAAATACACTTCAAAAGGGAAAAGAGCACAGGATCAGGTTGCAAAATTAAGAAACAAACTGCACATGGATAGTAACTGGGTTATCAAGGATTACATAAATTAACTTGTTACGGCTGTGCCTCAAATAATGAAAAGTAATTCAAATTATTGAAAATTGTTGGGCATACCCATGGACTGAAAGCCTCCCGACTTCTTCTTTCTATTCTGCTGCCGGACCATTTCTCTGGTGTCTGGTTCTACGTCTGATGGACAATCATGTGAAGGAAAGCTTGGTAAACATCTTGTATTGTGCTGCAAAAGTAATTAAAACCATTTCATTATTATTTGAATATAAATAAATACACTTTCTTGAGATACCAATAAATTCTAGGTGATACTCTTTTGGGACAGGGAGTTCTGTCCAAAATAACTTAATTTACGACTATTAAATCCTGATAAAATCCACCTGCAGTAAATATTCAAATCAAAAGTAGACTCGTTTTGTGCAAATCCTCACAGCTGATTTTGATATTGTTTTCTTTTTACTTGACAAATCTTTGTTGGACACTAAAGCAATGAAAAATATCTAAAGTGATACCAGTTTTGACCAGCAGGTAACACGACTTTATCACCAAAACATAATGTGTTTCAAATCTAACCATAGAGATGATTCTTGAAGGGCAAGCTTTGCAATAAGCATGAATTTAGAGTCAGTGATACAGTGCAGTCAGTTCATTAAAGACAAGCAGCCACCAACTCAGCAGAATCCTGAAGTACACTCAAGATTTTGATTCACAGGTTTTAAAAAAAGCAGGAAAGCCCTACATAGGAACGGGAGTTAAAAGGCATCCATCAAAATTATAAATAGCATTGCAAAGGAACTTAGTCATTCTTAAACAAAGAGTTTAAAATCAAAATTTTGTCACTTTTCCAAGCTTGAATCTTGAAACCATGAAGAAGTTCTTCAAAAGCTGGGGTACTTTTCTTTAAAAAGAAAAGACTGAAGAGCTACCTGAGTCAGGTATTTAGGACTGTGGGACAGATTGATAGAATGATGTGGAGAAAGCCTGTAATAAATCCAATATTCCCTGAATATTATGAATAATGAGTAATCAAGGCAAATGGCATAAATGCATTTAAAGGGAAGCTAAGTAAATGTATGAAAGGAAAGAAAATAGGATATGCTGATAAGGTCAAAATGAGGCAATAGGAAGCTCATAAGGTAAGGAAACCAGTATGGACGAATAGAATGACAACACACAGGTCGAATGGGAGAAGGCCACTCAAACCTGCTTGGCAATTCAAAAGTATCACGGCTGCTCTGATTGTGGGCACAATTCCACATTTTGATTTATCCTGGTAACATTTAACTGCCTTGTTTACCAAGAATCAATTTATCTCAAAAATATTCTGTAGTCTTGCTCCACCCTTCTCCGAAGAAGAGTTCTAGAGATCCACCATGTTTTTACAGAAAAACACCTACTCTGCTTTAAATGGACCTTATTTTTAAAGTGTGTCCCGTAGCTCTTGCACCCTTCCCCAACCCGACAAGAGAAAACACCTTTTTAACATTCATCCTGCCCAGTGGCATCAGGGTCTTACACATTTCTTTTAAATTGCCTCTCATTCTTCTACTTTCCAATGGATATAGGCTCAATGTGTCCAAGCTTTCCTCGTCCAATCCCCACCCCATTCCTATCAAGATGTCAGTCAGGCGAACATTCCCTGAACTATTTCAAACATATTTATACCTGTTGACCATAAGTTAAGCATGGTCAGGAAAGAGAGATCACATCCCACTTGGGAAATTGGGAGGCAACGTGAGAATTTGGTGCAGAGGGGAAGAGGTGCTTTTTGCTTGCCTTTTTTGGCTCATAATTTGTAAGGTCTTTTAAAAGGGTGAGTTGAAGCCCACGATCAGGTGCTCAGCACAAAAAAAATGACATCACAGGAAAACCACTAGTTCACTGTTTGGTAATACCAGCTAATTTAGCTATACAGGTTACTTTCAAATTGAAGGTAAATAGGGGAAATATTTACAGGTTACAAACTAAAAGACCAGTAGATTATTTTTAAAATCAAATTAAGAACTGAGTAAACAAAATAGAGATGCAGGGCCAGGTGATGTGTTGCACCTGCATGATGTGGGAGCTGGTGGAGCCCATTGTGGTTTGTAGTGATCATGTCTGTAGCAAGTGTTGGTTGCTTGAAAAATTCTGGCTCAGAGTTGATGAGCTAGAGTCTGAACTTCGAACACTGCGACTCAAGGAGGTGGTGTGCTGATCTGGACACATTTTCAAGACGGAGTCCCAACTCTTCGATTAACCATCTCAAATTTGATCCATCGTCAGGGACAGGAAGGTGTGACTATGTGTGAAACAGGTAGAGCTGAAGAAGCCTCAGTCCTTGAGCCTATCTAATAAGTTCAAGATTCTTGCTCTTGTGCAGTTGAGAGAAGGGACTGTAGGGAGGATGAGCAAACTGGTCATAGCACTGTGGTACATACAGGGAGCCATTCAACAGCTGGGAGAAAAGAGAAATGTAATTATAATCGGGAATAGTACAGTCAAGGGAATAGACACTGCTCTATGTGGCCAGGATCAAGACTCCTAAAGGCTATGTTATCTGCCTGGTTCCCAGTTCAGGATCTCTCAACTGGGGGCCAGAGGAACTTGTGGATTAGGAAAAATCCAGTTGTCGTGATCCATGTCGTTACTAATGATATACACAGAGAGACGAGATTCTGCTGAGAGAATATGAGCAGCTAAGGGCTGCATTAAAAAACAGAACCAAACAGGTAATAATCTCCAGACTACTACCAGAGCCATGAGCTAACTGGCCCATGATCAAGAAGGTAAACATATGGCTCAAAGACTGGTATGGGAGAAACGGGTTTAAATTCATGGGACATTGGCACTGGTACTGGGAAAAGCAGGAGCTGTTCAAATGGAATGGGCTTCACCTACATCATGCCAGGACCAGAGTCCTGGCATATCGCATAACTACAGCCGTGAGTAGTATTTTAAACTAAATAGTGGCGAGTTGGGTTCAGTTGCTTGGAAAATTATGGAAAAATTTAAAAGGTGGGGGGATGGCTCAACAGAGATTAAAAAGTTTCTGGAGCAAGTATTAGGACAGGGTCTATGGAAAGGCTGAGTGATCTAACTTCAGACACAGCAGATAAGGGGACAACTGTGAAAAAGGGAAGAGTCAATGCAGAACTGAGCATGTTGTACTTAAATGCAATGTACGAAACAAGGTAAATGAGATGTATAGCACAGATTGAAATTGGCGGGTACGATGTTGGGGATATCACAAAGATATGGCTGCAAGGGTATCATGGTTGAGAACCAAATATCCAAGGATACGCGTCTTATCGAAAGGACAGGCAGATGGGCAGAAGGGGAACGGTTGCTTTGTTCATGAGAAACGAAAATAAATTGATAGCAAGATGCAATAAAGAGTTGGAAGTCATAGAAACTCTGTGGGTAAAATGAGGAATCACAAAACAAAAAAAGACCCTGGTGGAAATCATGTACAAGCCTCCTAGCAGTAATCAGGATGCTGGGAAGAAAATAAATCAGGAAATAGAAAAGGCATGTAAGAAAGGCACTATTACAATAATGATGGAGGACTTCACTAGACAGGTGAACTGGGAAAATCAGGTAGTGGATTCCAAGAAAACAAATTTGTGGAAAATCCAACAAGAACTTTTTTTGGAGCAGCTTGTGGCAGAGCCCACAAGGGAACAGGCAACTCTGGATTTCAAGAAGTAATGAGGCAGACTTGATTAGTGAGCTTAATGTGAAGGAGCCCACAGTGACTACAATATGATAGAGTTCATAATATGATAGAGAAGCTTGAATCAGATGTAACAGTATAACAATTGAGTAGGGGAACTACAAACACATGAGGGAGGTGCTGGCCAGAAGTGACTGGAAGGGAAGTCCAGCAGGGAAGATGATGGAGCAACAAAGGCAGAAGATTCCTGGGGCACTGCAGAAATTCATCCCAAGGAGGAAGAAACAATCTAATTGGAGGATGAGGAAATTATAGCTGACAAGGCATGTCAGGGACAGCATAAAAGCAAGAGAAAAAGCATAAAAACATGGTGAAGTTTACGGAGAAGCCAAAGGATTGGAAAGCCGTTAAAAACCGGCGAAGGGTAAATAAAACAGCAATGGGGTTTTGTGTGTGTGTGTGTGTGTGTGTGTGTGTGTGAGAAGATTGCAAGGGTATTTTTACATAAATAAAAGGAAAGAGAGAGGCAACAATGCACATTGAACTGCTGAAAAATGAGGCTGGAGAAGCAGTAATGGAGCAAAAACAAATGGCCGAGGAACTGAATCAGTACTTTACATCGGTCTTCACATGGAAGACAGCAACATACCAGAACTTCGGGTAGAGATGTGTAAGTGTAGTGCCCAACACTAAGGAGAAGGTGCTGGGGAAGCTGAAAGATCTGAAGGTGAATGGACTACATCACAGAGTTTTGAAGGAGATAGCGGAGGAGATTGTAGATGTGTTAGTGGTGATCTTTCAGGAATCACTGAAGTCAAGGAGGGTGGAAAACGGCTGATGTAAACATCCTTGTTTAAGTAGGGAGGCAGGCAAAGGCAGGAAATTATAGACTGGTTAGCCTGACCTCTACATTACTAAGATTTTAGAGTCTATCGTTAAGAATCAAATTGCAGAGTCCTTGGAGGTATTGAGTCAGCACAGCTTCATGAAGGAAAGGTCATGCCTGACAAATCTGTTAGAATTCTTTGAGGAGGTAACGAGCAAGTTGGACAACAGCCAGCCAGTGGGCGTAATCTATTCAGATTTCCATAAGGCCTTTGACAAGATGCTGCACAAGAGGCTCTTAAATAAGTTGAGCCCATTGCGTTAGAAGCAAGGTACTTACATGGATAGGGTATTAGCCGTGCTAGTGCCACAACCTTTTGTGACATATTAATGATCTGGACAAAGGAACTGAGGACATTGTTGTGAAGTTTACAGATGACACACAGGTAGTGTTGAGTAAGCGGGGAGGCTGCAGATGGACTTGGGTAGGCTAGGCAAAGAAGTGGCAGATGGAATACAATGAGGGATAGTGAGAGTTTTTGCACTTCAGTAGAACAAATAGAGGTGCAGAATATTTTCTAAATGGAAAGAAAGGTTTAGGAAATCTGAAGCACAAAGGGACTTGGGAGTCCTACTTCAGAATTCTCTTATGGTTAACCTCCAGGTTCAGTTAGCAGTTTAGAAGGCAAACGCAACATTTCAAGAAGGCTAGAACACAAGAACCAAGGCTGTACAAGTCCCTGGTTAGATCACATTTGGAATATTGAGAGCAGTTTTGGGCCTTGTACATAAGGAAGGATGAGTTGGCCTTAGAGGGGATCCAGTGGAGGTTTACAAGAATGATCTTGGGGATGAAGGGTTTGTCATACGAGGAGTAGTTGAGGACTCTGGATTTGTACTAGACGGAGTTTAGAGGATGAGGGAAGATCTGATTGAAACTTACAGAATACTGACAGGCTTGGACAGAGTTGGCATGAAGATATTTCCGCTGATAGTACAGACCAGGACCAAGGGACAACTCTTTGGAAATGAGATGGGATTTCTTCAGCCAGAGGGTGGTGAATCTGTGGAACTCACTGCCATAGAGGGCTGTGAAATTTAAGTCATTGAGTGTATTTAAGACAGAGATAGATGGGTTCTTGATTAGTAAGAGGACCAAGCGTTATGGGGAGAAGGCAGGAGAATGGGGTTGAGAAACATCAGGCATGAGTGAATGGTGGAGCAGACTCAATGGGCCAAATGGCCTAATTCTACTCCTATATCTTTATGTCTTTCTTAAATAATCAATGTCCTCTTCAAGTGCAGCAAAACATCCTTATATTTATGTTTATGTGCCCCTGACAATAAACAAAAATCACCTGCTGTACCTGCAAACCAATGGTTTGTGATTTATGGTACAAGGCTACTTAGAGTCCTCTGTACTTCAGAGTCCTGTGATCTCTCTCCATTTAAATATTTTTTTTTCCCATTTTTCTTACCAAAGTGGATGAATTCATTTTCTCCCCCCACAATGTACTCCCTCCCTTAATCTTTCTATATCTGTTTGCAGACTCATACCCTCTTCCCAACTTCTATCTTTTCTATCTCTGTGTCATCAAATTTAGCAACTATACATATGGTTCCTTCATCCAAATCAGAGATTAACAGCAAATAACTGAGGGCCCAGCACTGATCCCTATCGCACTCTGCTCATATCAACCTGAATAAGAACTCGAACTTACATTCCAATTGGCTAACCAATCCTTTATCCATCCTAAACTGTTACCCTCTACACCATGAGTACTTACTGCATAGTAACCTTTGATGCGGCATCTTGTTAATGCCTTCTGGAAATCTAAATACAGCGTATCCATAAGTTGACATGTGCTTGTTACTTACTCAAAGCAAGTCCAAAAATTAGTTGAACATGATTTCCCTTACATAAATCCATACTGAGTCTACCTGAATGCATTTAGATTTTCTAAAATGCCCAACTTTACTCTTAAGAATAAGATTCCAGCATTTTCCATATGACAGATATTATGCCAACTGTCCTGTGGTTTCTCACTTTCTTTCCTTTCCTTCTTCAATGGAGTCATATTTGCTGTTTTCCAAACTAAAGAGACCATTCCAGAATGTGAGGAATTTTAGAAAATTAAAACCTATACACCTACTATCACAGTAGCCACTTCTTTTAAGACCCTGGGCTGAAACTGATCAGGGTCTGGGGACCTGTCAACTTTTAATTCTAATAATTTTCTTAACATCCATGCCCTAGTGCGGTGACTGTTTGAGTTCCGCCACTTTGATTTACAATTATTCCTGGGATGTTATTTTGTGTCTTCTACAATGAAGGCAGATGCAAAATGAACTGAATGATCTTAGTTGTGTACCATATATTCTATGTGAGTACTTTCACCACATTCATGAAGGTCTTAATGACAGCATTATGAACGCTGGCATTTTCTAGTCACTGAGGAGAGATGGGAAAGATAATAGTGTCGCTCAGCACTTTTTAACTAAGATCCTAAGAACTGTGCTAAAATATCTGTATTCACAGATTATACGGGTGGCAAACTTAAGTCACAAACTGGGGCCTATTTATGGCACATCTGTCCTATCAAGGGGAGGCAATGGCCTAGTGGTTTTACGGCGAGACTGTTAATCCAGAGACCCAGATAACATTCTGTGGACCCAGGTGTGAATCCTGCCGTGGCAGATGGTGGAATTTGAATTCAATAAGAATTTCTGGAATTAAGGATCTAATGATGACCGTGAATCCATCGTCGATTGTCAGAAAATCCCATCTGGTTCACCGATGTCCTTTTGGGGGCAGCACGGTGGCTGAGCGGTTAGCACTGCTGCCTCATAGCACCAGGGACCCGGGTTCGATTCCACCCTCGGGCAACTGTCTGTGTGGAGTTTGAACATTCTCCCCGTGTCTGCGTGTTTTTCCTCCGGGTGCTCCGGTTTCCTCCCACAATCCAAAGATGTGCAGGCTAGGTGGATTGGCTATGCTAAAATTGCTTGTAGTGTTCAGGGGTGTGTAGATTAGGTGGGGTTATAGAGGGATGGGTCTGGGTGGGATGCTCCGAGGATCTGTGTGGACTTGTTGGGCCAAAAGGGCCTGTAGGGATTCTATATTAAAAAAAAAAGAAACTGTCATCTTTACCTGGTCTGGCCTACATGTGACTCCAGACCCACAGTAATGTGGTTGACACTTAACTACCCTCTAGGCAATTAGGGACAGGCAATAGATGCCTAGCCAGTGACACCCTCATCCTGTTAATGAATAAAGAAAATAAAAACCAAGATCATTTTCCCAATACCTTGGTGTGTGCCCAGTTACTGGTTAGATATCACCAGTTTTCTATGTACATACATCACTATTTCTTTCACTTTGTCAATAAGCTCTGAAATAGGAAGGAGGCCTATGAAACTAATTGAATTTGGCATTTCATGGTCTTCTGTACTTAAGAGTCTATCAATTTCAAATCAGAGCTTCACCACCCACTCCCTATCTTTTCTCAAATTAGATCACTTCTACACCCATTTTATGTTTTTCCTTTGTTCCTGAACAACTCGTTTCTCCACACACTATCATCCTTTTCATTACTTAATTTCTCCTGCCTTCTGTCCTGTCAGACACCTCTTTCAGTCTCTCCACGTATCCTGCCCCACCGTGTACTTGCTTAAAATCTGAAACCTCTCTAATTGTTCTTTCAACGTAATGAAATGTCAGGAACCTGAAACGTTAACCCCACCTATGAACAGCAAAATGTTGTGAATGCTGGAAATCTGAAATAAAATTAGAAGTTGCTGAAGAGATTCAGCATGCCTGGTAGCATCAGTGGAGAGAAAAAGGCTATATTTCGAATCTAGGATGACATCTAAGAGGTTCTGGAGAACTCTTACTCTGCTCCCGAAGAAGTTCTAGATTTCGTTAACGGTGGTGCTTCTCCCCTACCACATTGACTCTTCCTATAGATAGTGCCCAACCTACTGTTTATGTCCAACTGATTATGGATTTCCAGCATGCCGCACTACTTGGTATTGAGGAAAGGTCACCGGACCTGAAATGTTAACTCCGATTTCTCTTTACAGATGCTGCCAGACCTGCCGACCTTTCTAGCAATTTCTGTTTTTGTTTCTAATTTACAGCCTCCGCAGTTCTTTCGGTTTTTACTTGGTTTTGACCGGCCCATCGGCCTCGCCGACTCCACACCGGTAGAGAGCGAGCCACTCACTCGCCGGGCCCCGGCCACCAACCTTGGCCACGGTGTCATCCTCCTCGGTTAAAGGGGCCAACTGGAACTCGCCACCGTCACTCTCCACATCGACATCCACGTCGCGATGGCGGGGCTGATTGCGGGCCCGGGGTTTCCGGCGTCTATCCGGCCGCCGCTGCTTCTTCTTCTTCAGCACCATGTCTTCTGGCGAAATTCAAACCTGCCTACCTACCGACCGACCGTTCAACCAGACACATGCGCTCGCCCCAACCCAACTGCGCAGCCTCCTGGCAAGGTCAGAGATCAATGGGGACGTCCACTCGCCGCTATCGACAGAGGGGGGGAATGCAGAAAAGCCTTTTAACTGGTTTGGAACAACACTCACAAATATGTATTTTACAAAAATTTCTCCATAGTTTAATCACATATCTAAATTATTTTTAATAGTTCCTGATAATTTGCCCTGTCTCATGTTGGATTTTGTGCAATGTATTTGTGTGTGCCCCCCTCACCCCACCAGGCTGGGCGGCGTGGGGTTGCTCTGAAACCTTGGTGTTTGCTGCTATCGCAACGTGTGAAGCGGCTGCAGGTAAAGGTGAGGTTTCCCCCGTGTGTTAACGATTCACCTGGACAGACAGTGCACTGACTGTATTACGGACTGGCTGCATCAAGTCGGTGGAGCAAATGCTTACTTATTTGGGTGACCGATTTTCCGTGGTCGTTGTTTGCGTGGCAGATTTTGTTTTCCCTCTCCGAACGAAATCAGTGCACGCCGCTAGATTTGTTACCCGTGTGTTTTTATGCAGGCGAATGGAGCATATTGCGGGGAAATGTGAAATTATCCACTTTGGAAGGAGAATGGAAAAGTAGATTCAATATTTTTAAAAGACGAACAACTAGTGAATGTTGATTATGCACAGGGGACTCGAGCATCCTTGTGCCCAAAGCGTGGCTGATTAACATACTCCTTGCAATCCTTTAGGATTGTACTTTTGCTTTTTTACAAAGGTGTTGGAACGTAAGTGTAAAAGAACAGGGTTACTGGACTCGAAGCGTTAACTCTGTTTTCTTTCAAAAGATGCTGCCAGACCTGCTGAGTTTCTCCAGTAATTTCTGTTTTTGTTTTGTGTCAGATCTTCAGCATCCACAGTTCTTCGTTTTATTTAAGAGTAAAGACGTATTGCGGCAATAAGGTTTTGATAAGACCACACTGCAGTATTGTGTTTCATGCTGTGCTCCTCATTTAAAGAAAGATATATTTACCTTGGAAGGGAATGCAAAGGTTCATTGGATTGATTTGTAGAATGAGAGGATTAGAGACATAGAGGTTTACCACAGGGAAAGAGGCTTTTTGGCCCATTGTTTCTGTGCCAGTCATGAAGAGCCTCTCAGCTCTAGACCTATTTTCCAGCACTTGGCCTATAGCCTTATAATTATTTTTAGTCAACCTGTTCAAATGTTATGGCACACCTCTGGGGTAGTTGGGACTTGAACCCAGATCTCCTGGCTCAGTCATATGGATACTACCACAAGAGCCTTTTATAGCCTTGTGTGCTGTGGTGCTTCAAGTATTCGTTGAAATATTTGTTGCAATGGTTTCTGCCTCTACCACCCTTTCAGGAAGAGAGTTCCAAATACCTACCACCTTCAGGGTGTAAAGAAACTTTCTTAAATCCCCTCAAAACTTCTCCTGTTCCTTAAGTCTACAAGGAAATCATCTGTGCCTTTTTTTCCCCAATCTCCTCTCATACTATTTCCTCCAACTTCGCTTGTGGATGCATTTTAGCCCTCAGTATTTTGGCCAGATTTTCTCAGGTATGGCAATTGCATTAAGATTTCCACTCCACCTTTTTTTTTAAATGGCAAGAAAAGTTCTGCATTTCTGACAAAAGATTCCAATCAGTGGTCCTTTAGAAATGTAGAGTCGTACTTTAAATCTGACAGGGCTCTCAATGCAGGATAGTCAGGAAAAAGCAAACCACACCTCCTTTTCATAGCAGTCAGTTACCATATTCTGTGATTTGAAGGTCTAGCATCACAGGCAGCCACTTTGACAGCTCATGTTTAATGGTAAGTCCGTAAGATAAGTGAGAAAGTAGGGTGCCAGGCAATATTCCCTGTAAGTTGTGCACATATCGCACATCAGACAAAAAATCCTGTGCACACAAAATGATCTTACACACAATCCGCAAAGCCCAGGATTTCTGAACCATTCAGGTCTGGACCCGGAATGTTATCTCTGACTTCTCTTCGCAGATGCTGCCAGACCTGCTGAGCTTTTCCAGCAACTTCTATTTTTGTTTCTGATTTACAGCATCCGCAGTTCTTTCGGTTTTTATTTCTGAACCATTGGTTGGTACTCACTGAAGCGCACACTCACTGCAATTCAAAAAGGATCATTGAAACCATAATGATATGTTCAACACACAAACAGAAGGTAAGAATGGGTGATTTTCACTTACTGAGAAATTGACAATGTCCTATGCATTATTTGCTCTGAGGGAAATGCCGGAGGTGAGTTCAGCATTGGCAAAATGTGATACAAATGGAAATTGGAGATCTAAAGTGGTATTTGAACCAAAGACTGAACATGAATTCTGCAATTAGTTTATAAAATCACAACAAAGGCGGAATGTTCGAAATACTTACTAGAACGACAGGGAGTCGTGAAATCAGGCTAGAGCATACAGTGCACACAGACTAATTCCAACATGATGAAAAGTTGAATTGATAACATCATTCTTGCAATAAAGATGAATGTGTCCATGCTTTCTATGAAAGACATTCATGATCATATGCTAAAGTATGCAAATTATACAGTAATTACTGGCAGAGGAAGAATTATGCCTTTGAATTTGTGGAGTACATTAACTTTGTTACACAAGTTGAAGTTCTTGGATGATTTGTGAAGGTTGTATTTTCATTCGTTGATGGTGGACATAAGTAGAGATCTTTCAGTACAAAAAATGTGGATTTTGTATATCAAGTTTTGACCAGAATCTGAAGTTGTTTACAAGACTGTCTTTGCAGGAATTTTGTAACTGACTGCTTGCAACAAATTCTTCATTGTAACGCCAATCCAGTAATTTTCTGTGAGCAGAAGATGGTGATGCATACATCAGATGCAGCAGCTCTAATGCTTAAAAGAATGGAGTAGCTTAATATTGTGTCAAACTGCATTGAAAAGAATTTTTTGGAACAGCATTGTACTGCTCACAGAGAAGATCTTGCAATAGATGATGCTTAGAAACAGGTCTGAATTACGCATGATAGCGAAACATTTCTAAGAAGTATATAATAGTGTACAATGTTCAGCCGTCAGCTGTGAAGAAAGGATGCTTCAAACAATTTGCCAAAGTTGCAAAGTATGAAACAGTGACATATCACTCTCAGAATGAAGTGACGTAGTTGTAGATACACTTTGCAAGTAAGTGTACCAATGTGATACCACAACATCTTGATTGACTACTGCACAAAGTAAGTAAATACGCGCAACCATACAACAAACAAATGTTGCATGTAAATGCTCACAAAGCCACAAAATTGGATCGCATTGACAGCTTTAAATGATGTTCAATGTGAACTGGCATCACTGTCCAAAATACACCATAAGAAACTGGAACAGAAATATACTGTTCTATCCCTCAAGCCTACTCTGCCATTCAATTGGTTCAAGCTGATCTGACATTCCTTCGTTTAGAGAAGTTGACAACAATTGAAGCTATGCAGTTTTCAAAGGCCAAGATTAACAAACTGAACATTCAGTATCTAGGTGAATGCTTTGTTGGAGTGATGCAGTTAAGAAGGTTATGGTTACTTGTGTGACCATCTGTATAGCAGATTTTCAGAAGAGTAATGAGTGGAGTAGCACTCTTGCTTAGGCTGTAATTGCCAAGACAATCAATTATTAATTAGGAAAAGACGGTGTGAAATGACTGATATCAAAATATTCCACTCATACTAAATTATATGAAAGTGTGGTCATATGTCTTTGTGGCCAATAGTACAATTCAAAATCAGTGGTTGTGGAAAATGCCAGCATGAGTTCCATTCAGATATTTTGTGATTTGGTAAACTATGCTTAAACGTTGACCAGCTTCAAGAAATGTCCATTATGCTGGACATGTGTGTAACATTTCAGGTATGGAGTGCTGACTGTGAGCATTGATTTAGATCTATTGTAATATCCCAGCTGAAGTCCAGAAACCTGAAGTTGGATCCCAGACTGAAATCTGACTTGATAGATCATATTTTTTATTTTGTTTTAATTTTAATAAGCACACAATGTTGCAGGTTTTGTTTTAACAATAAAACAGAAGATTACTAAACAAAAAAATCTAGTTACTTATAACACAAACTCAAGAGTTTTAAACACAGTAAATGTATATTTCCACTAATCCCAAAACACTTCTTTACAAGTTCCGAAAAATTTCCCTTGTACAGTGCACCGAATCACCCTTTTTTACGGTATTGATAGCAGAGCAAATTCTTTTCCAAATATCTCAATAGGCTTAAGGTAAATATGACTTTAAATCCTAGACTGGAAACACTGTTTGCCTCTTCTTGGAGCTATCTATCATGCAATAGAGCTTAAACTTCCTCAGTTTCAAGCCCACATTGGCGTTTTATCCTAATACTTATGGAAAAATGGAAGAAAAAAATTTAAGAGAAATTGCATTCTTGATTTTAGGTTAATCTGAAATATAATTGACCAAATATGGCCTTTGCTTATAACTGTACACATCTTTCATTATTTAAACTGATGAGACATGAACTTACTACCAAAAGTCTATTTGTAAATTTAGAATTTCTCTCTCCTGCAAATTATGCAAGATTTAAATATTGGAGCTTTGGTTTCGCAAGTGAACTTACGTTTTAGACAAACAATCAATTTTAATTTTTTTTCATGTCACTGCTCCATTGGTTTGTTATTAACAATGAAATAAATCTAACAGGAGTTTTCAGTTACGTTTAAAGGATATAAGGTCTCTATCATACTTCCTACCTTAGTCTACTCTTTGGTCACAATTATATTTTTGGCATATATATCTCATTCTTTTAGTATCACTAACATACATGTGGTGCAGGTAGAGCCACAATAGGAATGTTTCCATTATCAGGCTGCAGATTGTAGCTGCATGCTTCTCCTATGAAATGGAGCTGCAAATGTTCATTGAAGAAAAATTTATAACAGGAAGTCAAGATTAACTGAAGTTTTGATATCAGAATTAGAGATTTGGGAAAATAATTGCACCTGAACGGTGGAAGGGATGATAAGGGGAGAGAAGAAGTCAAGGAAGGGGAAGTACATGAGAGAAAAGGTTCAGGAGGGGGGAATTGGGAATGTTTGCCTGAATAGTGTGAAGGAAGAGGATGCTATTTTACATGCCAAACTGCTGGTTGGACTAAGAAACTGAGGTTAGCTAACAACTGTTTCTCTGCCCTTTGGAGGGCAATAAAATTCAGTGGGAAAACTAAAATGTCTGAACTAATGCTATATGGTGGATCTTTGTGCTCCTCAGGAATTGGGAAACATGGGAAGTATGGTTAATGGACTTAATTGGAAGTGTTTATCAAGTCTAAGGTGATACTTATTTTGTGGGGTCTGTCATATTGGGGAATAGAATTTGGCTGTATTGCTGATGAGTGGAAAAGTCACAGATATGGTGATCTATTTGCAGAATGGTGGTAGGAGTAGCTGAGGTACTGTTCAATGCTGAGGTGTTAGGAGAGGTCAAGTAACACTCAATAGAAGTGTGGTTGGTCCTGTTCAAGATGTTGCTTGAGTTTTAGTTTCCTGTTTTTGGGGGTTGGGGTGTGTGCTGAAAGAAGCTTTGATAGAATTATAGGAGGTGTGAAATGCTTGATTTTGTGTAATAGGTTTTCATCTACCAGAGGATACTGTTCCAGGAGAGACCATTGGGCGCAAAGCGATCTCTTCAGCCCCCAGTTCTCAAGCCTATCATAGTTTATTAAAAGAAAATTTTAAAACGTTTTCTTCAACTGTTTTGTTTTGCTCTTTGATTTTTCAGACATCTCTGGTACTGTCATCTTTACATGATTTGCTTCAGTTGTGTTGGGAAGCAATTCTGCATATTTTAGTTGAAAAACTCATTTAACAAATAAAATTAAATATAAACCAAGTGCTTGGAAAACTCAGCAGGTTTGGCAGCATCTGTAGAGAGACAAACAGTTAACGTTTCAAATCCGGAATGACTTCTTCATTACTGATGAGGGGAAGAAATGTAATGAGTTTTATGCTGTTAGTAAAGGAAAGTAGTGTGAAGTAGAACACAAGGGAAAGTTAGGGATTAGTTTGGAGGGTGAGAGAAATGAAACAGCACATCTTGGAAAGAAAACAAAAATAATAGTCATTGTAAAGAAATAGCATTGAGCTAGAGTAAGTATTAATTCTGAATAAAGGATAGTCTTGAAAGAAAAACTGAAAACAAGATACAGACTGACACTTGGCAAAACAAAATCAAAATGGAGGACTGTTCATGTTCTAAAGGTGTTGAAGTCAAAGTTGAATGCAGATGTAAGATGGGGTGCTATTCCTCAAGCTTGTGTTGGACTTCCCTGGAACATTGCAGCAGCATGAGGACAGAAATATGAGCATGAGTGCAACATAGTGAATCAAAATGTCAAGCAACTGTCAAGTGTACTGCAGTGACTATTGCATACAAAGTTGGAAGAAGTACAATTTAATTGCTACTTCATATGGCAGGAGTGTTTGGGGTTTGGGTAGTGAGGAGACAGGGGTTAAAAGGGCCAGTGTTATATCTCCTCCAATTGCATGGGAAGGTGCATGGGGAAAGAACAGCAAGTGTTGGGAGTGGACACAGTGTTGAAATGTTCCTTCCTTTAATATCACATATAGTGTTTTATTTGGTGGGATGTTGATTTTGTAAGTATTAATTGAGCTACCATGTAATGTTACATGGCACCTCAGTTATTTTCAACCTTCCATGAATTATTACCCTGATAGCACAATCTACGGTATCTAGTATAGCATTTTTAACTGCTGAGACTTCACTATTTTTATGATTAGTACACAGTGAATTTTTCTGATTTATGTATTAAAAATAGTTGAGCCTTACCCAAAGGCTTATTGGGTTGAATCAGTAAATTGTAGCCCACAAGAATTAATAAGTCCTTTGTTGTGATTGTTGGTCCCTGCTGAATTAACTGATCTCAACATGGGGGTTGGTACAGGAGTTATAATTTGAAATAATGATATGTTTTAATTTTCAGAGTATCATAATGAATTAATGTATGCCATTACTGAAGGTATAAAACTCCCTTCATTTTTCTTGTCTTTAGATTGACTTCATACTTGAAAAATCCAAATCAGTGCGCCGGAATCCATCTTCAGGAATAGGCATGTCAGCTGACAAAGCAGTCAATGCTGTTCAACACAGTCATGTACGTCGTAAAGGATTCAGACATTATAGAGTTATAGGAAAGACTTCCTATGTGGATGAAACCTTGTTTGGAAATTCTAGTGGGCTTCGGAGTTCAGTCACTGAATTTGAACCACCATGGGGTTCCACATCTCAGACTGGTTCACAACAATCGTCATCATGGAATTCAAGTTCCCAAATAAAGCCTAGTGCAAATGGAGAAATTGGACTAGTTCCAAATGCACATAAATGTGATGGCACACCAATAAAAAAGAACAAATACAGGTAATGACAAACAAGAGTTAAATGTTTCAACATAGGTGTAATACTTAAGGTGCCATAATGGCATACATGAGAATAAGAAATAAATTTTCCCGACACGAAAATTATAAATATTGGGCTGAATAGCACAGACAGAGAAAGCAGGTGATGCCTGCAGTAAACCCAACTCAATGCTTTCTGGATTGGAGGAAGTTATTACAGACGGTAGAACTGAATTGTGGAGTTTGTTCACATGTCACCTGAACCATGAAGTCTATAGCTTTGTTTTCCAGCATGAGGGATTAATCAAATCCCACCTTGATAGTGTTCCATAACTTATTTTTGTTAATATAAGACTTCATGGACTCTGGTTGAACACTGTTTTGTGGCAGAGAATTCCACACTCAGGGCACTTAGAGTAAATAAATTTCTGCTAAACTCTTTCATTCTTTTGGTGGTCCTATGATTGACCAATGGAAGGAATCAACCATCACCAACCTTTATGGTCATCTTGAAGAGTAGGCCTGGTTAGCTCAGTTGACTGTACAGCTAGCATTGTGGATCAAATTAGTAGCAATGGTAAGAGGTTCAATCCTTTCTGGGGCTGGGGTAAATTCAGAGCCTATGTCCTTATCCTATCTCTAGTAAAAGAAAACCCAATTAGTTAGGACTGATTGAGGAAAAGAAAATTGGCAATGACCTGTTTTCAGGCAGAGCACTTGAGGAAAAAGACCTTGAAGACTTCTAACAAGTCTGTAGTGAAAAAGTCACATATAACTGCATCTTTACCTATGCTACACTTTGTCTTTCCTTTAATGGGGGGCTACCCCAAATTAAATACACTTCTGCCATTTAAAGCCAAATAAATATCTTGTATCATTCAAGATTGCTTTCTTATGTTTGAATTGTGTCTTTAGATACAAAATCAGGAAATTTTTGGTTAACCTATTTGCATTGCTACCTTTAGTAATGAGTGCTTTTGTAAATTAAGCATACAGTACTGATTTTCTACTCATTCAAAATCTTATGGATTGCTATGCATTTCAGTTCATTATTCTTCCATCTAAAGAGTGTAATTTCACCTTTTCCTATGCTGGATGATAGGATAATTGCAGGAAGGATGTTTTTCCTGGCTAGGGCATCTAGAACCAGGGACACTGTGTCAGAATAAGTGTTAGGCCATTTAGGACTGACATGAGGATGAATTTCTTCATTTTGAGCTGGTGAATCTTTGGAATTTACCACCACAGAGGGCATGGCGACTCAATCATTGAATGTTAGATCAATAGATTTCTAGATATTAAAAAAATCTAAAGACATTGGGACAGTGTACCTTTAACTCCAGCTTTTGTTTCAAACAATTTCGGCAAAAGAAATACATGTGATATTATGTTTGAAATGATTTGCTATTTAACTTTCTTCTGACTCAGCAAATCTTGGTAGCATTCTTTCAAGCTACTCCATCTAGTTCTAAAATAGGTTCCATTATGCCAAGGAGGCTAAGGGCTGGCTATCATCAGAAAGACTTGAAGCTTTTAGGAAGTCTGTTATTGTTTGTTTTGTAATTTGACAGGAAAATAGAACGCTACAGCACAGAAGGAAATCATTCAGTCTATTGTGCCTTACTGATTGATTAAATTAACTATCCAATTAATCCCATTCTCTTGTTGTTTTCCAACAAGCCAGCAAATATTTTCAAGTTCTAATCCAGTACCCTTATGAAGGCTGTCATTGACACTGCTTCAATATATGAGAATATAATGTGGAAAAATGTGAAATTACCACTTAGTAGAAAAAAAACAGAAAAGCGGAGTAGTTTGTACATGGTGAGAGATTGGGAAGTGTTGACGTTCAAGGGGATTTTGGTGTTCTTGTTCATGAGTCACTGAAAATGAACATGCTAGTGCAGCAAGGCAAATAGTATATTGGCCTTCATTGCAAGAGGACTGGAGTACATGAATAAAGGTGTCTTGCTGCAATTATATTGTTCCTTGAGAAGATTGAACCTGAGATATTGTGTACAGTTTTGGTCTCTTTACCTTCTCCTTGTCATAGACTGAGTACAACAATGATTGATTCAGAATGAATCAATGAATGAGCCATACTGATTCTGGGATGATAGGAATGTCCTGTGAAGAAATCAGGCCTTTATTATCCCGAATTTAGAAGAAAGAGAGGTAACCTCACTGAAGCATATAAAATTCTGACAGGGCTTGACAGAGCAGATGCAGGAAGGATGTTTCCTCTAGCATTGAGATCTGGAACTGGAAAACATGGTTCTCAGAACAAGGTGCAAGCTATTTAGGACTGGAAGAAGGAATTCCTTCACACAAAATATCGAATCTTTGGAATTTTCTACCTCCATGGGCTATGGAGGCTCAACCATTGAATATGTTCAAGAAAAAGATCAATAGATTTCTAGGTATTCAAAGTATTAGGGGATATAGGACTGATCTGATAAAATGGTGTTGAGGTAAATGGTCGGTTATGGTCTAATTGAATGGCAGAGCAGGCTTATTGGGACAAATGGCCTGCTTGTGCTCATATTTCTAATGTTCCTACTTCCACTTCCAATTATGCATTGAGTTTCAGATCATAAAGTACTCTTATGTCAGCACTGCTTTATCAATTACCTTAAGTTTGTACTTGCATGTGCATGTAGATAAAATGTTTCCTCTTGTGGAAGAATCTGAAACCAGGCATCACCACAGATACTACCAGACCAGAGTGTCTCCAGCATTTTCTGTGTTTCTTTTGGATTTTCAACATCTGCAGTATTTTGCTTTTATTACCAGGGATCACCATTTCAAAATGAAGCATTACCTATTTCTTTGAGAATAAATTTTTCATGAGCCTTTGGAACTCGCTACCTCAAGGGGTAGTGGAAGCACTGTCTATGAATATTTTTTAAGGCAGACATAGATAGATTCTAAATAAGTATGGGTACCAAAGGTTCTGAGGAGACCAGAAGTGTGGAGTAATCAGATCAGCCATGAACTTACTGAATGGCAGAGCAGACTCAAGCTGCTGAGTGGTCTTTGTGTGCTTCTAATTCATATATATGCTCATATAAATTTCCCAGAGAGTTGCGTTATCAACTGATAGATCACAAAGTTGAGATTGTGACTTATTGAATGACACTAGCCTAATTCTGTGTGGCTTTTCCTTTCTACACATTGAGACTTAACTTTTATTTTTATAGAGCATTGTTTACCTCAGATAGCAAATTGCGCTTAAGAAATAGATATGAAACTAAAGCTTGTTTGGATTGTAACCAGACTCTAAAACAGTTTATAGTGTTTGCTTTGAAAAATTACTGTCAATGTGTTTTGTTGAGAAGTTACTTCCTAGGGAAGAAATTGGGCTTTGTTATAAGCTCTAATTGGCCTTCAACAGGCTGATATACATCTTAGGTGTGCATTCAGAATTATAAAATTAGGTATGCTGAATGCTGTGTCACAGCAGCAGGTCAACTAAAAACTTCCAGCAACATTCTAAACAAGTACATCATGGACCAATCAGTCTATAATACTGCATTGACTGTTATAATTTGAGCATGATTGATTGAATGAAATGAAGCCACACACATTCAGGGCAGGATGGGACGGTCAGAGAATGTGAAGAAAAGTTCAGAGCAGAAGGCCATATCCATTGAGCCTGTAAGCAGCAATTCTCTTACCTGAAGTTTACAGAGGACCAAATGCATGAGATGTCTTCAAATTGTGACAGAAATCTGACAAAGGCTGCACCTTCAAAGTAAGGAAAGGAGTCTTTGCCTGTGGCTGCCCCACTGACTGCGGCTGATGACTTTTATGCATCTGATTCCCAACAGGCAGCTACTGAAGTATAGGGCAGCATCTGTCAGTTTGTAAGGACCAGTGGCTCTTCGGATTATTTGCAATGCAGAATGATGCCAACAGTGTGCGTTCAATTCCCACACCAGCTGAGGTTATCATGAAGGATACTCCTTCTCAGCCTGTCCCCTTGCCTGAGGTCTGGCGACCCTCAGGTTAAAACACCACCAGTTGTCTCTCTCTTTACTGAGAGACCAGTTATGATCTGGTAGGACTATGACAACCTTACCTTTTTTTAACACTGCTGTAAAGAAAGTCACAAGTCTCTTGATGCAAAGAGAGACAATTTCATCTCGTTCCCTTTTGCTAAAGCATGTTTTGCATGTGAATGATGTGATATTTCTGAACTGAAAGGTAGAGCACTCCCTTAGCATGCACTGGTCAGTAACCACAGGCAGCTCATCATGCAGGTGAGTAAGTATATTCTAGCAAAAGTCATGATTACTTTATTCTGCAGGAGTTTTTTGTGCACACTATATTTAACCCACAAGGCTGGCTACTAGACAACAAATGTTCTCCACTGATGACATGACATGGCCCCAGTCTGGAATCAATGCACAACAGATATACAGTGAGAGCCGTGTTGCCACAGGAAACATGATAGAGCACACTATCAGCGTCCTCGTACAATGCTTCCACAATCTGCACCATCCTACAGTGCTCAGCTAAATGAATATCAAGTCATACAGTGGTATGCTGCACGATATACAACCTGGCCATTGTGAAGGATCAGCCTTTACCTCTGCCTATCAGCTGAGAAGCTGGGGAGCAGGAGGACAAGAAAACGAAGAGGTTTTCAACAGTATAGATTGGGAGAAGAAGGGGGCATTCATTGTAGCCAAACCCTTTCTGCCTGGCTCGATGAGCTAGAAGTAAATTCAATTGGAGCTTCCCATTCACTAATAGCGCCAAACCCCTCATCTTTTAATTACTAACCATCAAATCATCTACACCTGAAAGACTGTAACAACCACCAGAAAATGCACAGTGCTTTCCAACTTTACACGTTAAGTAATGACAGAATGCATATTAAAAAAAAAAGAACCACAACTGTGTACACCTTCCAATGGTGGCCACTACTATCTCTTCAATTGATGTTAAAATATGCAAGCGACCTTGTCCTCCAATTCTTTGCAGCTTTATCTTGTTTATCACAACCTTCTGCTGCAATAAAGGAGGAATGGTGTCAGTATCATTCAATATATTTGCGGTGCGACTACCATGTTTCAATAACCACCTTTGAGTTTGTGTCTGAGGCTTCTAACAGTGTTGAGTCTAAAGTTGAAGTTGAGGTAAAGAAGATGAATGAGTACTGGGAGAGATTATTTGCAGGTACATGAAAGTGGATGAGGCTGTTGAAGCTTTTGATGGGAGGCTAAGTCAATCATTCTGACTCATGTCAGATCATTAAGCTTCCTGTACCATATCAGTTAGCAACACTGTTGGCATTGAAGTTGTTTCGCTTTTTTCTTGATGCCAACTGAGCATGTCTGGAGTGCCTCATTGTCTTGCAAAATTGGATAGAGGATGCTTTTCCTTTCTACCTCTTCTACAAAAACAACAGATTGTCTGAAAACATTGATGTGTGCTTGCTGCCTCATTCAGCCATTTCTCAAAGTATCACAGCACTGATTCACTTGTGAGAAAAACTCGCACTACTGTTGTCGCAGGGGAATTCCCTTCAAAAGGTGTGGGCTTCCTTTAAGTTTTGCAAACACTTGCAATACTAGCTCCGTATAGTTCCTGGCCAATGTGTAGTGATTGTAACAAGGTCAGCCAGGTGGACATCATAGAATATGAGTTCCCTAATTGGGGTTGTTAATCTGGTCCAATCAGTGAGTCCTGGCTGACAGATAAAAACGGGAGTGTCAGACATCTTATTCATTCTGTGAGCTGGATCAATGTCAAGGACTCTCCACGTGTAAATAAAGGGCGACTTGGTGACGGGATACCAGCCTCTCTGGAGTTACTTCACAATGAACAACACAGATAGTGCTAGCATTTGATAAAATTTAATATATACCACACTCCTGTTCAAGTCATGTTCCCATATTTGTAACTCTACTTCCTTCAGAATTTGGATATGTTCTATGTTTTTACAACTTTTTGTAAAGACAAATTGTTAAATAATTTGTACCATGTTTAATTTATCAGATGCTTTTTGATTAAACATTGTAAAAGCCAAGGCCATGTAGTATGATGACTTCTGGATCATTTAATGAATTCCAGTTTAAAGAGACATCTTTATTGACTACTGCAGAAATACAGTGATTCATAACTTGTAATCATTTAATGACTAGTTTACTTTGAACAGTCTTGCCAAGTTGTCTATTTTGTTAGTTTACCATCTTAATTGTGCAAGCAAATTTTTGGATGATCTGAAGGAAAATTTTCAGGAAACCTTCTGTTTCACCCAGAAATTCTGAATCACAAACAGAAATTACTGGAAAAACTCAGCAGATCTAGCAGCATCTGTGGAGAGAAAAGAGAGTTAACATTTCTGGTCCAGTGACCCTTCTTTCCAGCAATTTCTGTTTTTGTTTCCAATATTGGCTAAAAAATTTGATGATAGTTACAAAATTGCAGATATCCAAGCAACCCTAATAAAAAGAGTCCAAGAAAAGCTACTTAATCCAGCATGTTAAAAAAATGTAATTGCCATCTTGTGCATTTATTGAATATTATGTCGATTTTATTTTCTTCTTTAACCAAGGTTAAAAGGCCATGTGCCTAGCTACTGTGATGAATCACTTTTTGGCACAAAACAAGAGGATCCAGACTGGGAAGCACCATGGACTGCACAAGAAGATAAAATAAAGATTCGTCCACTCCTGTGGACTCCCTCAGTGCATAAAATTAGTTCAAATGCATTTTGTTCGTGTAGCTGTCAGTTCTCGTCTGCCAAAGGAAATCCAGTGAAACCACTTTATTCAGTCACAAGAGAATCTTGCACTGATCCAATTACAGAAAAAAGAGGCAAATCAGATTATTGGAAGAGGCCAAAGAGTGATAAAGACTCTACTAATGGCACCACTATTCAAGAACAATCAAAATCTTTAACTAGGATACCCAGCCCTTGGAAAAGAATTGTGAAAGCAGATTCCCCACTGAATACTGCAAGGAACACAGAGCAGTTGCAATGTAGACCAATTTCACCATTTACTAGATTATCAGGACCAAAGCATTGCAATAAACAGAAACCTGGTAACCTGTCAGATTCTGTTTCATATAGTCAACCCAAGATAACAGGTTCTGTCACGTTAAGTCCTCCCTGGAAATACTAGAGCTGTTTGGGGTATAACTGAGACTGAGGTATTTCTGAAGTCAGTTTGGAATAGGGATGTAGCTACATTTTCAGTTACCTAAGTATCATGTAACAACAATGATCTTATTTAAAAAACAGTCAAGTTCAACAAATGAGGGAACTGTGGGAAGTGAGGTGAATGTCACTGAGAAGATGTTGAACCTGTTGATTACATGGAACCGGTCAAATTCAGATCCTTCGAGATGGCCCTCAAGAGGAACAACAATGATCTTTTAGAGTCATAGACATGTACAACACAGAATCAGACCCTTAGGTCCAACTTGTCCATGTTAACCAGATATCCTAAATTAATCTAGTCCCATTTGCCAGCATTTGGCCCCTATCCCTCTAAACCCTTTCTATTCATATATCCATCCAGATGCCTTTTAAATGTTATAATTATACCAGCTTCCACCACCTCCTCTCGCAGCTCATTCCACACATACACCACCCCCTGTGTGAAAAAGTTGCCCCTTAAGTCCCTTTAAATCTTTCCCCTCTCTCCTTAAGCCTATGCCTTCTAGTTTTTGGCTTCCCTACCCTGGGGAAAAGACCTTGGCTATTCTCCCTATCCATGCCCCTCATGATTGATGGTTGCTGGTTTAAAATCCTATTAATTACAAATTTCAATCAAAGATCTTGTTTGTTTCAGTAAGTAGATAAAACTGGCAAACTAAGCTCAGTTTTCAGAAATGTGAGGTTATCCACTTTGGTTTCAAGAAAGATAAATTGGAACATTTTCTTAAAATGTTGCCCCTCAGGTCACTTTTAAATCTCTCCCCTCTCACTTTAAACCTATGCCATCAGTTTTGGACTCTCTTACCCTGGGAAAAAGACTTTGGCTATTATCTATGCCCCTTATGGTTTTATAAATCAAACTCAAAACACACTGTGCAAACTCAACACAGACAGTCACCTAAGGCTGGATTTGAACCGAGGTCTCCGGCACTGTGTTTGTCTTCATGCAGCAGAATATAGGGCATCTAAGGGAAGAATGGGCAACAGATGATACAATAACAGAGCATGCCCTCAGTTTTCAGAAAGTGTGCGTATAAGTAGAACTCTTAAAACAACATAAAACTGTTCTTCCCCTTTGAGGTTTCGTCAGGGATGAGGGGCTATGATCAATGCTGCCCAGCCTCAAGGTTATTGGAGTAATTTTATCCAAAATGCCTTTTGCCAAGTTAGCAAAGAGTACATTTTTATCTCCTCAATATCAGTACTATAGGGTTTCTTGGATAATAAGCCCTAAATTAATTTTCTTAGGCTTGCTTTATAGTAACTAGCTGGCATGTTTGAAAGCAGATACGTCTCGTAAAATACAGATAAAATGCATTCTCACTTCTTCCCTAGCCTAGCAGCTCAAAATTATCATAAAAACAAATAAAAATAATTAATTATTTAAAAATTAATATACAACTGGCACTAGTACTATTGGAAATCCATTTTCAGTTATACAAGACCAATTCAGAGAAAAATTTACTGGTGCCTTTTGGAGAGAGAAACAGAGTTAATGTTTAAAATCCAAAATGACATTTCTTCAGAAATGAAAGATGTTGGAAAAAGTACTTTTTACATTTTTGACAGATGGAGGGACGGAGGGAACAGATAGTTTAGAGGCCTAGTGCAAAAGACAAAGAGTTGTTAATGGTGGTGAAAGAAAAATAAATGTAAAATGGGTGTAAATTAATTCTTGAAAGAATGGGTCTTCTCTACGGAGCAAAGTCAAGGCTGTGGAGCAGGTTGGAGACAATGTAAGAAGAATGGAGAACAGCCATCATATGCAGTCAGTTTCTGAAGTTTGGGAATCCAACATTCAGCACTTGACGCTGTAAAGTACTTAAGCAGAAAATGAGGTGTTGTTCCTCGAGCTTGCATTGTGCTTTGCTGACCATCGCAGCAGGCTCAAGAAAGAAATATTAGTAAAAGACCAAGAGTCAATACAGTGTGGAGCTGGAGGAACACAGCAGGTCAGGCAGCATCAGAGGAGCAGGAGAGTCGATGTTTCAGGCCTAGACTCTCCATCTGACCTGCACTGTATTGACTCTGACTCTAGCATCTGCAGTTCTTGCTATCTCCTAGTATAAGAGCAAGATGTTTATTGAAATGGCAAGCAACTGGAAGTTTGGGGTCATTCATACAGACAGTGTGGTAGTGCTCCACAAAGAGATCACCAGTCTGTGTTTGGTCTCATCAATGTGAAGAAGGCATTGTGAGCAGTGAATACAGGAGACCAAATTGAAAGAAGTACAAGTGAAATGCTGCTTCACCTTGAAGGTGTGTCTGGTGCCTTTGACAGTGAGGAGGGAGGCAGTGAATGAGCAAGTGTTACACCTTCTGCAATTGCATGTGAAGGTGTCACAGGGAAGTGAGGAAGTGTTAGGAGTGATAGAGAAGTGGCTAGGGTGTCACAGAGGGAATGATCCTTGCAGAATGCTGACATTGGAGGGGAGAGAAACATACTTTTGGTGGTAATGTCTTGCTGGAGTTGGCGGAACTGGCAGAGGATGATCTTTAGAATGTAGAGACTAGAAAGTAAGGACATGGGGAAATATCATTCTAGGACAGAGGGAAAGGAGTAAGGGCAGAGTGCAGGAGATGGGTCTGACTTAGCTGAAGGCTTTGTCAAGGGTGGTGGGGAGTAAGAGGACCTTGGTTCAGGATAAAGTAAGTCATGTTGGAGACACCCCAGTGGAAGCTGGCATCATTGGAATAAATACAATGGAAATAGAGAAACTGGGAGAACATAACAGATTCTGGCAGGAAGAAGGATGTGAGGAGATGTAGTCAAAGTAACTGAGAATCAGTGGGGCAGTGATTGATAGCTGGTTCCCAGACGTGGAAATATTTAACTCACTGCAACTGTTTGTGCGTTGTGTAGTATGCTTATTACGTGCCATATTTGCCCATAATTCATTGCCTATAAATCACTTGAGACATCCTAACAGTATGAAAGATGCCATATAAATGCAAAATCTGTCTTTTCCTTATGTCCACAATAAATAGTAATTTTATAATTTACAAGTTTCCAGTACACAGGCTGATTTTTTTGTTGCACTATATCTAGTAGTTTGAAGTGTCTCTCCATTTTGTAATGCCCAGCAAGTGTAGATTTAGAAATTATAGTGCAAATCATGTTTGAATAATCGGCACAAATATATATTCCAACAGATTGTTATTAAAACTAAATAAATTGAATGACTGTGGAGTTTTATTTCTGTTTTATCACATCATTATTTTTATAAATGATTTATTTTTCAGATGAAAGATTCGGTGCATGTACAGAATGGGACATTTTATCAGATTTCCAAATATACTAGCAAATCTCCCACAACAGGCTGAGAAAATCACCTGTGCAGAACAGCCTGGTATGGATGTGAGACCAAGGCTTGGTATGAGGCTGGTTACATAACTGAGGTGGGGTGATTGTCAAGCAGATCGAAGGTGGGCTCATTACCATGTCAGAATAAAAATTTAAACCTAGGGGTAAAGCCAGCTGGGCACAGAGTGAAGCATGAAATTTTAGGCTTATGGAGACTTTGCTTTTCTAAGTGAGTGTGCTAGAGATGAAGCAATTTTTTCCATTTTATTTCTCACCGCAGTTGTTAATCTGCTTACTTGGAATTAAATAACATTCAAAGTAAGATGGCTATGTTAAAATGTATAGTATAATTATTCTATCTTGGAAAATAATTTTTGCCACAATGTTATTGAGTAGATTTATTGGCGAAATTTTATTTTTTTAAATTCATTCATCGGATGCAAGCTTTGCTGGCTGCGCCAGCATTTATTGCCAATCCTTTATTGCTCTTGAGGTGATAGTTAAGGAGGGTAAATAATTGAAAATAGAAAATTTGAAAAAAAAGGGACACAATTTAATCAGTGACTGAGGTAGATATCAGATTTGCTGCTACACACACAAGAAGAATTGAATAATTAATTTTCGGAGGCTACAGCTTGTATTAATAGAAATAAGACATTCCAATAGAATACAAAAAAAGGGAGGATATGCACTTTTATTTTTTTGCATCTTTCTCTCACTCTGCTGTTGAATCTCCTCCTTGTCTTCATTTTTTCTTCTTGCCTTTTCCCTTTTTCTTTTTCTTCTTCTTCAATGCTTTCATTAATTGGCGGACTTTGTAACCTTTCCAGAAAGACTGGATTGTGATAGCTGCTTTTCCCATTAGGAATGTTTGATGTTCTTTGGCCTTTTTCTTCTCTTCCTTAATTTTTCTTTCTTCCACGATCTGAGTATATTCTGGTTCAAGCATGCCAATCTTTTGTTCTAATTCAAACAGCAGGACCGTTTCATCATTGTATATTTTAAAGAGGTGTTCATATTCATCCTAGAAGACACATTTTACTGCATTTTAGTAATTCATTGGTAGTAACACTATGTGAAGCACTTAACAATTATGAACACTAACCAACTGAACTGTTTTTAATGGATTTTAAAGCAAATCCAGTGACAAATGGATTCATTTAAACACCATATTAAATTGACTTTGTAATTTTTTTCTATGACAATATATTTCAATCAAGAACAAGAAACATCTCATCATATGTGACACTGGTTCAATATTTTTGACTCTAGATGATTTGTCTTTACTCTTCAATTGTAGTTCTCTCTATTCACTTAGATTGAACAGATTTTTCTTCCAATCCCTCTGCTAGACAGAACAGTTAGATTGTATGAAACTTTGGATTGTTCTGGTCTTTGCTAGTGAAGAACTTTATCAGCATTAGCATCTTTGTATTTATATTTCAGAGACAAAATTTAGCTGATTATCTAAAATTTGCTGATGTATTTTTACAGGGAAAACTTGCCTGGTTTCTATTATAGCACAAGCTCTTGCAAGATCAAATGTATCTTGGGAAAATTCATACTAGCAATTCAGAAAAAGTATTCTTACAATGCTGTATCATTCAGTTACCTGGTTTGATGCCAGTATTAACTATTGAAAAATATTCATCAATGTATTAATTAGATTTTTAATATAACGTCTATTACCCATGCCTTATTCTGTCACAAGTTGCATCTTACTACAAGAACAATAAAGAAAAATAATTTAATAGTTATTGTATAAAAAATGAATAGAGAACCTCCTTTGAGAGCTCATGATTCTTTGCAACAAAACATACCTGTTTTTCTTGTAGGTCAGCATCATACTTCTGGATCCAGTTTTCAATCTCTGTTTCAATTTTGTATTTTCGCTAAAGTAAGTCATAAATATGGGATGTCAAATTCAAGCAACAAAAAATTTAACCAGATAACAAGAAAATCATCCTTTAACCTTCTTCTGAACTCCGTGTTCTAGTCTTGCTGCATGTAGGCACTGCCTACTTTGGTATCTGAGGAGTTGTAATCTTTAATGAATCAGCAAACATTCGGCTCCCGACCTTATGGTGGAAGGAAGCGAATTGATGAAGCAATTGAAGATGGCTGAGCCTAGGATGCTATAGTGGCGGTGGTCGGATCTCTGGCCCTGAAGACCTGGGTTCAAGTCCCACTTGCTCAGAGATGTGTGATAATGTCTAAACATTTGATTAAAAGTATCTAAAGTAGAGGGCAGGCAACAAGCTATCACCATTATTTACATGTACCTGCACAAGACACTTGATATTTCGACATTGGGACAGAAAGCCATATATATACACAAGTTTAAGCAATGTAATTTCATATTTTCATTTACACTGTTTACAAAGATTCTTACAGGTTAAATGAATAGGCAGTACTATGGAAATGGATTTTAATGTAGGCAAATGTAAGGTTATCCACTTTGGACCTAAAAAGACAGAAAAGTTAAATGATATAAAGCTAGAATCAATGGAGGTCCAAAGTGAACTGGAGTCCAGGCACTTGGACCATAAAGATATCATGAGTAAGTACAAAAAAAATCAAGGCGGCTAATAAAATGCTTATATATAAAATGCTAAAAAATTTGGAAAGTATCCAGTCTGGCATGTAACATTTATGCCATACAAGTGCCAGCCAAAGACCATCTCCAACAAGACAGAATCTGAACACCTTCCTTTGACTTTCAATGGCATTAATGTTATCAATATCCTGGAGATTACCACTGACCAGATGCAGAGCAGATCAGATGCAAGAAATTCTGTGAAAAATAACTACCATTGAGCTCCCAGTGCCTATCCACTTTTTGCAAGGCCCAAATCAGGAGTGTGATAGATTACTTTCCACCTGGATGAGTGCAGCTCCAATAACAATCAAGAAGCTCAATGCCTTTCAGGACAAAGCAGCATGCTTGATTGCCACACAATCTGCTAGCCTAAACATTCAATCCCTCCAAAACCAGCACATCATGGCAGAAATGTATACCAGCTACAACGTGCACTGCAGCATGCCACCGTGGCTCCTTCAACAGCACCCTCCAAATCCAAAACCTCTACCATTAAGAAGGTCAAGGGTGGCAGATGCTCGGAAGCAAACACCATTCTGACTTGGAACTATAATCGCTGTTCCTTTGCCACTGCTAAGCCAAAATCCTGAAACTCTCTAACAACGCTGTATGTGCACCTGTACTCCATGGACTGCAGCAGTTCCAAAAGGTGGTTCACTACCACATTCTTGGGGCAATTAGAGATGGAAAATAAATGCTAGCCTTGCCAGTAACATGTACACTGGATGCAAGAATAAAAAATACTTGCTGAAAAAAGCTGTTAATAAATAGAGTTCAGTCACAAGTCAGCCATGATCTCAATAAATAATTAAACTGACTCTGGGTATTAAATTATCTATTTTGGCTCCCATAAATTTGGATTTTTATTCAAAAGCTGAGTAATCACCTGGCCACTAGAAATAATTATATATTTCCCATAAAATTTGCAGCTCACATTGTGTGGTTGTATTGATAATGGTCCTATTACAGCATGACACTGTACCTTTCTTAAAGCTACTTCAGATGCTCTGTGTTCTGTTATCATGTTGTTCAACTGAGTTCGAAGCTGAGCTATTTCTTCATGGTATTTGGCAATTTTCCCTTCTGAATCTTTCTGATCATTTAGCTGTTGTTTCTCTGCATCTTGTTTAATTTGACGAATGTAATCTTGTGAGAACAAGTCAAGTTGAAGTAAGTTGTTTTTGAGTTTCCGAATTATCTCATTCTTCTTCAACATCTGTTCATACAATTAAAGATGCAATTATTTAAAATATTTTTATTGCATTACAACAGAAATATTTAAAACAAAAAGCTGATTAAATATAACACAGAATATAATTTTTCATTCCCTTGGTGATACGTAGTCCTCCAATTTTTCTCTAACAAAAATACCAACATCTGTTGATATAGCTGCAGTACATACAAAGAAAAACAATTTGAATAGGCATAATAATAGGAAACAGAGTAGGTAAAAATGGGTCAATTTTCTAGTTGGTAGGATACAACAAGTGGTGTGCCACAAGAATTGGTGCTGGGACCTCAATTGTATACAATTTATATAAATGATGTGGATGATAGAACTGAAGTACAGTTGCCAAATGTCCTGATAACACAAAATAAGTTATAAAAGAGAACATAAAGATGCTGTAAAATTCTATAAATCGTTTAAGTGAATTGGCCACGATTTAGCAAATGGAGTATAATATGGAACAGTGCAAAATTGTCTCTTTTGGTAGGAAGAAATAAGAAAAGCATATTAGCTAAGCAGTGAGAGATTCCAGAGCTCCAAAATGCAGAGGGATTTGTGTGTCCCTGTGCATGAGTCATAAAAAGTTAGTATTCAGGTACAGCAAGTAATTAGGAAACCTAATAGAATGTTATTGTTTAGCGTGGTTGTGCTTTAGTTAGATAAGGTGTTGGTGAGACCACATCTGAAGTGCTGAGTACAGTATTGGTTATTTTTGTAAATGCATTGGATGCAGTTCACAAAAGGTGAACAATACCTGGAAATGGGTAGGTTGTTTTAAGAAGACAGACTAGGCTGTGCTGGAATATGAAAGAGTAAGAGGCCATTTGACTGAATTGTACAAGATCGTGAGCTGTCCTGACAGGCTGTATGTAGAAAAAATGTTTCCTGTTTTGGGAGAACTAGAACTAGTGGTCAATATTTAAAAGTCGAGGGTCACCCATTTAAGGCAGGGATAAAGAGAAATTATTTCTCACACTGAGTCATGACTATTTAGAACTCTCTTCCTTAAAAGTGGCAAGAGTCTTTGAATATTTTTAAGGCCAACAAGAGCTTGCACTTTCACTCTTTTTCGATGTGGAAAGATGTCTGAAGATGTTTAAGGAGCATTATGGGGGGTGCGAAATGGAGACTAAGTCAAAGAATGAGATATTAGGCAGGCAGGGCTTTGGATTACCAATAGCTTAGTCAAAGAGGTGGCTTTTAAGGGGAAGAAAGGAGGAAAAGGAAAACAAGAGAATGCATTAGGATATGTCCTAAGAGGTTAAATGCACAGTCACCAATCTTGGTAAATGGAAGGAGATACTCAAGAGACTCTCATACGAATAAGTTTGGGGTCATAGGTTGTAATCCTGGAGAATGCGGAACTAACATGTGCTACTCGAGATTTAAATTTTGCAAAGAGATTAATTCTTCCTTAAGACTAGTTGACAGCCTTAATTTGACCGTAAAGGTGACTTATTATCATGCTAGAATGTTAGTTAAGGCAAACATGCAGTTTGGGTGCAATTTGTGAACTATGTGTTATGGGTTCAACTCCCAGCAGTGTGTAATAATATCTCTGAACAGGTTGATTAGAAAACTCTTAGCTCAGAGTGAGACCTTGGTTTTCCCAGTTAGCTCAATAGCTAGCACGTGATTCAGAATAATGCCATCAGCACAACTGAGGTATATTTGGAACCTACCTCTTTGCTGTGCCCTGTGAGTGGAAGACAATGGCAAACCACCATCATGAAAAAACTGCCAAGAAAATGCTTAAGATGAAGCATCTGCAGATAATGAGTTAAGCATCTACCTTTGAGCTTAAAACACATGATGATAGTACAGAGATTTTCAAATAAAATAGTTGGATGACAGACCATTTCCTGCAATTCCTGCATCTTGTGGGAACTCCACAGCACTTCATGTGTCCTCAAAAAATTACCCTGAGCTTGATTAGTAGCTCAAGTCACTAAAGAATAAAAAGGAAGTTGGGAATTTCCTGTCGTGTACATTCCAAAGAAGTTCACCACAGCCACTTTCTGGGAGAAAAGTAAGTGGATAGTTGTCAGGCAGGTAGGAACAGACAGGTACTGCAGGAATCCTCTGGACGTGAGGAGTATTCAAACTAATTTTCAGTGTTGAATATCTGTGAAGGGCATGACACCTCTCAGAGGAAAGCATGCAGATTGAAGCACATTCACCACAGCATTACACAAACATCTAGATAGGGGGTTGTGTGAAGTTTAGACATGCAGTGGTCATACAGGATTTCTTAGAGGAATTGACAGGTGTGTCTGCAGCCTTTGATCTGAGCAGACTATCTTGCTTTCATTAATTTGGTCATTCTTCAGAAAAATGACAGCACATATGTTTAAGATGCAGCCCAGACCACAAAACAGTTTCACTGCTGTACTCCTGAATCTCAATTCTGTACTGGTCAATACAACACACTGGGACTCAATTTCCACAAAAATAAACATGAAATGAGATCATATAAGGAAGTGATTGACATCACATATGGTATTCCTATATTTAAACAAACCCCATGCTTTTAAACATTACTCTTTATAGTCTGTTTCCTCAAAGTTCTCACCTTCATGGAGGGATCAATGATCAGCTGTCATAGATTTAAGGTAATGGGTAGGAGGCTGAGAGGGGATGTAAGGCATTTTATTTTTACCCAAAGGGTGGTCAGAATCTGGAACTCACTTAGGATGGGAGAGGCCAAAATCCTCATAATATTTAAGAAGGATTTAGATGTAAACTTGTGATGCCAAGACATACAAATCTATGGGCCAAGTGCTGGAAAATAGGGTTGGAATAGATGGTTGTTTCTGACTGGTGCAGACTCAATGGGCCAAAGGGCCTTTTCCTGTGCTGTACACCTCTGTGACTCTATAATTATACACTTCCCACCCCTTCCTATTAACAACTTGGATTCATACTGTAACATTTCATGGAACTGATAAAATGTGCTTTCAGTACTTTCCAACTCCAAGGATCAGATCTGCCCTGTTTACCACTATTTACCTTTATAACTTTTGTGTAATGGTTAAAAAAAAATACAGATTATATGAAAGCTGACACTACAACATGTATACAAAATGCAGTACGTTAAACAAGTCTATCTATTTTCATACATGCACTGGAATCTATAGCATCTGAGCTAAAAAGTACCAGATATAAGATATTGCTGACTTTTGATGGCATTGTACATGCCCTAATCACAATATTAAAACTTATCTTAAAATCCAGTATATAACTTAATGCATATTTTTAATGGACTTTAAATTTAGGGTGTGAATTATACAACTTATGGCATTTATTGCTACAGCAACATGAGACATTAGATTCAGAGCATATGTTTACCTCATTTTCTTTGTTTTGGATGGCTTCTGTCAGTTCGGCTTCCAAAGTGGCTGTAATTTCTGTGTTTTGCTTATCTCGTTTAATGATTTTTTGCATATATTCAAACTTTTCTTTAGCCTCATTGGGGGTTATCAGAAGTCTCTCAAACACAAAGTCTCTCAGTTCCATTAGCACCAGGATGAGATCTACACAGGTGCGACTTCGGGCATGACATTCTGATTGGATTATTTGACAGGCTGGGGGATTCCCCTTAAAGAGCCGAAGGATGTTTTTAACTGAAGTACCAAAGGCCTGTTGAAGGATTTGAATATCTTGCTTTTTCTCTTTCATTTTTATTTTGTGTATTGAATTCTCACTTGCCTGTGCAGGATACTTTACATTGAATAGTCTGCTAAAAGCAAAATCCAGATGTTTCTCTAGTCTGTCATGTTCTCTTAGAGCACACGTCAGCTCTAAACCAAGAGCAATGCTGAACCTATCGAGATTGTTTATTATATAGGGAATCAAAGTGACTATTTCTATTTTATCAATAGTCTTTTCAATTACAGAAATAATCCGCTCTGCTTCAATTGATGCAAGTTTTTTCCTAACTGGTTCCAAGATTCGTAGTGCATCCAGGTTGGGTGCCATATTTTGCACAGATACATCATACTTATTTGAGGATTTACTGATGTTCTCTTCAGCATTGGATTCTAATTGTTGATGCTGTACAATGATTTCACTTGCCATTGTTTTATTCTTTGTAGATTTTTCTCATATCTTTAAATCCGCAGTGGGCCGTATTGCTGAAACATAAAACAATATATTTTCTAATGTCTGTAGCAGTGCTGTTTTTAAAGTACTTCTTTGGAATCATACATGTACTAGACAGAGAGAGACCAATCGACTATAATGTCTACCCCATCTGCTAATCAAAAGTTAAACACGATGTGTTCTTTCCTTCTATCGTATATTCAAGAGAAACTATAAGTCAACTTTTTTTCCCCTTTAGACTTTAAAGACTTCAAGCATTAAACACCATTTTCTCTTAAGACAGCAGATTCTGGTAATATTGACTAACTATACAAGAACCTCACTGATCAAAGGAGATCCAGTACAGATGGTGCTTCAGGCAGGGATTCCCCCATCAGAACAGTATCAGCCACATGGCCCACAGCCCTGAGATCAAAGTCTGAAGAAAGATGCAGTGGTTTTTGTTGAGGTTCATCCTGAACAGCTCCGTGACACAGGACTCTGTGCTCTACGGTCTGTTCTCCAGGACGTACACCAGGACTGCACTTGGAGGACCATCAACTTGGTGAAAAATGCTGTTTGGTCTGCTCAAAACTTGTTGGTCCTCCAGAACAAAGAGTTGACCTCAACTGAGTGTTGCAGACTGGCACATTTCAAGATCCGGGACTACGTGCTGAGGGATGCACTAAAGTTTGGGGCAGCTGTTGCCAAGGCACAGTGGGAAAGACCACTGCCTGAGGTCCATATGCCAAAGTTAAATTGGGGTCAGTTCAGTTACTGGACCCTCCTAGTGCCTCAAATGCTTCCATGGTTAATCATTAATATAAACAATAAACAGGATTTTAAATTAGCAATGTTGGTTAAGTGGTAAACATTAGGTAGTAAAACCACCCCAGTTCTTCTTCATGTCAATGCCATGGGTTTTTCCTATGTTCAGATGACTGAGTGGATAAACCTCAGTTCAGCAATGTATCTGAAAGACAGTACCTTTGGCAATGCAATGCAGTACCACATTAGATGGCAATTTTAGATTACACGCTCAAATCTCAAGTGGGACTTGAACCCACAATTTCTGACTTTGAGACGAGTATTACCAACATGCCACATTTAAATTGCAACATTGGCAGAAGGACAGATTAGACTTGATCTGTAAGATTTTTAGAATTCATGTGAAAAAAAGTTAGAGGATGCATTGCGTGAGGTTGATGTAGATAACATATATTGATGGCATTTAGTAAGATTTTATATTAATATATTTAGGAGTAATACATTAGTATACTTCAAAAACAAGTAGTTTATAATAACGTGAACCATAATAAATCATATCAGTTCACATTATTAAAATAGTTTAGAATATATAGGTACACATTTTTGATTTTTGTTTAAACAGTTTTTCCCGTTTACGCCCTCCGTAAACTTGAGTTCATTCAAAACATCCTTGTCCTAACTTGCACGAAGTCCTGTTCATGTATCATCCCTGTGCTCACATGTGCACGTTGGTTCCTGGATCAGAAATGCTTCGATTTGAAGTCTCATTCAACAACAAACACAGAGAATGCTGGAGAAACTCAGCACGTCTGGTAACATCTGTGGCATTTTCTGTGTTTGCTTCAGATTCCCAGCAATTTTGCCTTTATTCAAGTGAAAATTCTCATTCTTGTGTTCAAACCCATCACTATGGCATTGAATTCTTTAGCCTTACGACCCTTTGAGATTTCTGTCAGTTTCTACAGTTCTGGTCTCTTGCACAGGCTTGATTTTCATCGCTCAACAAATGGTGCTCTTGCCTTTAGCCATGAATTTCCTCCCTCTGTGCCTCTCTCTTTCCTCCTTTTAATTAGATCCTTAATACCACTTGTCCCAATATCTCCTTGTGCGGCTCAGTGTCAAATCTGTCTGATAGCTTTCCTGAAAAACACATTCCAAAGCTAAGCACTAACCTCCTCATTTGCTGAGTTTTAGGGTGATAAGGCTGCCACTTAGTTTGTAAAGTTGACACTTGTCAGTAATGTGCAGCTTTATTTATGTCTTTGTCAACTGTACCATCATATATAAATGTAAATTATATTTTTTTCAAAAATGCTTGATCTTACAGAAACATACTCCCACTGAAGTACAATAAACATCCATAAGTTGATTTCCACAAAGAATTTTGTACAAATGGTCAAAATAAAGTACACACATACTTGCCCTATGATCACAGTTGCTATGTGAAGAATGACCAAAAAGACAAAAATCAGGAAGGACAAGGGTTTTTAATACTTAAGCGTGGTATTTAGTGTTGATTTCCAGATCAAAACAATGTATTATGTTCAATTTTCTAGCTGTAGCACATGGGTTGCAGCAGTTCAAGAAAGCAGTTCACCATCACCTTCCTGAAATTAACAAGGGAGAGGCAATAAATGCTGGTCCAGCCAGTGATGTCCATATTTCACGAATTAATTTAAAAGAGGACTTTACAACCACTAACTATAATAAAGAATGTATGCTGTGCATGGCTACCTGGAACTGAGTCAGAAGTCTCTCAGACCCAGTGCAGTCAACTTGATAAGTCATAATTAATGCCTTGGTGTTAAGTTGATATGGGCTGCCTCAAATGACAGACTGAAGGGACAATAAGGATCCAAGGGTCAAGAGCATACATTGGAGTTTACTGATTCCCGAGACCATAAGGCCCAGCTCTATATCAGGCTGGACGAACACTGTGGGTGGCCACTAATCTTCTCCAGGAATTGACATCAGCTCAGGAACATACCAATTCGGAGCCATTCGGCCCTTCAAGCCTATCGCTGTTCGATAATGATCTAAGCTGATTTGTTTATGTTTTGAATTCTACAGTTCCTTTTACTCGGATTGCATTCGGATCCCTTGCCTAACAGGAATCGTAGTGATAGAGATTTTAATAGCGCAAAAAGGGCTCTTCGGCCCATCTTATCCGCGCCAGTCATCAAACATCCATCTATTCGGATTCCATTTTCCACCACTTGGCCAGTACAGTATTAAGGATTCCTGACTCTAGAAACCTGTCGGGCAGTGAGCTCCGGATACTTTCTGATTTCTCAGATATTCTGCCTGAGAACATTCAACCTCATTCTGAGGCATAGAGACCGCTCGTCAGCTCGTTTTAACGGGATGGTGACGATCCCCCCGCCACCGCCGACCCCGGTGCTTTCCGGTTAAAGGATTCCTCGGCCGCGAACGGACGCACTCACCTATCTCCGCCCTTCTGTTTGCCAGCGACGGTTACTCCGTTGCTAAGAGACGGACGACCTTTTCCCTCTGACCCGCTGGCCGCGCCGTCCACGTGGGAGGAGGCGGGTTTCACGCGAACCTGTTGGACGCCGCGCTTTTGATTGACGTTTCCTCTAGTGCAAGCCCGCCAGACCGACCGTCGGTCTGGACCAATCACCGGCAAGATGTGGATCAGGGTCCCGCCCTCTGCTGTCCTTCCCTCCTCCCCCACAGCCCCACCCCCCTTCCTCCGCGGCGGCGACAGTTTGAGGTGTGGGGATATACAGCGCGATGGCGGTGACGCTGCCTGTCGACGATGATGTCCCTTTAATCTTGACAGACGACAGCACGGGGATCAGTGCCGACCCAGACAGAGAGGAAATCCCCAACGAAAGTAGGCAATATGATCGGTTTCACTTTTCTGTGTCAGAGCTTTCGGGGATGCAACTTTCTTGGCCCCCGGTGGCTGTTAGCTCCAAGATCTGCGTTTTTTATTTGTCCGTTTACTCAGATCAAGTTGTCGGAGACTCTGCTCCGTGTGGTGATCACCTCAAAGAGGCGAAAACTCACCGGAATCTGCTTTAGCGCCCCGGCAACCGACGGGCTTAGTTGTCAAACAGCAAATTAAAAACATCTTTCTGGTTGCACTTGACAGTTCAGGTAGCATCTGCGGTGGAATGGTTACCCTTTGAGCGCTATAAGCATTCGTCAGAGCTAATGTTGAAAGGAGATAAATACCTCAGCAAAGTTAACTATTCTTTGCCATTGAATTAGATTATTGAAAAGAAGGTCCATTTGGACCTTTTGGTCCATCTTGCTTGTGCTGGCTCTTTGAAAGCCTTGCAAAATCTGGCCCTTCAAGTCTGAAAGCCATAATTAAATCTGTTTCCACTGCCTTGCAATGCGTTCCAGATCATGACTTAGTTTTCCAGATTGTTACTTTCTTCAGTGCTGAATTAAATAATAAGAATGAGAAAACCGCAGTTCCTGTTACTTTGCAGCTGTTTCAGTATCCTTTGTGTTGTTTGGCTTTGTAATTTAACAGATTAGAAAGGACGGCTCTCCCTTCCTATTTAGTAATAAAATCAGATTACAACTCTGACTGTAACTTTGATCTTCCAATGCTTATTTGCCATCTCTATACTTTTACCTATATAAAACCAATTGCTATCAATCATTAGCTATCCTATCACTTAAAGGCCAATTGTATTTTTTCCAAAGAAGTCGTATTCCTTTCTTAGTGTATGCCTGGCAGAGCTTCATTGGAAGTATTCTTGGTGTTGCAATTTCTTCCTCATAGCTGTGAATCTAACTTTTCTGGTTTTAGTAACTTGAGTGTCCTTTCTATCGGTGCCATGGTCGTTTTAAAGCATTGTTAGAGTACAATGTTTTGTATAAATTTATGATTGTATTTTATAAATAGGAGAAAAGTATAACATTCTCAAATGCAGGTTGATAAAGAAATTGCAACAACAACTGTGTTTTTAAAAATTTTTTCATGAGATATGGACATTGCTAGCTAGGGCAGCATTTATTGCCTATCCCTCAATTCCCTTGCAAAGGTGCTGACTGCCTTCTTGATATGCTGTGTGATGCACTCCATGTGGTGTAGGTACACTCACAATGTGGGATTTTGACACAGTGACAGTGAAGAAATGTCAATACAGTTCCAAGTCAGAAATATCACACCTTTAATGCAATAAAACCTCTCAAGGCACTGCATAGGAGGAATTAAACATTTTATCCCTGAGGTTCAACGTGGAGAAGTTTACTCTCTGTTCATCTGTATCTTCACCATCTAAACATTAAATGTAAACTCTCAACTTTCATTTCCATCCAAATATGTACAGCTTTACAATTAGTTATATTAATTTACATGTGCTACCTATTTGCCCATTCCATGACTAAGTTTTTTTTGTCTTTCTGAACAACAGCATTTCACAATTTCATCTTATTCTTAATCTAAAGAATATCATCAGCCAGTTCACAGAAGGATAATAAGACAAACACTAACACTAAATCAACGGATGTGTGACTAAAATGCTTGGTCAAAGAGATACCTTAATTTTGAAGAGGAACTAATACATTTAGGAATTTAGTACCATAGTATTAGGCCTAGACACCAGAAGGTGCAGTTACCAATGTTGGGGCAAAGGGATTTCAGAATCCTGAAAGATATTGAGGTGAAGAGATGCAGACCTCTTTAGAGGTCTTTATAATTACAGGAAGCAAGAGAAATATGAAAAAAGTCATGGAAGGATTTAATCACAAGGCTAAGAATGTTCAATTTGAAACATTTGAGGTACCAGAAGCCAATATAAGTAAGAGAGCACAGAGATAATATGTGAATGGGGTTTGGAGCAAGCTGGAATATGGGCAGAATACTTGCAGTTCTTGCTACATTTGTTTGACATCTGCATATTTGGAAACCTTTCTTGTTGCCAAGTGTAAATAATTAATATGTACTGAGAACAAAAGTGGACCCAACACGCACTCCAGGCTACATTACTTCCAACCATTCTATCCAGGCAGCAGCCAATTACTCCACCTCATTATTTATTGTTTTTAATCCATCATTCTGTTTATATTGTTACATTTTTTAAACCATTTACCTGGCAGGTCTTGCACACAATGGTAGTGTCTCTATCTCTGTGCCACAATCTCCAGGTTCCAGACCACCTCCAGATTTGATGACCATGGAAGTTTTGTCATACATGGTCAAACAGGTATCAATCTGCAAACCCTTCTGATATGTTCTGGCATGGAGAAAAAGTGGGAGAGTTTCAGCAAAAATTGTGTGGTAGGTCCAGTGCAAATGTTTCCCCATGCTAAAAGAGTCCATGCTCAGGTTTTTGCCATGAGCAAGTATTAATCTTGTTATGAGTGACTACGCACAAACACACATGCTTTACATCTGAATCTTTCTAGCATTCTTTCTTAAAACCTCTGAAATTCCGTATTTATACATCTATGGCATTCCTTTTTTTCTATCCAGTCTGTAACCTCTTTGAAAAAACTCTATGAAATACATTTGTCAAAGATTATTTGCCTTCAATTTATTTTTAATGGTCAGTAGTTTTATTTCAAATTATAGATTCATCTGTTTTTGTTACGGATGATGTTGCCCTTATGCTTCTGCCCTGTAGTTGTCTTTTTCTTCTGTCTTAAACAACATTCTTTTCCACAGCAGAATTTGTCTTCTAAAGAGATTGGAAAAGTTGTAATTGTAGTCTCTAAATCCCACTTAGACCATTTCCAACAGTCTAGGGTGAATGCCATTTGATCCTGATGTCTTATCCATTTTGAGTCTTGGTTTTCCTTTCCATTCTTTGTGCCCCTGTGATGAATTTATCGTCAGTTCCATCATTTTGGTAAAGTAAAATTGATCCAATATATTTATTTAATGGCCCACAATTTTCCAGAGTGGAGCATCTAATGGCAGGCCCCCTTTGGTTAGACGTTTTCCCAGACTTTTAATTTTGAAAAATACTTAGTTATAAATTGCTATAAGTGTGAACTGACAGTGGAGTGACAAAGGCAATAGGGGCATTAATTGAACAATGGAACCAACAACAACAAAAACAGAATTTGCTAGCAAAGCTCAGCAGGTCTGGCAGCATTTGTGAAGAAAAAATCAAGAGTTGATGTTTCAGGTCCATTGACCCTTCCTCAGAACCAACAGTCTATTTCCATAAGCCATAAGATTTAAGGATTGAGAACGAAACAGCATTAAAGAAAGAAAGTAGTATTAATTAAAGTTACATTGGATATAGAAATAGAAATGAAGAGAGGAGATAGAAAGGAAGCAGAAAAGAAAAAACTTTTTAAAATCTTTAGCACTAATTTACCATCTGCAAAAGTGAGGCTCTACAGTTTAGTTTTCCCTGTCTTATTGCAGAGTTCAATGTAGGGTCATACATCTCATCCTTGAAAAAGTAGATGTTCTGTTACTTATTGACCGAATATCTTGCAGCAAATTTCTTTGGCAATTAATGTCAAATTCCACAAGTTTTCAGATTTTTGAGATTAGTCCTTCAGAAAACTGTGATATCTCTTATTGAATTCTTTGAAGAGGTGACCAAACACATGGATGAAGGTAGAGCAGTGGATGTGGTATACATGGATTTAAGTAAGGCGTTAGATAAGGTTCCCCATGGTAGGCTCATGCAGAAAGTAAGGAGGCATGGGATAGGGAGAAAAGTGGCAGATTGGATTCAGAATTGGCTGACTCTTAGAAGACAAAGGGTGGTCGTGGACGGAAAATATTCAACATGGTGCTCAGTTATGAGCGGTGTACCACAAGGATCTGTTCTGGGTCCTCTTCTATTTGTGATTTTTGTAAATGATTTGGATGTAGGAGTGGAAGGGTGGATTAGTAAGTTTGCAGACAATACGAAGGTGGGTCAAGTCATGGATAGTGCGGATGGCTGTTCTAGGTTACAAAGGGACATTGATAGGATGCAGAGCTGGGCTGAGAAGTGGCAGATGGAGTTTAACGCTGAAAAGTGTGAGGTGATTCATTTTGGAAGGACAAATTTGAAAGCAGAATACAGGGTTAATGGAAAGATTCTTGGCAGTGTGAAGGAGCAGAGGGATCTCGGGGTTCATGTCCACAGTCCCCTGAAAGCTGCCACCCAGGTGGATAGAGTTGTTAAGAAGGTGTATGGTGTGTTAGCTTTCACTAATAGAGGGATTGAGTTCAAGAGCCATGAAGTTATGTTCCAGCTATACAAAAGCCTGGTTCGGCCACATCTGGAGTATTGTGTCCAGTTCTGGTCGCCTTATTACAGGAAAGACGTGGAAGCGTTGGAAAAGGTGCGGAGGAGATTTACCAGGATGCTGCCTGGAATGGAGGGAAAGTCTTACGAGGAAAGGTTGAGAGAGCTAGGGCTTTTCTCTTTAGAACGACGAAGGGTGAGAGGTGACTTGATGGAGGTGTACAAAATGATCAGAGGTATAGATAGAGTGGACAGCCAGAGACTTTTTCCTAGGGTGGAGGTAGCTAATACGAGGGGGCATAGTTTTAAAGTGAGTGGAGGTAGATATAGGGGAGACGTCAGAGGTAGGTTCTTTACTCAGAGAGTGGTAGGGGCGTGGAATGCATTGCTGGAGAGGGTACTGGAGTCGGCCTCATTAGGGGCATTTAAATGGCTATTAAATAGGCATAAGGATGATAGTATAAGGTAGGGGTGGAGGTTAGATAGACCTTAGGTTTAGGGTAAAAGTTTGGCACAACGTCGTGGGCCGAAGGGCCTGTACTGTGCTGTACAGTTCTATGTTCTATGTTCTATCTCAAAATTCACAGAGTATCTCTTCATGGCTGCCAGTTGCTGGACAATTTACTCAATAATAACATTGTGTGCATTAAATATATTTTTAATTTGGCAACAAATTTCTGTGTCAATAAATCTACTATATCTAACTTCTCCACAACTGAACTCGTGGTTGCATCTATGAATAGGAGGCTATGGAGACAGGAATTGACACAGGAAAGAATAATTTTAAAATGCAAATCTTGTGCTTGGATGTTAAACTAAAGACAAATGATAAAATTGATTGGGTTAGGAAATTCATTTTCTTTAGATACATTTCTTTAGAACTGGATTGTATTAACATATTGTCCTTTCAGGCAACGTTGACATAAATATGAAGGGTGTTACATTTTGCAGAAAATGGAACGCAAATCACCACCAAATTTACAGAGGTTAAAGTAATGGTTAAATTAAAAAAATTGAAAATGCAGGTAGTTTGGTCATATCCTTGAAATTATTGTCATTTCTCAAATCTGCCCTTCTTTCCCAGAATTCCATATTTGACTCTTTTTTAATTAGGATACCTCCAGCACTTCAGACCTGAAACAGTATCAAAACCACATTAGAAACAGAGAACTGATCATAGCTGATCATCCAAGTCAGTACCCTGTTCGCCTTTCACCTCATATGTTCATGGGCTTCATCCCTAAGAACTATATCGAGCTCTTTCTTGAAAACATTCGATGTTTTGGTCTAACTGCTTTCTGTGGTGGATAATTCCCCAGGCTCACCAATCTCTGGGTGAAGAAATTTCTCATTATCTCAGTCCTAAATGACCTAGCTCATATCCTTAGACTACGACCCCTGGCCCTGGACTCTCCAGTCATTGGAAACATCTTCCATGTTTACTCTGTCTAGTCCCGTTAGAATTGTAATCGTTTCTGTGAAATTCCAACACACCCTCCCCATTCTTCTAAATGCCAGTGAATAAAGTCCTAAATAATTCACTCTGTCTTCATTCATCTGTGCTGTCATTCCCAGGAGTTCATTTGGTAAACCTTTGTTACACTCCCTCCTTAGCGGAAATGTCCTTCCTCAGAGAAAGAGATCCAATTTACACACCAAGGCTGTGTACAATTGTACTAGACATCCCTGTTCTTGTACTCAGACCCTTTCACAGTGAAGGCCAGCATAACATCTGCCTTCCTCACTGCCTGCTGTATGTACATGCTTACTTTCAGTTGCTGGTGTACAAAGACACCAGGTCTTGTTGAACCTCCCCCTTTCTCATCTATTGCCTTTAAAATAATCTGCCTCCCTGTTTTTTTTTGCTACAAAATCAATCAAATCAAATCAAAATCAGATGATGTGATCGAATCAATTTGATCTGGACCAAATGCTGGCAAAGGGACTCGGTCAGATCGGGATGTCTGGTTGGTGCGGATGAGTTGGACCAAAGGGTCTGTTTCTGTGCTGTATGATCCTATGACTCTATAAATCAAATCAATTATACTTCACAATATCACACACTACATTTTATGATTTCCTATGTGAATATAACTTATAGGAAATATCTCTCCAAATCCCTCTCAACATTTCTGCAGCCTTTGACGTGATTGGCTACACCCCATCCTCCTCCAGTGCCCTGCCACCAACTTCTACCTGGGTGAAGCTTCACTCACCTAAATCCCAATTCTTTTCTATCTAATTGAACTTATTGGTTGTGCATGACTGCATCCCCTTTTTCAATTATTTGAAAAATCTTTTGTTGTGCTTTCAATTGCACTGCAGCCCTTTGCATCTGATCTTTGGGCATCCAGTGCAGACGGGTGTGGGCAAGTCAGAGACCTCCCATGGGTCTGCCCCAAGACCTGGCCAAATTGGCTATTGACAGGTCCAGGCAGCGGGCTGTGGAGGGAGTCGTAACTGCTGGCTGTCTGCTCCTCCTCCGTGTCCCTAGGTGTATTTGGAGAGGGAGCTTGTGATATCCACCAATACTCTCAATGCCTTTATTGACACCGTAGGGGTAGACTTTATCTCCCCTTCCAACTCCATTTTGATTTAGCCGCTCCCTCCATCTCCATAACCTTTGATGGTTTGCATTGCCCTTAACGGGCTTTGCAGGAAAGTTATTCAGTTGGAAACACAGATGATTTACTGGTAGTGTTTAATAGATGAAAAAAAACAGCTGATTTGGTAATGGGAAAATAAAACATTCTGCTGTGTGTAAGATCACTTTTGGATATAGAGAATATAAAAAAAATTGCAGCCAGAGTTTCACCTGCAGTGGTTTCTCTACCTGCTCTCATGAGTTTCTTTATTGTCTCCTAAGGGCCTTTCTTTGGCCTTCTCCCATTCTTAATACATATCGCTTACTGCTTGATGGTCAGTTTTCACATATAGAGTGACAACATTCTTCTCAACCTCACCACCACCTCTCAACTGCTCCAGTTTCCAAATTATCAGACAACTTGTCTGACATGCAATACTGGATGTGCCTTCAGCTGCCAAGGAATTCCATTTTTAAACTTTTTAAGACCAGAAGAAACAGGAGCAGGAGTAGGCCGTTCAGTCTCTCAAACCTGCTTTGCTATTCACTAGGAACATGGCTGGTCTGACATTCCTCGTGGCCACTTTCCTGCCTATTCCCAATAGCCTGTGATTCCCCTCCTGATCAAGAATCTATCTAAAACAGCCATAAATATGCACAAGGACTCTGCCCCACATCTCTCGGCAGATTCCACCTCATGTCAATTTAAGCCCCTTTATTCTGAGACTGTGCCCTGTGGTGCTAAACTCTCCCATGAGGGCAAACATCCTGTCAACATTTTCGCTGACAAACCCCTTAAGAATCCAATGTACTTCAACGAGATTGCCTCTCATTCTTCTAAATTCTCTCGGATACTCCTTGAAACCTGCCTTTTTGACAAAACATTTTGGTCATCTACCATCAACTTGCCTTTTTTGGACTCAATGGCAAACTTAATGCCAGTGCTGGAAAGAAGAATTTTGGGAAATTTTATTACACTAAACGGGTGTCATAAATCTCAGTTGTTTTTGGATCTATATTATGTTTCTATAAAAACAAAACATAGCAACAAGAAGTCTGCACTGTTTAATTTTGTCTCAGTAGACCTAAAAGGAAATTGCAGATGTCCCTATATTTAGAATCTGCGACTAAGATCTTTTACGACATCCTCTCTAAAGACTTGATCCAACATGTGCAGTGAATCTGTTGTATTGCATTCCATCAGGGAAGATGTACAGTGTACAGTCAACTCTCTGTCATTGTTTGGTTCCAAGGTTGCTTGGGAGCAAACGCACCATCTTTGCCAATCTTTTCCAAAACCGACTAAGCTTGTTCTGCTGTTTATTCAGTTTGACACTTTTAGTAGTGCTTTATTGTATTTTCAGCACTAATCTGGTCAAGTTTGATGTAGTTATCATGATTTCTTGCATTTTTAAATTTACTAACATGGCTGTTAAACCTTTCATTGATTCTATTAAATGGAAATTTTGTTCAACACTGCATGTTGTTGTCCTGCTGCCAAGTTTTGCCAAAATGAAATTAGAACTGGCCATTTAGAGGCATAGGACATCTGCTCAGTGGCATTTCTCTTTCTTGTTCCACAATTTTCACCCTCTTTAGTTTGAAAAAGAGACAGTTATATCTATCCAAAATAACTGGAGTTTGAATTTTATTTCAAAACACATTATTGAGAATTAACTTATGAATGATATTGTTCAAGCTTAGCTAGATAAATAGATATATGACGTTTACTAATCTGTGACTTTTTGACCTTTAATAAATAACTCACTGCATTTATTTTTGTTCATAAAACTAGGTTTTGTGGCTAAGAATCTTCAGTTAACCAAAAAGTTTATTTCAATCTCTAATCATGCTATGAGGAATCCATTTTGTGCTTCTTGTGCAAAGTCTTTCTTATTCAACTGGAGAATCATCCTGCAGCAAACTTTTTATCATTCTCTCCTTGAAATTTGCATGCTAAATCATAGGCCTGGAGTACTTCGATACTGCAATTGCATAGCTTTCTGAAGAAATTATGCCACAGAAACAGGTCATTCTATTTAATCCAACCAGTCTATGTTGGAATAAAGGCTAATATTTCTTGTTTTTAAGTAGCTAGTGTCCTAAATTGTGACAGAGTTTCCACGTCTTTCAATTAATCTGGAGCTCCGGTTGTGCATTCCATTGCCTCATAGGCCTTTGTGTGGAATTGTTTTTTTTTGCTGTTGCTCATCATGCTGTTCAGATGGTTGCTGGATGTAGTTTTTAACATTAGCAGACTCTTTTGTTATTTTAAACATATTTATCCAATCAACCAATAATTTCCTCTGTGTCAGCAATTGTAGCCACAATTTTTCAGATTATTTCCCCCCATGTTTATATTGCTTCACATACTTTAAAATGTTCAAATTAGGAGCAGGGGTAGACCACTTGAGCCTGCACACCCATTTTGTAAGATTATGGTGGATTAGTCCACATTCCTGCAAATCCCACAATTAACTTTCATCCCTGGAATATCAAGAATCTACCTATCTCTCCTTTAAAAATATTCAAAGACACTATTTCCACTGTGATTTGAGGAGGCAAGTCCCAAATACTTATTAAAAAAATTCTTCTCAAATGAATAGGCAACGTTTTGTTTTGAAGTGGTGATCCCTAGTTCTCTATTATTCTACAAATAGAACATCCTTTCCACATCCACCTATTGAGCGCCCTCAAGATCTTGTACTTTTCCATAAAGTCGCCTCTTACTGTTCTAAATGCCAACAGATACAAGCCTAGCCTGTTGGAACTTTCCTTATAAGATAACCTACCCATTTTTGGTAGTAGTATAGTAAACCTCCTCTGAACTGTATCCAAACCACTTGCATCTTTCCTGAGATAAAGAAATAAATACCATACACAGTACTCCAGACGTACTCATGTGGGCAACATTCTAGGGAAGCTCCAGTGTACATTCAGTATTGCCTCAATATCCTTCCTGTAGCATATTGTGCAAAACTGCACATAATTGGTCCTATCTGTTGTTATATATATCCACCATTGATATCTGCTATTATATTCTAAAGCCTGCACCATAAACCAATATTTTTCTAGCATTTTCTTATTTATTTTCTCCACTTGATGTGCTTGTATAATATCTTGAAAACCAGAACACCCAAGTTTCCTCGGCTTATTTACATCATACAGTTTTAGTCCATTCAATTACTTTAAACAAAATGCCCACTACAAATGGATTGATACTCTCTATCTTTGACTTTCTCTTGTCTTTAACAGTAGCAGTTTATTTAGGTCATCAGAATTCTTTACCGTACCTCCTATTTTAGGAGTGCATGTTTTTGCTTCTGCAATAATCTTTGTTCCAATTCGCTCCTTTAGCATTTTCAATTTTTAACATCTATGACTGTCTTAGAAACATCTTTTGCTTTTCCTTTGTAGGTATATAAACTAACTTTTTTTTGTTTTCTATTTTGCTGGGATAATTTAATTTTATCATGTAATTATTTACAAGATATTGAATTCACTGTATCATTTGGGTACAAAATCTGTAACTTGAACATTATAATCTAAAGCTAGTCTCTCATAGATATTATCATAATTTTACCTGATGAAGCTCAAAAATATTTCCTGTATTAAACAACTAAACAGGATATAGTAAGTGTACTACAACTGATTTGAATATCATTTTTATAGCGTGGCTAACCAACATGTTTTTTTCTGTTTGAGCTCTGTGGTTAGCTTTACTAATGGAACGACTAATATCCTTCACATAAGTGAAATCTATTACCCATGCTGTGACAGCTGACAAACATTTATTTAATACTGGCCCTCTCAAACCCTGTATTGCTCAGAATGTTTGATATCTTATAAGGAAGGACACGCTGGTGTTGTAAATTATGTTGATTACAATGTTATTACCTAACAATACAATGGTGAGGTCAAAACAATTGCCAGTTAACTTCAATCTGCTGCAAGAAATTGTGGGAGAGGACAATAGTACAGTGTAAAATTAATACATATGTCTAACATACCGTTACATATTGTAAAAAGCAGCTTACTGACATTTATATATGTTTACTAATGCCATAATACGTTTCTTCCCAATCCGTTTTCCTGCTATATTTTCACTTCAGTCTTCCCCTCATTCTCTTTTTATCCTGTCCCTATATCATTCGGTAATCTGCCAAAATATCTGCACTCAGGCCCAAAATTTTCTGTCCTGAGTTAGGTAGCTGAAGTTGGGAAATTTTCCAGAATGGCGCAATCTTCATTCTAGGAAGACAAATGCAGGATAGAGTTAAATCTGCCATTCCAGTAAACAGGTGCAAAGTGGTCACAGAGGCTGCCAACTGCCAAGATGGGCTATTCAAAAGGCCCACATTAGTTTCTGGTACTTTTGTCCCAGTTGTTTTGTTAGCTTTTATGCCTCTAGCCCTAAACTCTTAGACCTTATCACCGTCCACCCACTCCCACGTCACCTTCATGATCCTATTCCAACTTAATGCGAACTCATGCTAACCAGCCCTATATTTACCATGGGTAGATGAAATAAAACAAAATAAAGATCAAAATATCAGTTGCAGCCTTCACTATATTTATAAAAAGATTCACATTCATTTATAAAAGTATTCATATTCACAAAAACCTATTAAAATTTTTAAGTCTCCTCAAGTGCTAATCTCTTATAGAAGCAAATAATCTTATATTGATAGCCTTACATAAAGTCGGTGAGTCCGTTAGTAACCTCTGTGAGCTGTTCATCCAGCTGTGAATTTAGGGTACCTTGTGTAAATTAAAATTTTAATACCCAGCCTCCACTGTTTTCTGTGGAAGAGAATTCCCCAGATTATCTATCTTTTGAGGGAGGAAAAGGTCTCCTCATCTCCTCATCTTAAAAAAGAGACCACTTCAGCTGTATCCCATCATTCCAATCTTCCCTATATCAGCAAACATCCTCCCAGAATAACCTCTATCACGTCTCCTCAGGATCTTGTATGTTTTTCAAGATAATTTCTCATTCTTTTTTGTATTTTTAATTGTGGAGTGAAATGAGAAAAGAATTGTTTGAAAAATTAAGGATGGGTAGAGGATTACTGCATGTTTGAAAGCAAGTAACCTGCCATTCATTGCAAGCATAATTTATACAGTTTCTTGTGAACCAGTAATTGAAGTGTAGCTTGTAAATGAGATGGAGCCAATGGGTTATACACATGTGGAGCTTAGGTTGGCAACAAGAAGCTGATTGGTCCATGGACTAGTGACCAGATATCAATAACAAAGACCTTCTCCCTACCAACAACAATGTGGTTCGTTTTCAGGCGCTGAACAGCTCAGGGCTGTGATCAACATACAGAGAAACCTTCAAACCACCAGCAGCTTATGGGCTCTCTGTTCTCTGCAGTAAGCCATTTTAGCCCTGAAGAAAAGCAGATTCTCTTTCCTTTAGCAGTTGCTTTAATTGATAATTGATAACAGACGTTTTCTCAGTGAACCAACAACTTGTGCCTCTCACAAACCAGCAGAAGCATCCAGGGAGGAGATGGCTGAGAAGCAGCGTTCTGAGCTGTGCACGAATCATAAATATCATCTTAGCTACCCTGTAAACAATGATCATTGAACTGCTTTCCCAGTGTTCCCTCTGTTAATAACACTCATTTTTCCCTGAGTGTATGTGTAAAGGGGAGTTTACCTGTAGCTAGAGAATAATTAATTGTAATAAACACAGGCTCAGTCTGATCTGTACTTTCTGTCAACCTGGGCCCAGAAAACAGGTAAGTTGGGGAATCTGTGTAATTTTTAAAAAAATCTTTATCATTTATGACAACTTTAAGAATAGTGTGGCTTGATTTCCAGCGTGCTATCCCAGTGAGCCTTGATACCCTCACCCAAACCCTAGCAGAGAAAATGAATTTGTCGTAAGGGTGGGACTTCCCATGTCCAGATCCACCTGCCATTATTAAATGTCAGTGAAAAGTCTTTTTAATCTGAGCTCAGTAATTATTTCCTAACAGTTGTGTTTTTTTTTTCCCATAAATGTGTTAGTTACAGCTGAAGAGCTCTGGGTTATTTTAGTGTTTTTCTAGTTGGTTGCTGGATTTAAGTCTTCTCCATGATGAGCTGACCATATCCAAACATGGATCAAAACAGATGGATCCCCCAATTCCATATGCAATAAGCTTTTCAAGTCAGTTTAACATAGAGCTTACCTGGCACCTGTTGGAAAAACTCTTGACCCTCCTAAAGTTGTTATTTGCCATTCTATTCATTTAGTTCTTGACAACGTTATGTACCCCTGCCCCACATTTTCCCTTCCACCCTACCTTCTCTCCTTCCTCATTAATGCTACATTAAGATCCTGCTTAACATTGATTCATTAACATTGCTTCATTTTACCTGTTATGAAAGTAATGTCAATATTTTTGTTTACTGGTGCCAGTTTCACTTTAATATTGCTTGGTACAGATTTCCTATTCTGTGGCTTGATTACACACATGACCTTTTTAATGCCACTTTCACCATTGCTGCCAATACTTCATCCCAGCCTTGTTTCCTGGTTTTACTTCCCTCTTGTCATTGTCTCCCCCTCCTTCTCCATTTGCCCTCCTACTCACCTAAGTCTCTTTGTGTTCCCGCCCTTGAAGCTTCGCCTCCTGCCCTCTGTTATTTTATTCCTTAGGGTCATTTCTTCCCCTACTCCTGCGCTCCTCTCCTGAACCTGCACTGAACTCATGGGTTCCTAATGGCAGGAGTTTATCAGTGCAAAGTCGCCCTAGGGCACTAGCTGCTGCCTGCACTGTCCAATATCTGCCACTAGATGGGGGCTGCTCAATCTAATAGTACCACTGGTGAGTGTATTTTTACAAATAGTGTATTTATATTATAATTATTGAAGTATTTTGCTTTGCAAGTTATTTCAGCAAGGAGTGCACAATGTTGCCCATGCAAAGTACAATATTTCAACTTTAGCTGCTTTATCTGGGGAGAAAAGTCCAAAGAAACCTAACTCTAGTTTGAATATTGGTTCTTATGAGAACCTCTGATTTGCTTGAAGTTCTTCCACTTATAGTCATAATTTTTAGGAGTGTAACTACTACTTCAAGTGATAAATGACTATTTTTTAATTGTGTTTAATTATATGCAGGGATGGGTGAAATAACTCCACAGAGGCTAGTACTCCATCACCAAGTCACCCTTCATTTACACGATGAGAGTTCTTGACACTGATCCAGCTCCCACAGAGCCAGCTTTCAGAGTGAATAGGGTGTCTGATATTCCTGTTCTTATCCGTAGCCAGGACTCCCTGATTGAACCAGATTAACAACCACAGTCAGCGAACTCATATTCTGTAAGGTCCACCTGGCTGACCTTGTTACAATCACTACCCCTCTGAGTCCGAGGACATAGGCTAGTTCTGTTTTTTTTGTAGCTCCTCCTGGGTTGTTTTAGAATCAGGTCAGATTCCTCCAGCTCGGTCTCTGATATGGATGGCATGTAACACACAGCAGCTTGCCTCTTGCACCTGGAGTGTCTCGGAAGAAATTCATTCTCCACTTCAGGCAACAACGGCGTTGAGGTGGCGACATCTGCCATGTCCAGCACAGATTCTGAGGTATCTTCAATATTTGTTGGAGAGGGAGAATCCATGGGTTCTGGAACATCAGAAAGACTGTTGAGGAGCTGGGCATGTTTTGCTCTCACACCGTTTGCGAGTTTGCAGCTCTCATATGGTCCACATCCTTGTTCAAGACCAATGTGCCTACCCAAACTTCTTTACGTCACTAGACCTGACCTTGTGTCAACAATGTCTCTTAGCCGTGCAGGGCTATTCCCATGGCTCCAACACCAAATGTGGACTCTTGTGTCCAGCATTAGCACTCCCAATGCATTTCATCCTCCCCCATAGGTCCAGAAAGACCACATTTGAGCTGGTGCTGTGTCTCCTTCCCATTAGCAACTCTTCTGGAGCTATCCTTGTATTTGAATGAGGGGATCATCCATAATCAAACAGGTACCAGGACAGTTTGGTATCTAGTGAAGCTATAAGTTGTTTCTTTAAGCGTGCCTTCAAAGTTTGGACTGCTCTTTCTGCTAGACAATTGGATGATGGATGCTTTTAAATGTTGAATACGATTCGACTTTAGAAAATACTCAAATTCCCTGCTGGTAAACGATGGCCTGTTATCTGTGACCAACACTTCTCGGAGTCCATGTATTGCAAAAGACACACGCAATTTTCTTATCATCATCCCTGTGTTTGACGAATGAACTCCATGCACATCAAACCACTTTGAGTGGGCATCCACAATGACTAAGAACACTGAGTCCATGAAAGGGCCTGCGTAATTGACGTTGAACCAAGTCCAGGGTTTACCCTGGCCATTCTCATGAATGTGCTGCAGCTGCTGGTGGTAATTTGTGTCCTTGTTGTCACTTTGGGCACTGTCCTATCAATGTGGCTAGGTCTGCATCCAATCCTGTCCACCAGACATAACTTCTCACTAACATCTACATTTTGGAAACCCCTGAACAACCCTGGTGGAGTTCAGACAGTATCTGGCAGTGACCTTTGCTTGGGACAATCATTCCTGTTTCCCATTATTATATGTTGTCCTCTACAGTGATCTGGTCTCTCTGGGTCCAAAAAGGATTCAGTTATTGTTGTGACAGCACTTTGGTTTCGCCAATCACCACCAACAGTTTCAGTTTTTCTAGGACCGGATCTTTCTGCGTCTGAAGTCTGATATTGTCAGCTGTGATTGGAAGCACCTCCTGAACAGTTAAAAACATTACAGACTCTTCCAGTGGCGGTACCACCAGTGGTGAATCTGCCAGCCGGAGGCAGCTCAATGCATCTGCATTTGCTACTTGGCCTCCCATATGGTGTTCCAACCATAATTAAACGCGCTTTTTATTAAAACCCACTGCTGAATTTGGCCTGAAGCTATGGACGGCACTGCTTTGTTGACCAGCCTTGTCAACTCCGTACCTGAAATTGGTCACTTGAGGTGCCTGGAACACAACATTTTTCCCTTCTAAGGAATACACCCACTTGGGAGAAACATTTAAGGACAATGACCATGTTCTCTAAGTGGTCCTTATTGGTCTTCCCTATTATTAACACGTCATCTAGATAAAATGTTCTCCATCAGCTACTGAAAAATTGCACAGGCTGACGATACCCCAAATGACAGTCTCATATATTGGCACAAATCCTTATGGGTATTAATTGTAGCATACTTCTGGGAATCCTCATCTAACCTCAATTGAAAGTATGCATGGCTCATGTCCAGCTTCGTGAAGGACAGTCCCACTGCCAGTTTTGTGTGTAAATCCTATACGCGAGGGATTGGGCATTCATCCAGCTGTAAAAATCAGTTTACCGTTTGTTTAAAATCCCCACAAAGGCAAACTGACCTGTCGGGCTTCACAATCGGTACGAATGGTGCTGCCCATTTCGCAAACTGGACTGGTTTGATGATTCCTTCACTTTCCAGCCTTCTGATTTCTCCACTGCTTTTGCCCACAGGGTAAATGGACTTGGGCAGGCCTTGCAGAATGGTGGAATTGCTTACTGGTCAACATGCATGGTGGAACAAAAACAAATTTGCTGGAAAAGCTCAGCAGGTCTGGCAGCATCTGTGAAGGAAAAAACAGAGTTAATGTTTCAGGTTCAGTGACGCTTGAAGAACCTTCCTGAAAAACTTCTGGGTATTTAATTAGGACTTCACTCAGGCAGCTATTGTCTAATCAAAGATTTTTGAGCCAATCGAGGTGAATCTTTCTCAACCAATTTCACCCCATCAAGCTTGGGCTCGAGCCTTTTACTACAATCAGAGGTAACTAAACCAGATGCTTCTCATAAGAGATAGTAGGAACTGCAGATGCTGGAGAATCCGAGACAACAAGGTGCAGGGCTGGATGAACACAGCAGGCCAAGCAGCATCTGCTTCTCATAAGAGCTGGATCCAAAATTGAACTTAATCTATTAAGGTTCCCCAACATAGGTTCTCAATCTATCCAAGATCTTGCGCAAAGTTAAGGGTTAGAGCCCAAACAAATAAAGACTAGTTCTGTGATCACGGAAACAGGCGCTGGTATCGACCTCCATTAGAACTGGGTGACCATTTAACGAGGTGTTTATTTTGATTGGTTCTGATTTGGATGTTTGGATGTCTCGACTATTCACAATTATGTTTTAGTTTAAATTTTTATTTTTCTACACAATGACACACTAAGTATTGCAACATTAAACAGCAATTTAAATACTTATTGTCTTAAATTTAAAAATTTAATTTCAAACCACAGCACATATTGGAAGCTAAATGCAACAACTCCTTCTCTATCGGCATTAAATCCCCATCCTAATTAAATTCCAATTTTTAGGCTCTGTTTTACATACAGCCTGTTTTGCAACCATTCTGCATCAGCAAATACTGTTTACTCAGCAAATGCTGTTTACTATTATGAACCTATCTGAGACATGTCCAAGCTTCTGACTCTTGATAATTAGCACCTATTCAGGTAAACACTGACAGCTCGTTAACAGTTAAATGCCAATAATGGGAAGTTTCTGTTAGCCAACTTGCAAGTTTTGTTTCACAATTTTTGACATTCCAATTTCAATCCAATCTAAAAGTTAGTTTTATGTTTGAGGGATGATAATTAGTATCTTCCAGTGAATTCCCATTTTCACCAAATTCCAGTTTCTACATTCTGTTTATACTACACTCCTTTCAGAACCTTAGAGAAGCAGATTGAATTGATGGCCATGGAATTGATCATGAGTGCCATTTACATTTGATAAACTGGAAAAATTTTCAACGTAAAATGTGTCTTAAACTGGATGGTTAAATGAAAGTATTTGGCCCAAAAGATAATGTTTTAAATTTGCACGTGCACGGTGGTCATAACTGACCATAATTTCGTCAGTATGGATAATGACAGCTACTATCCAAACACACTGGCAACTATGTATAATCCTTGAATAAAATAATTACAGATTTCAGTCATTACTCTTAAATAAGTGTCTGCTTCTCTCCCCATTTCTTCACAGTTCAAATTAAATCTGTTTAAGTCTTTGAAGTACAGAGTGTTAAATAGCAAATGTTATATTTGTTATGGCACATATTCAATTTTGAGTAACATGCAAATTGCAGAATAAGTCATGAATTCTAACAGATTCAGTCATTATTAAGGCAAGTTAGTTGCTCTAAAATTGGAGTGTGTACGTGAAAGCAGGTAATTACCTGTTATTATTTTATCAAGTATCTGTAAACAGGCTTTACTTGCTATACTTGATGGTAAACTTGAGGTGGATTGTAAATTACAAATTCAAAAAGTATTCCCAACTGTGTATAAATCTACTTTTGCCTCATTAAAAAAGTATCTGCTAATGACATGGAAATGTTTTCTTGATTTATTAAAATAGTAATTCCTCCAAAGCATGTAGTTCACCCAAGTTTTATTTACTTTCATGTGACTTGTGTTGTTCTTGTCAAGAATTTCAATGTCAGTTATGGCATAAGTTGATGCAGAAAAGCTTCCTGTACTTAAATCCAACCTTGGAAAGCACATTTTGTTTCCAAGTTGACAACCAAACTGTGCCTCCCTAACGGAAATTGAAAATTGATTTCAGCTTTAACCCTTCCGTTCTAGGAACTGGATGACGTCTAATCAGATTTATTTTGCACATGAACATTACTGCTAATAGAGATGGCTTTTGTTCTATAAGTACAGGCTGTCTTTGAACAGGTTCCTATGCTGTAGAACCATTACATCACTTCGAGAATATACTGTTTTTTCTGTTACTGGTTTATAGTGTAATGTACGAAGAGCAAATGGGCAGAACTTTTCTATACAAAATTTAAAGTAGTGAAATACATTGTCTAATTAGTGAATTCTGACAGAAGCATCATGTTGAAACAGTATAGTTTCTCTGGTCAAATGCTTTGTTGCATTTGGTTTCGGCTATCAAGGTGAACAGGAAATTTAAAAGCCCCTAGATAAATTTGGAAATGGGCTGTGAGGCTTTTTATCAGAACGTTGAATTATGAAGATAAGTTAAAGTCAAGATGAGTGAGCCTTGCAAGTGAATGAGGAGGTAACTTTTCAGAATTTTTTTTTAATCATGTGAAACAGAAAAGGAAAATCTGGAGCAAAGTTTTAAGACAGACCTAAACGTGGAGGACAAGGATTAGGCATAATTACACAGTGTATCATAATTATAGTTAAAGAAAAGTTCTGGACTGATGAAGAATTTTTGCATGCCAGAAGTAATAATAGAGTGAACAATTTCTGTTAAATGTGAAGATTTATGTTTAACAGAAGCTTCAGTGAAGAGTTATTAAAGGCCTGCAACTTTTTATATGACAGTTTTTTTTGGATAGCTATTACTCATAAAGTATACTGGCTTGGGGGTTGTAAATTGAAGGAAAGTTGGTGTTTATGACATGAGTTGGCAATATTAAAATGAGACAAGAAATGGCACAAGTGGGATAATGCTTTCAGAATTTTTACATGCCTGGAAGGCTTTAGCTTCATATCAAGTCAGGGAAATCTTCAATAATGTATCTGTGATAACAAGGTGTAGAGCTGGATGAACACAACTCAGAGGAGCAGGAAAGCTGATGTTTCGGTTTCCCCACCTGCACTGTTCATAACCAAAGTTTCTCATCCCTGGATGTAGGTGAAGTACTGATGTAATGCAGTTCTTAGGGGAATATGGCAATT
>NC_063355.1:19020227-19063295 GCF_021869965.1 Rhincodon typus | reverse complement strand
ACATGCCCAGCTAAATCAGAGAATTGCTGTCCAAATTGCCATATTCCTCTAAGAACTGCATTACATCAGTACTTCACCTACTTCCAGGGACGAGAAACTTCGGTTATGAACAGTGCAGGTGGAGAAACGCTGTTTCCACTTGTGGGGGCACAGACTTAATGTAATCGTTAAAGAAGCAAAAGTGACTTGAGAAAAATATTTTTCACTCAGCACCTGGGTAAGGTCTGGGGTTGGGACCGGGGATTAATTTAGCTCAGTTGGCTGGATGCCTGGTTTGTGATGCAGAGTGACACCATTAGAGTGTGTTCACTTTCCGCACCAATTGAGGTTACCGTGAAGGATTCTGAAATAACTCCACAGAGGGCAGTATGCCATCACCAAGTCACCTTTTATTTACGTGTGTAGATGACCTTGACCTTTACTATATTTTTAAAATCTTTACAAAGGCAAACTGACTCGTCGGGCTTGACAATCGGTATGAGCAGTGCTGCCCATTCCGGACTGGCTTCATGATTCCTTCGCTTTCCAGCCTTCCGATTTCTGTCTCTATTTTTGCCTGTAAGGCAAATTGCTCTTACAGAATTGTGGAATTGCTTCCTGGTCAACATACAAGGTGGCTTTGGCTCCTTTGATAGTCCCCAGGCCTTTCTGAAAAACGCCCAGGTTTTTAATTAGGATTTCACTTAAGCAGCCATTTTCTAACGAAAAATGTTGAACCAAACTAGGTGAATCTTTCTCAACCAATTTCGCCCTGTGAGATTGGGTCCTAGCCTTTTACTACAATCAGTGGGAGCTGAATGAACTGCTTCCCATGTACCCTTAATCTGTTAAGGTTCCCCAGTATTGGTTCTCAGTCTAGCCAAGTTCTTGAGCAAACTTTAAAGGTGGGAGTCTGGAGCAAATTTTGTTTAAGACTGATTCTGCGATTACTGAAACAGCTGCGCCAGTATCGACCTCCAGCAGAACTGGATGACCATTTAACCAGAAATTTATTTTGATTGGTTCTGATTTTGGATGTTCCTAAGCAATTTAACTGTTCTTAACCAGATGTAGGTGGACTTTCCAGGGTGTGCAATCTACTAGATAGTAGATTGAGTTCTCTTACTCAATTAAGGCCTAGTGGGACTCTTTTGCTGTCCTGAATCCGCATACCGGCAGCAACTAAAATGGCTTGCCGGCCCGCATTCTGAAGAAAATTTTAACCGTTTGGCTGAGGCTTCAACTTGTTTTGGTGTTCAGTTGTGGGTTGACCTAGAGTTGCTGTGTTCAGGATATGTCCTGAGTGAGGCTGTGCAATTGCCTTCGCTCAAGTGGTATTCCCCAAGCTCAGTTGGACTGGCGAGGGTGTCCACTCACTTTGGACTACCCTGCGACTCATGCTCCACTTGCTGCATTTTCCAATGATAAAGCCAATTGAAGTGCCTGTTTGAAGTCCAGTTGGGTTTCAGCTACAAGTTGCTTTTGCATGGTTATGTCATTAATCCCACATACCAAATGTTCTCTCCATCTCATTAAGGGTTAAATCAAAGTCACATGCCTCTGCTAGTTATCTTAACCTAGTCAAAAATCTTGTTACGGATTCTCCTGGTTCTCAAATTGTCGAGTTAAACTAATAGAGTCTGAGAATTTGAGGGGGCTTAGCTTCATAATATTCCTTAACTAAATCTGTCAACTCTTGAAAGGTTTTGGTATCTGGTGCCTCAGAGAATGTTACGCACCTAGTAAGCAAAAATGCTGCGGGTCCACAAGCTGTCAGGAGAATTACTTGTTAGTTTTCATCTGCCCCAGTGTCCATTTGCCTGAACAAAATAACACATTCTTTCCACATACTAGGCTTAGTCTTTGACAGCAGGATTGAATGAGTACAGCTTCCCAAATAAGGGAATGATGCCAGAAATGTTTACCCCAACTCAAAGGTATCTGTTGCGAATTTATTCAGGAAGATGCTTTTCTGTCATTGCTACTGAAGTAACTCCACAGAGGCCAGTATTCCACCACCAAGTCACCCTTTACTTACACATAGACACTGATCCAGCTTCCTCAGAGCCAGGTTCCAGAGTGAATATGAAGTCAATATGTTTTTACTTGTCACCCAGCGTTTCCTGATTGGACCAGATTAACAGCCCCAATCATGGAACTCATATTCTATGAGATCTACCTGGCTGACCTCATTACATTCACTACAGATTCTCCTTCTCAACTTCTCCTTTCACCTGAGGCAGGGTGACCTTCAGGTTCAAACACCACCAGTCATCTCTCTGTAATGAGAAAGTAGCCTATAGTCTGGTAAGACTGTGACAACTTTACCTTGAAGATCTGGAACATACTGCCTGAACATATGGTAGAATCAGATTCAGTTGAAACATTCAAAAGTTAATGAAACTGTTTCTGAAAAGGAAGAATGTGATAGGTTTTGGAGAGAAGGCAAAAGATGACTCTAACTCAATTGCTCATTGGGACAGTTGGTGCTGACACAGTGGTTTGAATGTTCTCCTACTGTGTTGTTACAATTGTCAGAAGAGAAGGACCATTTAAACACAAGGAACATCATGGAGTTACTATACTGTCACGATAAATACCCACTAAATCCACCAGAAAAAGTTCACGTTTGTCCATCCTAGTGCAAGTTAATTTTGTTTTAATGGCAGTACAAAGTTAGCTGCTAAACAAGTTCTCTGTAATGAAAATCATGTTCATAAGCTTGAATTCCCATTCCTTCAAATTTTAATTATTATTTTAGATTTAATTTACTTCAAACTTTTTCCAACTTTTTAAATACTGTATTTCCATCATTCTTTCATATATTTATTTTGCTTTTTGTATTTCACTTCGTTCAGATTCTGCACTGCTTGTTTCAATTCTTCAACCCCTTTGGTTGAAAAGATACACTGCTAACATGGTTAGTTGACACATGTCCCAGATCCCCTGTAGAGATGAAGTGTTTTGGCCATATGATACAGTAAATTCCATTCATAGGTTGCTGTTAAGAGTATAGTCTAGCCCAGTGTCTTTTAGGGATAGTATTCTCTTTCTATTAATGAATGACATTTGGCTCTATGTTCGAGCTATTTGGAAGTCTGTACAATTTTAGGAGAAGACGAAAACAATGAGTTAGTGAAAGCAGGAAAGGATTACCTTTGCAATGAAAAAATTACATTAGTTGTCACACAAAAGTATTGTAACATTAATTAGCAAAATATAAAAGTTAAAATTTGACAGAGGAGCATAACTGATATCAAGGACAGGCAAGACTGGGCAGCTATGTTTTGGGATTTCTTTGTCTCTTGTAGTGAGCAAGGTCATGTGGATTTGGTAGAAGTAACTTGAAAGGGTACATGTTGTAAAATGCATTTTCTTCTTAAATCAGTGATGGATAGGCTATTGGTCGATCATGTAAGCTGCCAAGTATTTGATTAATTGGACATTGTTGTCATGTTCAACTACTGTGCTTTCTTGATTATTTTCTGCTACATTCTGGCTGTTCTGTTTTCTCAGTACCTGAAATGCTACAACTCTCCAATTACTCCCACGCAGTAGTCAGAGGTAATTTGAAGAGCAAGTATTTAGAAAGATCTCAGATATATATGAGGGAAATCATGAGGGCAAAGAGGAGATATGAGCTAGCCTTGGCAGATAAGGTTAAGGACAATCCAAGGAGATTTTACCAATGCATTATGAGCAAAAGAGCAAGTAGAGAGAGAATAGGGTCCCTTAAAGATCAATTTCATAAGCTGGGAGAGATACTAAATGAACATTTTGTGTTAGCTTTTACCGTGAAGAAAGAAATGGAGGATATAGAACTCTATGAAATGAATATTAATGTTTTGAAAACAGTTCACATTTCAAAAGAGAAAGTGCTAGAAGTCTTAGAAAACATAAAGGTATATAAATCTTCTGGATGTGTTCAAGTGTATCCCAGGAGGACGTGGGAAGTTAGGGAAGAAATTGCTGGGTCTGTAGCGGAAATATTTGTATCATCTATAACCATGGGTGAGGTGCCAGAGGACTGGAGGGTGGCTAATGTTGTGCCTTTACTTAAGAAAGGCTGTGTGGAGAAGTCTGGGATCTATAGACCTGGGAGCCTGACATTGGTGGTGGGAAAGTTGTTGGAGGTGATTCTGAAAGATAGGGTTTACATGCATTTGGAGAGGCAAGGCCTGATTAGGGATAATCAGCATGATTTTGTGTGTCTCACAAACTTGTTTATGTTTTTGAACAAGTAACCAAAAAGATGAGGGCAGAGTGGTAATGTTGTTTACATGGATTTTAGTAAACCCTTTGACATGGTTCGACAGGGTAGACTAATTAGTTAGATTACATGAGATTCAGGGTGAACTTGCTAATTGGATACAAAATTGGCGTGACAGTAAGAGATCTAGAGTGGTGGTGGAGGGTTTTTTTTGGACTGGAGGTCTGTGACCAGTGGTGTTCCACAAGGATTGGTTCTGGGTCCACTTTTGTCATTTTGCTAAAAGACTTGGATGAGAATCTAAGAGGCATGGTTAGTAAGTTTGTGGATGACACTAAAATTGGTGATATAGTGGACAGTGAGAAAGGGTATCTAAGATCACAAAGAGATCTTGTTCAGTTGGGGCAATGTGCTAAGGAGTGCAGGTGGGGTTTAATTTAAGGCAAGGTATTGCATTTTGGTAAAACAAATAAGGGAAGGACTTATATAATTAATGCTAGGACGCCTGTGTAGTGTTATGGAACACGGAGACCTAGGGATTCAAATACATAATTCTTTGAAAGTTGCATCACAGGTAGACGGGTGATTAAGAATTCATTTAGCATGCTTGCCCTTATTGATCAGACCTTTGAGTATAGGAGTTCAGATGTCATTGTTGGGGTTGTATAGGATGTTGATGAAGCCTCTTCTGGTCACCCTGCTATAGGAAGGATATTATTAAACTGGAGAGGTTTCAGAAAAGATTTACCAGGATGTTGCCAGGAATGGAAGGTTTGAGTTATAAGTGGGATATGCTGGGACTTTTTCACTTGAACATAGGAGGTTGAGAGGTGAACTTACTGAGGTTGGTAAAATCATGAGGGGCATAGATAAGGTGAATGACAAGGGTCTTTTCCCTGAGGTGGGGGTGTTCAAAACTAGGGGCATATTTTTAAGTTGGGAGGAGAAAGTTTTAAGAAGGACATGAGGAACAACCTCTTACACAGAGAGTGGTTTGTGTGTAGAATGAACTGCCGGAGGAAATGGTGGATGCAGGTACACTTACAACAATGAGAATATATTTGGATAAGTGCATGAATAGGAAAGGTTTGGAGAAAATAGGCCAAACGCAGGTAAATGGGATAGTTTAGTTTGGGAACATGGTTGGTGTGGACTAGTTGGACCAAAGGGTCCATTTCTATTCTGCATGACTCCATGACTCTACCTAGCTTTGGTCTTTGAGCTACTAATTTGTCTTCCTGCAAAATCATGAGTCTAATGTGGTGGAGGTGCAGAGCTGGATGAACACAGCAGGCCAAGCAGCATCGTAGGAGCAGGAAGGCTGACGTTTCGGGCCTAGACCCTTCATCAGAAATGGGGGAGGGGAAGGGGGTTCTGAAATAAATAGGGAGAGAGGGGGAGGCAGATAGAAGCAGTGGGAGAGGGATCCCCTGAGGTTTGTCCGGAGGATGCCTAGCCTGAAGAAGTTACCCTCCTCCCTCTGGACAAACCTCAGGGGATCCCTCTCCCACTGCTTCTATCCACCTCCCCCTCTCTCCCTATTTATTTCAGAACCCCCTTCCCCTCCCCCATTTCTGATGAAGGGTCTAGGCCCGAAACGTCAGCCTTCCTGCTCCTACGATGCTGCTTGGCCTGCTGTGTTCATCTAGCTCTGCACCTTGTTGTCTCAGTCTAATGTGGTACCCATCTGTAGATACTGATGATAAGCTGTGTTTTCTTTTCAAAGAGAAATTGAAGTTTGCACATTTCAGTCTTATTACATGTCACTTCAAATTAGTTGTTGCACTTTTTCTTGTCAGCGGCATCTGTGAAGGGTTGACGGTTAATGAATGCTAGAAAATAAGGAGGTGTAGAACTGCCTTTTCACTAGACAGGAGAAAAAGCTTTCTGAAGAATGTCGATATCTGTGCAAATGTAATCTGTGCTTCAGATTTTGATTTAAAATACTAAAAACAATGAAAAATACTACATTATACAAGCTGACACACATTTTCATTTTCTAACTGTGATATTGATGTACCTTTTCATTTAATTAATTCATATCCAATATATCAAACAAATTGTTTATCACACGGAAATAGCATTTTGTCAGCTACTAGCATGTGTAAAAATAACAATCTCACACGCTTTGATTTGAACATGCTTTTCGGGAATTCATTCATACTACACCAGCATAGTTTGCACTTTGAATGTTACAGCAGAAATCACATAGTGTTGCTCTTTTCCTGTTATTAGACTACTGTGGTGTAGGTGGCCGTGTGGATTGTCTCAACCATTTATCAGGTTAAAAGAGTTTTCACTCAAGGAGGCAAATTATCTGCATGTACAGATCAGTGAGTAAGGAATGTTTTATTCTTCACTGTGATCACATGATTCCTGTACGTTCCTTGTGGAATCAGATGACGAGGTCTATAATCATAAATAGTGATTCTTCTTAAAAAAAGTACAGGCTACCTTGTTTTCACTTCTGCAAAAATGCAACATATAGATGTAACCTGTGCCCGCTCAGATGAATTTAATTACAGCCCTTTCCAGAGATCTTCATTCATTTGGGAACTTGATACTAATGGTATGTGTTATCTTTGCACTTTGTCTTGGTCATAATTAGATTATTTTTATTTAGCTGACATCGTAGACTTGCTCACCAAGCCAGTGTGTTTGATCGCAGACGTTTCATCACCCTGCTAGGTGACATCGTCCGTGTGCCTCCGGTGAATCGTTGGTGTTCTGTCCTGCTTGTTATTTATATGGCTCGGTTTGCTGGGGTGGTTGGCATCACTTGGAAGTGGGACAGCAAGTAGGGCAGAACACCAAAGCTTCACCAGAGGCACACTGACAATGTTACCTAGCAGGGTAACGAAATGTCTGCAATCAAACGCACCAGCTCGGTAAGCAAGTCTACAATCTCATCCACAACCCGAGCTACAAATCTTCTCAAAACTTTTATTTAGCTTTTAGTGAAGCATTGTATGTGTTAACGCGATGAGCACTGAATATTAGAGTTTTCTGAAGTTTTGTACATTTTGATAAATCTTGCCTTATAAAAAGTTATAAAGAATCAAATCCTAAATTTGTAATAGTATTTGAAAGAAAAATACAATAGATGTTTCAATCCTGATAAAGGATTAAAGCAGTTTTTTTTATATTGTAGTTAGTGCAATAAATGATATTGATTGAACTGGCTGAAGGAGATGAAAACTTAAACAGGGATCAAACTACGACTGTTATTCATAGAATCGTAACAGTGTGGAAGCAGGCCATTTAGCCCATTGAGTCCATACCAACTTCCAAAGAGCATCCCACCCAGATCCACCACTCCCACCCTATCCCTCTAATCCTGCATTTCCCATGGCTAATCCACCTAGCCTGCACATCCCTGGACAGTATGGGCAATTTAGCATGGCCAATCCACCTAACCTGCACATCTTTGGACTGTGGGAGGAAACCCACACAGACACGGGGAGAATGTGCAAACTCACACAAGTCACCCAAGGGTGGAATGAAACCCGGGACCCTGGTGCTGTGAGGCAGCAGTGCTAACCACTGAGCCACCGTGCCACCCTTATGGATTCATATAAATACAGTGGCTGCAAGACCAGGTGGGAGGCTAGGGATACTGCAGCGAGTAACTCACCTTCTGACTCACCAAATCCTCTCAACTGTCTACAAGGCACAAGTCAGGAGTGTGATGGAATACTCTACACTTGCTGGATAGGTGCAGCTCCAACAACTCTTACACTCCAACAAAAAGCTTGACAGCATCCAGAACAAAGCAGCCCACTTGATTGACACCACATCCACAAGCACCTATTCCCTTCCCCTGCAAGATGCACTAGAAAAATTCACAAAAGATCCTTAGACAGCACCTTCTAAACCTACGACCACTCCATCTAGAAGGACAAGGGGAACAGATAAATGGGAATACCACCACTTGCAAGTTCCCCACCAAGCCACTCATCATCCTGACTTGGAAATGTTCCTTCACTGTTGCTGGTCAAAATTCTGGAATTCCCTCCCTAAGTCTACCTACAGCACATGGATTGTGGCAGTTCAAGGAGGCAGCTCATCAGTGCATTCTCATAGGTAACCAGGGACGGGCAATAAATGCTGGCTAGCCAGCGATGTCTATGTCTCACAAGTGAATAAAATAAATTACTTATTCCACTAAAATGTGAATTATCCAATCATCTGAATTTAGTGAAATAATCACTACACAGCAGAGTGAGAATTTAGTGGAAACAAATATTTCAGGAAATTTGAGTTAATCAACATTGAATTAAGAGGAGTTATATTTTAGATTATAAAAATAAATTCAGTCTGCTTTGTAATGTTCTGAATTAATGTCCATAGCTTCTAATTTGGTGTTGGAACCAATCAACTTAATTCTGTTCTTTATGGTTGGCAAATATGAATATTATTGAGATAAGGCTCAGGAGAAACGGTTATTTAGAATTTCAAAAGATTAATGTAACTCAAAATATTAATGACCATATCATCACATAAAAGATTGGGAAAGACAACAACTAAAAAGAAGATGGATTATGTTATCATTTTCAAAAATGCCAGGCATGAGTAAAAGATAAATGAACATTCTTTCACTTTCTGGGTAGTTTAATATCTCTTATGTTCTAGGACATAGGTGGGAATGAATACTCGAAATACACTGTTACAAATTGTCTGGCGACTGCATCAGAAGAAGCCAGTTCGAATGATTGTTAAGACCAACAGACTCTAGAGTCTAGTTAAGTTACAGAGAAGCAGGACTGGGCCAGTCAGCCCTTTTGGCTTATTCAAATAGATCATGACTGATCTGTACAGCTCCGGTTATTTGCCTTTTCTCTATACCTTTATCTAACAAAAAAAATTAATCTCAGTTCTAGTTTTAATTTATTCGTATCCTAGGTTCAAAATTCACCATGGCAATAGAGGAATTTTAGCTTTAATAATTACAAACAATATTTTTAATAAAGGTCTATCAATAATAGGAAAACCCATCTGGTTCACTAACATGCTTTATCCTCTCTGTGCTTATATATGAGATTTCAGACCCAGAGCAATGTGGTTTACTTGTAACCTACTGCTGAAATAGCTTAGGAGCTGCTTATTTGCATTCAGGAAAGTGACTCCCCAACACCTTCTCAAGGGCATTTTTAAATGGGAAGTAATTTGTGGTGTTACCACCAATGCTGACAGTGCATGTTTTTTTTTTAAATTTCATGTTCTTTTGTGGAAGTGAGACCCAGATTGCTACAACTGTTTTTAAAGAAGAATAAACTTCCTGATTTCACTTTTTAACTGGGTTAACTCAATTTACAACCATGGCCTCTTGCTTTTGATTTCTTAGCAAAAGAAATTCCTTTATGAATTTAAATATCTTGTTTAAATTATCTCTCAGTCCTCTAAACTGAAGGGAATACAGGCCATAATTATGCACCATACTTCAAGCTTTTAGCCTGTAGTATTCTTTAAGTGAATCTATGCTTTTCCCCTTCTGAAACCGGTAATTCTTTCCTGAGATGGAAACCAAAGCTAAATATCTGACCAACTAAAGCATAAGTTGCTCATTTTTGTATCTTTTCATCATGTAAAAAAAACTCTCTGTCCTTTGTGTTGTACAGATTGCAGAAATAAATTATACAATACACATATAAACCTAGAATTTTCCTGTAACAGAAGTATATGAGCCATACAAGAGAGTGAACCTTCATGTAAAACCTAGGGTAGCTACGGTTCTTTGAGGGGAACAGCAAACCTGTAATTCACAAACTTTTTTCTCTTGTGACCCAATTTTGAGGCTTGAAAACTGTTGAAACCCCTCAGGAAGGAGTGAGAGAGGAGAAGAGATTAGAGCAGGGGGAATCTCCAGCTTGATCTCACTTGAGGTCCTGCACTCTACTTTTGAAAACCTGGCTTTAATAGATGTGTATAGATTTTAAATCTACCTACATTTCATGTATTGTACTTAACCCCATAATGGAAATCTTCCTCAAAACTTCCTTATGCTCACTCAGCAAGTACATCAGCTGGCTTGACTTGATCCAAATTGGCCTGAAATTTTGCAGTTTGATACTTTCAAAATGTAGAATTAGCTGATTTCAACATGGGCAGCAGCAAAGGTGTTTCTGTTGACCTAAGTATCCATAGAGTCTGAGATGCAGTGAGACACACAGAGTAGTTTAATCAGAGTTTCTGACTACTGATTGTACCTGAACACTATACAGTAGTCATATTGGGAAGAGCACATCTTTGGAACTTGTGAGGATAGGGATAACAGTGATATTAGCTTATACAGACAGTGCTCAACTTCAGCTGGAATATTCTGTCTTGTTCTGCCTTCTACATTTTAGGAAAAATCTGAAGGCAGTAGAGGGTGCATAGAAAATGAGAATGGTCCAAGGAACAAGGAACTTCATTTATGTAGAGATAACAAGGTGTAGAACTGGCTGAACACAGCAGGCCAAGCAGCATCAGAGGAGCAGGAAAGCTGACGTTTCGGGTCTGGACCCTTCTTCAGAAAAAATCATTTATGTAGATAGGTTGGAAGAAGTGGAATTGCTTTCTTTGGAAAAGAGAAGGCTAAGAGGAGATTGTTAAAACCCATGATTATGAGTACTTCAAGCAATCTAGATAGAAAACAAACTGTTCCTATTGGAAGAATTGAGAACAAGAGGGCACAGTTTTAAAATAATGAGCGAAAGAAGCAACATTAGGGAAGATGTTTTTGAGCACTATGTAGTTAGATTCTAGAATACAGTGCCTGAACAAATGGTGAAGAGAAGTTCAATTGGAGGCATTCAAAAGACAATTGCAATGTTAACAGAAAAGAGACAGTGTGCAGATTTTCAGGCTAAGGGCAAAAGAACGATGCTTGATAAATTACAATGTGGAGAGCTGGTACAGAAATGACAGGCTGAATGGCTTCCTTCTTTGTACTGTAATGATTTTGTGGGTCTGTGAAATAGAATGCTCACCATCCTGAGTCTCACATGAAGAGGAGCTGCTGCTTCACCTGGAACCATGTTCTGTTACAGATCTCCACTTTCAGGATTGAAAAATTGCATATTGAAGAGAGAAAGAATCCTTGGTTCAGCAAAAAAAAACAAAAACTGCAGATGCTGGAAATCTGAAACAAATACAGAAATTGCTGGAGAATCTCAGAAGGTTTGGCAGCATCTACGGAGGGAAAGCAGAGTTAATATTCCGAGTCATCGAGTTATTGAGTCACATAGCACAGAAACAGACCCAACTCATCCATGCCAATCAGGTTTCTTAAACTGAATTAGTCCCATTTGCCTGTGTTTGGCCCATATCCCTCTATAAATCTTTTCTATTCATGGACCCGTCCAAAAGTCTTCCAAATGTGGTAAATTTACCCATCTCCACCACCTCCCTGGCAGCTCGCTCCACACGTGCACAACCCATTGTGAAAAAGTTGCCCATCAGATCCTTTTTAAATCTTTTCCCTCTCATCTTAAACCTATGCCCTCCAATTTTGAACTCCCCTACCTTTGCCATTCACCCTATCAATGCCCTTCATGATTTTTTAGACCGCTACAAGGTAAACCCTCAACTTCCCACACTTAAGAAAATGAAGTCCCAGCCTATCCAGCCTCTCCAGCCTCTCCTCACAACTCAAACTCTCCAGTCCCAGTCCAATGACCTTTCTTCTGAACAGACCCTTCTGCAAATAATAGTCCAGCAAACCTCTTGTGAGTTTTGTAACTATCGTGTTACATAATTGTGCATAAAAGTTTAGTGTAGGTAGTTGAAGTAAGACCAGAATGTTTGAGCATTGATTACAATGGATACTTCTGATGAACTGATTGTGATATTTTAGGAAAGCTTTTCCAGTTGTGTTGCTTGCTTTAGGCAAAAAGATTGAGGAGAGTAATGACCAATTCTTGGCTGACTGCGATTAAGTGGAATACCAGCTGAAGTGGTGCTTCTTTCCTCTTTTGTCTTCAAATTTCATACCTCCTTTTCTCTTTTTAACACATAGCTAAGCAATGGGTCTGAAGTGATTTATCATTTTTTGTGTTTATGCCAATGTGGCCTTTATGCATGGGTAATTCTGACAGTGTGGTGGTATTCATTCTGAGATCAAGTTGTTGTGCTTTTATATGCATGTTGTAGTCTGGAGCATGGTAATAATGGTAAAGGCTCAAATGTTCTTTCCATCACATGGCTGACCATGAACCTCTTCCACTTTTACTGCCTGCCATTGGATTGTATTGAGAGGATTTGCAGTTTAACACTCAACCTGTCTGGCCATGTTAGAATGCCATCTTTAGCCATCAAGTCCTGGGGTAGCACTTGACCCTCGAACATCTGGGTTGGAGGGAGGGATGTTACCCATTGATCGCAGGACTTTCTCCTGACAATGCATCAGCTGACTGGCTATCTCCAGCTAACAATGAGACCTGACTACAACCAAAGTCCACTTGTATATTTCCAGCAGGGGTTAATAAATGAATCAGAAGCAAATTCTTGTTGGGAAGCCCGTGGTATCTCGGTCCCTGCTGAGATCAGCATCAAACCAGAGATTCGTGTTCAGCTCTTTCTGGCCAATATTTCTTTAATGACAGCCACCCAACCATGTGTTAAAATTAAATGTTCATTTACTCTGTAACCCTTACATGGTCTTTCTGGCCTTGTGATGTAATGTTTGCCTGATAGAATAACGAAACTATTGGCAACAAGTACATCTGACCTTGATGAAAATTACAGATGATAAAAGTCACTGCAGACAAGGAGAGTCAGCCAATTCGCAGTGCAATGTTTTTACTTCACAAATCCTTTTTGCTGTACTTCTGGTGACCAGGCCTTCACTCTCCTGATTATGCTTTCTAATTCCCTTCCAAACCTCTGTTTCCTTTACCTCCTTTTCCTTTAAGGCCTTCCTTAAAATGCACGTTTGTCTAAAGTTTACATAACCTCCTATTAAAACCTGGTCACATAATGATGTCTACATGGCTTTACTTCTGTGAAGCGTGCTAGAATGTGTTATTACATTAACACTTCAATATAAATAAAGCATAGTATTGCCAATGATTAAAATAAGAAGGACACTAAGATTGAAATTAACTTCTGGTATTCACAAAACCAATCATGTTTTGTGAGAACATCATAATGTTCTGAATAATTAGTCATTATTCAGATGCTAAAATTCCCTCAGTGATGAGTTCTTCCTTGAAGTGCTCAATGTTATTTCATCAGTGAGATACATTTTCCCTTTTTTTCTATTTTCCTCTTCATTCCCAATTAGGAAGGCATCCACATTATATTTTATGTCAATCAGCTGGTTCTAGTTCTTCTAAGACAATGTAATAACATTCCCCTTTTTGAATGCATTATGAATGAAATTTAAGTAGCAGTTGGAGGATAATGCCTGACCTGACTGGTCTGTTGCTATTTTGAACCATCCACTTTTTGTCCCCTTAATAGATGGAGGAGGATATGACATTATCAATACTGAAGTGATTGCAACACCAGACGTTCGAGAGTACAGAGTGAGCTATGGTTCTCTGAAACAAATCTGGGAGATGAATTATCAGGAAGCAGCAATCTACTTACAGGTATGGAACCTTTTTACAACTAATGATCCTGCTCCAGTTACGCTATTAAAAATGAAGAGTATATCAGTATGAATGAAGTGTGTATAAGCAAGATAACATGGTATTGTTGCTGTTGCAAAATTGATACTATAGCTTTTATTTAATGAAAGCAAAATTATTGAGCTTTAATTACAGATAATCTGGCCATAATGATCTTGCATCTGTTCTGGTCCTAACTGATCTCAGAGCTCGACTTCTATTCCATGTATTTTAAGTTTAAGCTTCTTAACCTAGTTCATAATCTCTGAAGTACTGGTTTAATTTGGTGAAGGTGGTATTACATATATATTTTTCTCATTGATTAATATATTGTACTTGTCAAGGTAAGTTATTTAAGTGCTGAAGAATGGAATTTTAAATATGTTTCTTTTAAAACCTGCAGTATTTCTAGTTGCACTTCTGATCGTTGCAAGGTAGTTAAAAAACAAATCAGATGCAGAGTGAGGCATCCACTTTTCTTTCCTCTATCAGCATGAGAATTTCACATTGTAAAAGCTTAACTCTAATTACGAATCAACCTTTTCGTTTGTCTCAGCAAAGTTCAGCAGTTTGCTCCATATTAAAGATAGCTTAATGCTATCACATTGCTAACACATTGCTACTACAAACTGGGTGTTGTCTGACTGGAACCTTCACAAATACAGAGAATGAGGTTTTGATCTTGGGGCTGAATTCAAAATCAAATCCCAAAGGTAAAAGGGTATTGTAATCCACACCATCAAAGCAGTTTGTTTCTCCGTTATGTCTTTTTTAACAAAATTGGAAAGTTTAGTTTACAATTTTTTCGAATTTTTTTTCAGTCTTCAATAATCAACCTTATATTGTAATGGAACAAAAGATGGTACTTTAACAGGATTGATTTAATGTATTCCTGATGTTGTTGAAGTTAACGGAAAGGACTTCTGAGGAGGTCCTGGTTACAACAATGACATAAGTAGCCCCAAAAATGCATCTCAGTAGGAGATCATCTATTTTTTTTTCCAGAGAACTACCGACTAAATCAGAACCTACAGATGATGAACAAAGTTACAATTTAATTATGTAAAAGAATGCATACTATTTATTTTACTTTATGAGAATACAATTGGCAAACATTTAGCAGTCTTCCACATAGATTTTAAGTAAACATGTTTTTCCTAAATTATAATTGAAGTGATCCAGCCAAATATCTTCTGTGCTACATCAGTTATCAGATGTAATGCATACAACAAAATTCCATTTTAAAAAAATATTTTATTGTCTGTTCATTATTTAAATTGACTTTTAATTTTTCAAATAAAACAATTTGCTGCAAAAATTATTAACATTCAGTATATTTGTTATATTTAGAATGATGTGCTGTTCCATTAACCTTTCACTTTTATTTCAGTTATTGGTTTCAAGATGACTCAATTACAGCAAGATGATGTGCTGATGTGTCAAACATTCAACATAATACCTGAAGCTGTGCACAAGGTGCAAATAAAATATTGGCAAATATTAGGAGAATCTATACATATTTTGTTTTAAAACTGCCTATGAAGCCAGGTTTCCTGTACAAGTTTGTATTATGCAATTGCAATGCCAAGAAAATTAAGATTCCCAAGGTGTATAGAATTTGTTATATAATTATTATTTTTGAAATTCAGCTCCTTGCTGTAAAAGTGACTAAATAACATTATTGAAACAAAAAGCCCTGCAGTGTCTTTAAAACCAGATCAAAATGATTTAACCAATTTATTTAACCCTTTGTCTGCAGGTCTTGTTTTGTTGATGTTTTGGCACCAAGAAAAAACGAAGGGCACATTTGATTATGATGACATTGCTAGGATGAAATCAGAAGTGTAACTTTATATTTTGGTTGCTGTTTAAAGGTGAAATTTTTGAAGGACAAGTTTGTTTCTGTTGCTGTGCTGTGAATAGAAAGTGTCATAATTGATTACTCAGCAGTAAAAATAATAATGTTCAAGCTTTCTTTTTATTTTGTCACTTGCAGGAGGGAGAAAATAATGACAAGTTCTTCACTCACCCAAAAGATCAAAAAGCCCTTGCAGCCTACCTCTTTGTGCACAATCACATATTCTATGTGATGGAGCTGATTTCTGGAGTGCTGTTGCTGATACTCTCCTTATGTGAAGCTCCAGCTGTTCCCTCGCTCCGTCTCGACATTTATGTATGTTTTGTCTTCACATCTTTTGAGAATTTTTAGCTTAGACTGTTTCTCTTCCAAGTATTTGTTAATGTGTCATGCCTGAATTCATCCTTGTACAACGAAGGTTGTTGATAGGACTTTAAACTCATTACTGGGGGTGAGGATTCAATTGAAGAGAAGTTTAGGAAGAAAAACGAGAGAGCAGATGTGCATGGTAGTGAAGAGGTAAATGATCATCAGTGTTATGGGAAGAGATAGAATGTATAAGCAGAAGAGTAAAACAGTAATTAGATCCAGAATAAGTAATAATGATAAAATGTCAAAGCTTAAGGCTCTTTATCTGAATGCACATAGCATTTGTAACAAGATAGGTGAGTTTATAGCACAAATAGATGAATATGACTTGGTAGCTATTACAGAGACGTGATTGCAGGGTAACTAAAAACTCAATATTGAAAATATTTGATATTCTGGAAATATAGGTAAAGAGGAAAATGAAGGGGTATCATTGTTAATAAACAAAGCTATCAGTGTGGTACTGAGTAGTGATATAGGTGCAACAAATTGCATTATGGAATTGGTTTGAGTGGAAATCAGGAATAGCAATGGAAAGAAGTCGCGAGTGGTGGAGATCAATAGGCTTCTAGAGAGTTGTTTCACTATAAGACAAAATATAAATCAGGAAATATTGGGGAATGGAAGAAGGGGACTACAGTTGTCATGGGTCATTTTAATCTGCATATTGACTGGATAAATCAGATGGGCAAGGGTAACATGGAAAACGAATTTGAAGAGTGCTCGGAGGTTGTTTCTTAGAGCAATATGTTGTAAAACCCACCTGGGAACAGTTTGTCTTTAAACCTGGTAATGTGTAATGAGGAAGGATTAATTAAAGATCTCATAGTTAAGGATCCTCTAGGGGGTAGAGATCCCAAGATGGTAGAATTTCTTTTTCTTTTCTTTTCAGGCATCAAGCCCTACAAGATGCCACAACTCAGAGAAATCCATGGCCGTCTGGAACCTTCCTCCCCTCCCTTTCCCTCTGACTCCATCCCCTTACCCAACCCCACCTCCTGTTGGGTATTCAGCATTCCACCTAACCTTCTGTTCTCCGATGCTGAACGTTCTGTACTTGGCAAAGTTCTCAGCTTTATCCCTCTGCATCCCCACTTTAACGAATTTCAAGCACGACATGATATTGAACTTTTCTTCCGCCGTCTTCACCTCTGTGCCCATTTCTTTGGACAAGAGTCCTCTCCCCATCCCACAGACCCCTTCCAACACTCTCCCTCCACCTGGACCTCTCCCTCTGGCCTTTTACCTGCACTCGATCTGTTCACTGAGAACTGTTGACGTGACAATGGTCGCCTCAATTTCTCTGCCTTTCCCTCACTCAATCCAAGCTATCTCTTTGCGAACTGACTGTATTCTGTGAGCTTAGATCCAACCCTGACTTTAGTATTAAGACTGCCGATAAGGGTGATGCTGTTGTAGTCTGGCATACTGACCTTGACATTGCTGAGGCTGCGTGCCAGCTCTCAGATACCTTCTCCTATCTTCCCCTGGACCATGACCCCACCATGGCACATCAGGCCATTGTATCAACTATAGTAACTGACCTCATTTTATCTGGTGATCTCCTCCCCACTGCCTCCAAGCTGATAGTCCCCAGAACCACATAGCTCGCTTCTACCTCCTTCCAAAAACCCACAAACAGTACTGTCCAGGCAGACCCATTGTTTCAGCCTGCTCCTGCCCCACAGAAGTCATCTCTTCCTACCTTGATTCAGTCTTCTCCCCCCTGGTACAGTTCCTGCCCATGTAATCCATGGTTCCTCTGACACTTTACGCCAGTTTCAAAATTTCCAGTTTGCAGGCTCCAGCTTCCTTCAGGAGCAAAGGCCTGAACTGTCCCCACCCACCACCACTCTCCTCCACTTGGCCGAGCTTGTCCTCAACCTCAACAACTCTTTTAATTCTTCTCATTTTCTTCAGGTCACAGGGGTGGCCATGGGTACCCTCATGGGCCCCAGATATGCCTGTCTCTTTGTAGGGCACATGGAACATTCCTTGTTCCAGTCCTATTCTGGCCCCCACCCACAACTGTTTCTCCTATATATTGAATATATCATTGGTGCTGCTTCCCTCTCTCGTCCAGAATTGGAAATGTTCATTGATTTTGCTTCCAATTTCCACCCTGCCTCACGTTCACCTGGTTTATCTCTGACTCCTCCCTTCCCTTCCTCGATGTCTCTATTTCCATATCTGTTGATAGACTGGTCATTAATATCCACTATAAAACCCCACGCTCCCACAGCTACCTGGACTATACATCCTTGCACCCCGCATCCTATAAAGACTCCATTCCATTCTCTCAGTTCCTCTGTCTCCGTCGCATATGTTCAGATGAGGCCAACTTTGACAAGGCAGCCTCTGAAATGTCCACCTTCTTCCTCGACCGAGGATTCCCCAGCACCGTTGGCGACAAGGCCCTCAACTGGGTCTGACCCATCTCCCGTATTTCTGCAGTCACGCACCCCCCCACCCCTCACACAGTAGCAAAAGGGCTCCCCTTGCCCTTACCAACCATCCTACCAGCATCCACATCCAGAAGATCATCGGAAGCCATTTCCGCCATCTCCAGCGAGATGCCACCACCAGATACAAATTCCCCTCCCCCCCACCTTGTTTGCCTTCTGCAGGGACTGTTCCCCTCTGGGACATCCTGGTCCACTCTTCCTTCACTCCAAACACCTCCCCACAGCCCCATGGCATGTTCCCCTGCAGCCACCGAAGGTGTAACACCTGCCCATTTACCTCCTCCCTCCCCAGTATCCAAGGGCCCTTCACCTGCACTTCCCAGAATCTAGTCCACTGCTTTTGCTGTTTACACTGTGGTTTCCTCTACATAAGAACATAAGAACTAGGAGCAGGAGTAGGCCGTCTGGCCCTTCGAGTCTGCTCCACCATTCAATACGATCATGGCTGATCCTTTCGTGGACTCAGATCCACTTACCCGCGTTCTCACCGTATCCCTTAATTCCTTTATTGTTCAAAAAAAATCTTTTTTTAAAAACATTTACTGAAGTAGCGTCAACTACTTCTCTGGGCAAGGAATTCCATAGATTAACAACCCTCTGGGTGAAGAAATTCCTTCTCAATTCAGTCCTAAATCTGCTCCCTCTAATCTTGAGGCTATGCCCTCTTGTCCTAGCTTCACCTGCCAGTGGAAATATTCTCTCTACTTCTATCTTATCTATTCCCTTCATAATTTTATATGTTTCTATAAGATCCCCCCTCAATCTTCTGAATTCCAATGAATATAATCCCAATCTACTCAGTCTCTCCTCATAAGCCAACCCCCTCAACTCCGGAATCAACCTAGTGAACCTCCTTTGCACCCCCTCCAGTGCCAGTACATCCTTTCTCAAGTAAGGAGACCAAAACTGCACACAGTACTCCAGGTGTGGCCTCACCAGCACCTTGTACAGCTGCAACATAACCTCTCTGCTTTTAATTTCAATCCCTTTAGCAATGAAGGACAAAATTCCATTTGCCTTCCTAGTTACTTGTTGTACCTGCAGACCTACCTTCTGTGATTCATGCACAAGGACACCCAGGTCCCTCTGCATAGCAGCATGCTGCAACTTTGGGGAAATGAAACGTAGACTGGTGACTGCTTCGCAGAACATCTACTTCTGCCTGCAAAAAAGACCCTGAGGTTCCAATTGCCTGCCACCTTAACACACCACTGTGTTCCCTGACCATTATCTCTGTCTCAGGATGCTGCAATGTTCAAAAGAAGCTCAGTGAAAGCTGGAAGAAAAACGCCTCATTTTCCGTTTGGGGACCCTGCAGCCCTCCGGACTCAATATCGAGTTCAATAATTTTAGGGCCTAAATTCTCCCATGTCCTAGCCGCCTACTCCACACACCAGGCATTGTTATCACATAATAAATAAAAACTGAAAGAACTGCGGATGCTGTAAATCAGGAACAAAAACAAAGTTGCTGGAAAAGCTCAGCAGGTCTAGCAGCATCTGTGAAGTTAAAACCAGAGTTAATGTTTCGCATCTGGTGACCCTTCCTCGTGGTTTGCCATTACACACTACCTAACAGTCTCCACTAACAGCTATTCACCCTCCTAGCCAGATCGTTATCAACTCCTTTGTCTATCTCTCTGTTTGGGCTATCACCATCTATTATTTACTCATTACCTCCTCCTCCTCCTCCTCCCCCCCTGCCCTGGCATCTTCTGCATATAAGCTGACATTTTAGCTACCATCAGTTTTGAGGAAGGGTCACCTGACCTGAAATGTTAACTCTGATTTTTCTTCACAGATGCACCAGACCTGCTGAGCTTCTCCAGCAACTTCTGCTTTTGCTGTTGTATAATTTCAAATGCAGTTTGCGATTGAGCAGTTTGAGTCTCACACCAGTGAACTCAAATAAAGGCAGTTACAGAAGCATAAAGAAAGAGTTGTCTGAACTGGGCTAGAAAAAGTGGCTAAGGGGAAGGTGAGTGGATGAGCAGTGGCAGACATTTATGCAAATATTTCATAATGCTGAGCAAAAATTAATTCCAGTTGAAAAGAAGGACTTGATGAGAAGGATTAATCACACAGGGTTATGACAGGTGGTCAAGGAGGATATCTAACGAAAAACTAAGGCATAAAAAGTGACAAAAGCTATGGTAGGCCAAATGATTGAGAATTTCTTAGGAATCAGCAGCAGATGACTAAAAAGCTAATAACAATGGAGGAAATTGATGATGAAAGTAAATTGGCAAAAAAGAGAAAATAAACAGCAAGAGATTCTACAGACATATGAAAAGAGAGTAGGTAAATGAATGTGGGATCTTTGGAGGATTTGGGAATTGATAGCAGAGAAATAGTAGATAATTTAAACCAATATATTTTGCATCAGTCTTAATGGTGAAGGGCACTATAAACATTCTAAAGATATCAAATAATCAAAGTGCTCATGGAAGGAAATAGTCTGAATTATGGTGAATAAAGTATTTGACAAACTAATGGCACTAAAGCCTGATAAGTTGCTAGGACCTGATAGCTTGTACTCAACAGTTTTAAAGGAAGTGGTGGCAGAGACACTGGAGGCAAATGTTCCCGAAATCACTGGATTCTGGAAGGGTTCCAGCAGATTCGAAAGCTGGTAAAATGATACCCCTGTTCAAGCAGGGCGGGAGAAAGAAAGCAGTAACCCATAGGCTGATTAGGCTAGCTTCTGTCAATGGGAAAATACTAGAGTCAGTTATTAGAATCATAGAATCCCTCCTGTGTGGAGACAGACCATTCAGCCCAACAACTCTCTGGAGAGCATCCCACTGAGACTCACCCACCTACTGTATTCCTGCATTTCCCATGGCTAATCCACCTAACCAACACATCCCTAGACACTGTGGGCAATTTAACATGGCTAATCCACCTAACCTGCACAACTTTGGACTGTGGGAGGAAACCCAACACAGCCATGGGGAGAACATGCAAACCGCACACAGGCTGGAATTGAACTCAGATCCCTGGTGCTGTGAGGCAGCAGTGCTAACCACTGAGCCACTGAGGAAATTGCAGGACATTTAGAAAAGTTGAACTCAATCAAACAGAATTAACATAGTTGTGAGAGGGAAATCATGTTTGAGAAATTAACTCGAGTTTTTTAAGGATATATAAGCAGAGTTGATAAAAGGGAACCAGTAGGTGTAGTGCAATTCGATTTACAGAAGGCATTCAGTAAGCTGCCACAGAAAAGGTTATTGCACCAGACTGCACCTCATGATATTAGGGGTAATGTATTAGCATGGATTGAGGATTGATTAACATACAGAAGCTAGCGAGTCAAGATTAATGAGTCTTTTTCTGATTGAAAGATGTAAGTAGTGGAGCCCTAGGAGCATAATTATTTGCTGTCTATATTTATGATTTGAAGGAAGATGCTGGGTGTAATGTATACAAATTTACTGACGATACAAAAATAGGTGGGAGGGCATATTGCAATAAGGACTTAAGGAATCTGTAACAGGATGCAAATAGGTTGAGTGAGTAGGAAAGAACTTGACAGCTAGCGTTTGATATTGGAAAGTGTAAAGAAAATTAAAAGGCAGAATATTATTTGAATGCAGCACAAAGAGACCTGAGTGTTCTAGTGCATGAAACACAAAATGTTAGCATGCATGTATATCAAGTAATTAAGAAGGCAAATAGAATTTCAGACATCATTGCTAGAGTGTTGGATTTCAAAAATAGAAAAGCCTTGTTACAACTGTATAAGGTATGGGGGAGGCCGCACTTTGACTGCAGTCTACAGTTTTGATCTTTGTAATTTAGAAAGGATCTACTGGCATTGGGAGTAGTTCAAAAGAGGTTCATTAGACCGATCGCTTGGCTGAAAGAATTGCTAAGCTGGTTAAGTATTTATTCTTTAAGAGTTTAGAAGAGTGGTGGGGTGATCTTATTGAAACATACACAATTCTGAGGGAGCCTGACAAGGTAGATGTTGAGAAGATGTTTTCACTACTTGGGGGGAATCTCAAATAGGAGACATAGTTACAGAATAAGGAAACCCTCATTTAAAACTGAGACACGAAAGAATTTATTCTCTGAGGGTAGTGAATGTCTGGAATTCTCTACTCTGGAGAGTTGTGAAAGTTAGATCACTGAAAGTATATAAAGAGGAGGTAGATAGATTTTTGAAATTCAGGGCTATAAGGACCTGGCATGAAAGAGGAGTTGAGGTCTGGTTTGTAGAGTGGCAGGGCAGGCTTGAAGGGCTGTATCTGCTCCTAATTCTTATGTTCTTATGAATTGCTTTTTGGAATGGAAGTCTGTAGTGCTCTGGTTAATGTTTGTTAATTTATGCAAACAAATTTGATTCTCAATTTGGATAAAACTGTGGATTGTACTGTGATGATTGAGCCCAAATCTCTCACTGCTGCAATTTTTAAGGGAACTAATGAGAACCTGACTTTATTATGAAATGATGATCAGTATAGCAAATTATATTGTTATAGCACAAAAAGGATGTAGCTGAAATGAGACATACTTAAGTATCATGTGCATGAAGATACCTCAAACCACTTTATTCAAAGAAGATAGAAGTGTATATACAGAAAGAGAAAAGAGAAAGCAAGTGAGATTACAGGAAAAAACAGAAGGAAGAGAAAAGAGTGAAGTTTTGGGGAAATACTTAATAGCTGGAAAGGAGTGCCAGAAGCTAATGACTCAAAGAACAGCTAGTAGCGATAGAACAAAAAAAAGAGAAACAAGGAGTAACTTGCCAAACGTTTTAATATTTAAAAAAATTAAAAGCCATTTTGATTATTTTTTGTAAATCTGCTTACTTATCCACCATTTCTAATCTCTACATGAAGAAAATATTCTAATCACTTGGATTAACTGAAAAGTGGATGACTTCACACTTTCCCAAATTGAAAATTTATCTGTTTTGTATAGTCTTTTTTTCACATGGTTGTGTCTACGCAATTTATTTTGCCTTCTAACTGTATGTACTCTACAGAGTTGGATATAAAATTGTGCATTCCTTCATTCGGGGCAGGTGCTTGGGAGCAGGGAGGATCAGTGTGAGTGGTTGGGGAGTGAGGTTTATAGTTAGCAGTTAGAACAGGTTTTAATTCTTCTAACTTTTCCTGCCTAATGACTGAGCTAATGAATCAGAACCCTCCAAAAGTCTCTGAAGTTAACACAGAGTTGGGGACCTTTCAAGAGGGCCTCATATGCCAGGTAATTTCCCACTGAAGCTTTCTGGATGATTGCCACGTATTATTGCTTTGGGACTTTCAAGGGATGATTATCATGCAACTGATAGTGTATATCTGGTTTCTGACTATTTAGAGACTAGAAGATCTACTCAAATGTATTCCTTCAATCAAATCAATCATATGTTGAGTCCCAATTCTTTTTGAGGCCTTGTTACTGGAAATCCTCAATTTCACTCACTTTGTGAAAAAAGCCTAAATTGGATACAGTATTCCAAGCAAGGCCTGACCAGAGTCTTGTACAAGAACCAATAGTATGCCATGTCTTGGACTGAACTGTTTATGAATGTTTATGAAGACCCCATTGCTCAAGGTATAACTTTGCATCATTGCTTTAAAACATATCTTTGGAAATACATGGAAGAGAATGCGCAGTTTTTTCTTCCTCCATTTTCATAGAATCATAGAGTCATACAACATGGAAACAGACCCTTCAATCCAACTCATCCATGCCGACCAGATTTCCCAAACTAAACTACATTTGGCCCAATTTCCTCCAAACCTTTCCCATTCATGTATCCATCCAAATGTCTTTTAAATGTTGTAACTGTACCTGCATCTACCACTTCCTGTGGCAATTCATTCCATATATGAACGGCGCTCTGTTTGAAAAAGTTGCCTCTTTTAAATCTTTCCCCTCCCACCTTAAAATTATGCCCTCCCTACCCTATGGAAAAGACTATTGCTACTACCTTATCTATGTCCCTCTTGATTTTATAAACTTCAACGAGGTCACCCCTCAACCTCTTGCACTGCAGGGAAAAATGTCCCAACCTATCCAGCGTCTCATTTTAACTCAAACCCTCCAGTCCTACATCCTTGTAACTATTTTCTGCACCTAATAAATCCTTTCTAGAACTGTACACAGAATGTTGCTTTTCCTGAAGGATGCATGAGGGTTTAAGAATTCTGCCCACATGTGTAACGTTGTCCTTGTCTAATTTTGACATCACTTGCCAGATGCAACTCAGCCTCCCAACGTGCAAGCAGACAAGCATTGTCTACAGTGTTAACGCTCAGGATTTAATATGACCTGCAGATATGCAGTTCATGCCCCCAACATACTAATATTCAGATGACCAATAAAATTAAGGGGTAATTGTCTCAACACCTATTTTCTGTAGGCACTACTAGCCTCAATCTCTAACACATCCACATTCATTCAAATCATGAACTAATCCATCCATCTGGAAATATATTTTATCAATGTCCTGCCAGTCAATTGTTAATCCAGCTTACTATATTATCAATAATGCTACAGACACCAGCCTCCTAGGGAAGCCTGGTAGAAAAATTTTATCACAAACATTTTGGAACTCTAAGTAGGTAACGGCCCATAATTGGTGGTTGTAATGACAGCAAAACTGTCAGTACCCACTGTTTCATTCCAGAAAGCTAGATGGTAAAGGATAGAAGGCAATTATAGTCTGTGCCTATACGTAGGAGGCTCAAATGCCCATCATCCAATTAATCACAATTAGCAATTAATATGTAAAACAGATAGGAATTTTTTGTATGTGCATACGCACAGTTGAACGTAAAAATCCAAGATTGTCAGTCATATCCTGACCCTTCATAGAGTTCACTGTTGCAGTCTTTACAGAGGCAATTAATATAGAATTTGTGGTTTGATGTGAAATGCAGTTTTCCATGGACAATTTTCACTGCCAAAAACATTGAAATAGTTCAGTTTTGTCAAATGACATGTAATCATTACTAAATCATAATTATAGTTGAGCAACCTCTCTGATTCTGAAAAGTTGATGTTATAAGTTTGGAGTGTAATTTTCTCATAATATCAGTTTTAAAAATCTTGACTTTTAATTTTTTTTTAAAATTTGTATTTTTTTCAGCTTCTATCTTAATTGCATGTATGTGTTACAGTCTTTACTTCACTTTCTGTAAAATGATTAAAATGTAAATTTTAAATTTAATCCATGCATTGTACTATTTGGTTTGCTATCTGAGACTTATTTAATCTGCTGATCAGCCTGTTTTATGACTTCATTGTTGCTGAATGACATTATCCTCTAGAAGCTACAAGGTGAGGACCTGTCTCCTTACCACTGGCTGGAAGATATGAATCATTTTCTGCTAAACTTCTATCATCCATAAACTTTGGAAGCTCTTTACAAAATAAAGTTAGATTTATAAAGCATGATCTTTTTCTGAAATCATGTTGGATGCACCCAATATGTCCTTTTTTACCCAAGTAATCACATATTGCACCAGTCCTGACTCCCTTGAACACTCTCCTGTTGTCTGGGATGTCAAATAAATGATTCATGCCATAGGGTATCCTGTAATTTTGTCTCTTTCATTTTTACTTTAAAGCATTTATGAGGGATCCTATCAAATAGTTTCTCATTGCTTCCCTATCCAGTTGTTAGAATAGTCATGTTGTTCCATGTTTAGTGTAACAGTGTTTCTCTGGTGTTTGCATTGATAAGAAAGTACTTCCTGTATTTTGGAATGGCTGTAATTCGCAGCTTCTTTTGGTTTTCTGTGCATAACATCATGTTCAGCATGAGAATTTGCTGCAAAGGGAAATGGGAGTCCAGTTCCATATTGCACAACACGAAGACACACCAAACTGCACAATTATAATAATATCTTTTTGCAACCTGAAGTCTCCCCATTATGTTCTCTCTATTAAGAAATTGCTACTTGATTTTTAAACTGATATTGGTTTTATTTTAAACTTGTTTAGGTGCATGCCACACTGGAATTGTTTGCACTTGTCACAGTGGTGTTTGAACTTGGTATGAAGATGAGGTGGTTGGGCTTTCAAACCTTTATTAGACACAAAAGAACGATGTTGAAAGTAAGTTTTTTTTGTATGTTGTGGCTATGAGAAATAAGGACAACATTATATAATAAATTAGGGTAGTATAGTATATCCCTATGTAATTGCATTAAGACTTTTATACTATTGTACTGAAACTCCTTTGTAGTAGAAACAAAGGAAAAACTGAAGCACAGAAGAAGGCGTTCAGTGTCTTGTGCAGGCCAAAAAAGAGCTCTGAAATCTAATCTCACTTTCTAGCACTTGGTCCGTAGCCCTGTAAAGTTAATGCACCTCAAGTGCATGTCCAGCTGTTTTTTAAATGCAAGGACGGTTTCTGCTTTTACAAACCATTCAGGAAATGAATTCTGAACCCCATGCCCTCAGCGTGGAGAAAAAGAAAATCCTCCTGAATTTCCCCCGATCATTCTACCAATTACTTTAAATATATGCCACCAGTTACTGATTTTTCTGCTAATAGATCCATTTTGTCCGCATTACCTCCTCCCCTTCGAGTTTTATGATTATGGATCAGTTTGCCATGCAGTTCTGTGTTGTCACTCTCCTGTCTTGAAAACTGGGGTTACGTTGCCCTGTGCTGTACCAACCCTCTGCAAAAGCACCTCAGCAATTCCCATGTTTCTCACCTTTTCTTTGTAGTCTTTCAAACTTTTTCTTGCCATATATTTGTAAATTACTCTTTTGAAAGCCGTTATTGAATCTGTCTCCATTACATTTTCAGATTGGAGATCCTAACCATTACATAATAAAGCTTTTTGTCATTTTTCTTTCGGGGTGTTCAGTTAGCCAGGTTGACTAGAAAGTCATTTCGCTGTATGTCAACTCGGGGGGTAAAAATGCTGTGTTTGTGGGTGTAGTTAACTGAATACCATATCATTTATTATTTCTATCAAAAAATAAAACACATCGTTGCCTGATAAAATGTTTGAATAGATTTTTCATACCTTCTGACAATTTTGAATAGACCATCCTGAAAACTTAGAGCCACAGTATTCTGTGTACAGAACTTTATGAATAAGTTAAAAGTCACTTTTTCCCCCTAAATAAATCAATCTAATTTGTATTTGAATGAGTAACCATTGTTTGAATGTTGAACTTTTGTCCTGAAAATAATTGTTTTCCAATATGAGTAGGAGTGTGGATGTCAATAATGGAACAGAAAGACTTCCAAAACAGAATAGAATAAAACATAATAGGAACAATTCTCTACGTGCAGCAGTGAAATGCCACAGTTTTGCTGGCCTGTTCATAGATCTTAAGTTCACGGGTCATAGGAGAGCCAAAAAGCATGTTTTTGTCAAGACCCATTAAATGCTAAACAAAAGGAAGAGTCATTCATAAAAATGAATAACGCTATCAATATCCGGAATGCTACTAAGTTCAATGGAGAATGGGATACGATGTTGCATCAAAAATGAATGTTTATTGGCTCTGACATCCCTAACACTGGAAAGACACAAATCAGTCAGCAATCTGTTTATCGCATATCCTTTCTCTGCAAATTGATGGGTTTTTATTTACAAATGTGTTAATAGCATGCAACATTAATATATTATTCACATAGTGCAATTAAGAAGCAATTTCTGACCCTGTGGCCCTGAATTTCCATCATGTTACTCCATTTTCCTACCATAACTTCAGAAGGTAATTAGGTTTATTCCCAAAGAAATTCAAGGCCTCGCAATTACAGAATTACCTCTCCTTAGCTCCCACATTTAATCCTGCCCTCAAAAGAATTCACTTCTAAATGTATACTTCATCATGCATGTCACTACATTCGAACTCTGGGGAATGGAGCTTGTTTTATTAAGACATGATTTGTTCCATTTTAGAAGTAGTTATTTATTAAGTAATTTTAACACACAAAGAAATTTAACCTGTTCCCTTTCTGGTATTTCTGCAGAGTGTGGTTTTGTTTGTACAGTTTATAGAAGTTATTGTGGTATTAATCAGGCAAACCTCACACGTCCGGATAACTCGAGCATTGCGGCCAATCTTTCTGGTAGACTGCAGATATTGTGGAGCGGTGAGAAGGTAAATTTGCAGCAATTAGATTTTTTTTTGTCAAGAATTCCATAAATACCAGGCATGACAAAAACGCATCAAACAGCTAATTGATACTGAATACCAGCAAGAATTTAGAATGCAAGTCTTTAAACTGATAGTTTGAACACATGATTTCTAATCAGAGGTTTGTGTCATTCATTGTCTTAACACTTCCTAAAAATTCTTACTGTGCAGGGTTCTGTTTCTTTTGATTAATTGGTTTTAATTAAATAAAAGTAATCACTTAATTTCACGTGGACATACTATTTTTAAATATTTAGACGAAACCAGTGTCTTTGTGCCATTACAGTTATGAACAACAAAATTATAAGAATGTCAGTGGATCAAGAATGTGCTTTATTCTAATGCCATTCCTTTTATTGTGTCTTCATATAAATGAGCATAATTTGTATTAGTCAACCTTTAGATGAAATGTGATTAGAGGATGAGAGATAGGTGGACCAAGACACATAGATGTAATTGATCTCTCATTTTAAGTTCGTACATCTATTCTTATCTATTTATTGACAAAACCGCAGGATATAATTACAGTTTTGAATTGTGATTTTTACTTATGTACAAGTGAATTTGTTACGAAAGCAGATAACAGTAAATGCATGCAAATAGAATGTCTATCTATATATGTATAAAATCTTTACAGACCAAAGGACGTTGGTGAATTTATGCGCAGCTGTAGTTTAGTGAACCAGGTAGACCAAGATAAATTCACGTATTTTGTTCTATTTAGTCAAAGCTTTGGGCAGGCATTTTAAGTGGCCACTAACTGAGAGAACTCAACCTGTGGCTACCAAATAATTTGTTAAAAGCTAATAGATCATAGGTGAGTTTCTCAGCCTCAAGTTACAGCTTCCAGCCACAGTTTCTCACAGGTCTTGACACTCATGTGCCAGGTCACCAGAAGATGCAAGCCAATCAGGATGGCAGTTTCTGGGTCAAAAAGAATGTTGATTGAGGTCTACCCCTTGGGAAGTCTAGCAGTAAGAAGGTAATTGTGTGTTGTCATCTTTTCACATCATCGGGCTAAGTGGGAGATTAGAGTTGAATGTGAGGGAAGAGCATTGGCTTTTGAAGGCCACTTCTTTACCCACAATCGGTGCTCCTTCTCTCCAACCCAGCATGCAAATTAGTTAGGATTTCCAGTCAATTCACCACCTTTCCAACCCGTCTGGAAGGCTGGTAATCGGAAACGTGGCAATTAAGATCCTTAACAGGCCATTGATTAACCACTCAAGGGCCTTAATTGGCTGTCAGTTGAGAAAGCCTCCATTGCACCTTCTTGCCCATAATTTAGTTGGTCAGATGGCATCAATGGGGCAAGAATCTCTTCAGGGCCAACTCATCAATTAGTTCACCTCCTTGCCATCTTCAGTGAGGCAAAATTTCCATCCATGGTTCCATTTTGGGTTATAGCTGTAGTTTGATAGCTTCAGTTATTTTCAATTATTAATGTTGGAGTGAATTCAGGAAATGGCACATGCATCTATTTAATAATGTTAGAATTATCTAAAGCAAACCATTTTTCCGTTATGTTACTAAAACTTAGTAAACATAACAAGTAAGCAGCTTTGATCTAGTGTGAACCCAAATTATTTTGTCAAAATTTTATTCTACATCTATTATTTATATGTTGCCTAAGTTCCAAAATACAAGATTATTTATTGACCATTAACTAGAATGCTAATTAATTTCTTCTTGTTTAAATGGCAGACTTCATCAGTGTAAATATTGTTTGACTCCAGGAAATACTGAAAATAATTGCCCTCTTCTTAATTGGATTGAAAATCTAGAAGCCATATGGCTTTGTTAAATTAATAATTGTGAAATGATTGGCTGTAGCAGAAGGGGAAGTTTTAAATGGAAAGAATAATGTTTTTTAAATGTTGGAATTCTCACCACAACAGTATTTTCCGTCGTCAATAAAAACGTTACATGATCCAATATGTTATCAACAAAAGTAACGTAAGGCCAAATCAAAACTTTTTAAAATTAGTTGAACCCTCCATTGGTTCTTAAGAAAATCCTCATTTAATATTAGTACATAATTACCAGAAAGTGCAAAATGTTAGTCCTAATTATGTTTTGTATTTTTGAATTCCCAGAAATTTGCGTCAGATTTTCCAGTCTCTCCCTCCTTTTATTGACATTTTATCGTTACTACTTTTCTTCATGGTCATTTTTGCCATCCTGGGTAAGCTCTCACCTACCTAGTTAATGATTTGTCTTTACATAGACCCTATCTAAATATACTCTGAATGTGTATTAAAGCATTGAATGTGAAACTAGTTTTCAGATTATACTAATTACAGTGCTAGCTCTCCATACAACCAAGGCACAAGATTCAAAAATAAAGCTCTGTGCTTTTTACAAACTACTTATTTTATGCATTTAAAAAAACACATTTTAAATATGGTGAGCAGATGTTGAAAGCTGGTGATGTGATTCCTGGCTGTTAGAGACAAGCTGATAGAGGTATTTATAGATCTAGCCTGACTTCAATGGTGGAATAGATTTTCTCTTACATTTTATATTCCTCCAAGCTGAAATACATTCCGTAGTCCATTTTAAGGAAAATATGTGCTCATATGCTAGATGGGGTCCCAAAGATCCATTCATTTAAAACCTTTGCAGAACAATCAGTACTAATGCAGGATGTATGTGTTGCCTTAGTCCATTATATTTAGGTGTCTTTTGTTGTACAGTTGGTTTCTAAGAAAGGAAGAAAAGTCAGGAAATCAAGAGATTTAAAAACAAGTTGTTCTTAGCTTAGGCAGTAGAATGGAGCCTGCAAAATTTACCCAATAATATGTTGGGTTAGAAACAAAGTTGCAACCAACTGAGTCACAGCCAACAGAATCTACTATTTGTCACAGATGGTCAGAGTCAGTGACTGTGTCTTCAAATGACATTTCCTTGCAATTGTGCCATGAACTTCCCATTGCTCAATGCATCAAATCAAATTGCCCATTCAGTGATGGTCTCCATCCCTCTTGGAGGATGCAGTGGCCCTTAGCAGGAAGCAGCAGAATAGACTTGTTTGGGACTGTCACAGCTGCATCGCCTGACCCCTTCAGCCGTATTGCTGAAGCCTTCCCTCAGGTCATGATTATGGCATTACTGAAGATATCCAGGCTGACAGAATGTTCCTGCCTTAGGCACTTTCTTAAAATTGCACCACACACATCCTACAATTTGGTATGAAGTACAAGATTCAGGTGGCATTACCATTCACCTCTTGCATTTCACCTCACCTATTATCCCTCACCCAAATCTTGTGTTTTGCATTTGTGCTTTTAAATACTCAGGGATTGCAGCCTGGCTAGACCGGATGAAGATAAAGCCCCAGAGTTAGAACAGACCTCTGAAGGAGTAGCCAACAACTATGATACTGTTATTGTTTATATCATTGGGTAGTATAATGACAGAATCTGCATGTGGTGAGTCAACATGCACAAGTAGGCTGCAATCAGGACAAGGGAAAGATAATGCATAATTTGCTCTCTGGAGGACATGGTTGCAGATGAGTCCTGCTGCAAAGGATTCAGATGAGGTCTTCAAAGGGATGGTCACAGGAGAAGAGCTGATGAGCGTGCACATAAATGTTTGGTGCTCCTGTCACCATAAGAGATTGTGAAGTGGTGGCTAAATCTAGAATACATCCAGATCCAACTGTCATGCAGCATCTGATTGTCAGTGTCTTGGCTTCCATTGTAGCACAGGCAAGCTACGAGTCTGAGTCCTGCATTAAGTGCTCAAACTGAAATCATATGATCTGTACTAGTTGCCATGCAAGCTCACCTCGGTGCCATGCAGATTTGCATTGTTGCCACCATGGCTGGAGGTGCCAGTGTTTGAAGGGCTAAGCAGCAGCAGTACAGCAATTTGTGCTCCAGATTATGCTCACCTACAGTGCCAGTGTCTCCATGGCATTGGAATCTGCTGTCCAGTACGACAGCATTTATACTGTTACCATTAGCATGACGTTTTGTGATGTCTTTTACTCCAGTATTATGTCTAGGAAGAAACTGTGATTCCCTATCACAGATGGGTGGTGAGATGGGGAAGTGTTAAACAGCTGGGTTTTAAGGATTTACTCATGGAAATCAAAAGCTGATTAAATGACCACAGATATTCCTTCAAAACTGTGGATGTACCAGCTTCCTAGTTTACCCCTTCCTTTTCCTGAGATGGTTGTCAATGACCTGGTGAAAAGTATAACATTGTCATAGTGACCAGGTTGTCAATGGTGCAACACAACTCAGAGATGCTCCCTGGCATGTACACGAGGGACCCCTTACCCCAAGAATTCTAGGATGTCAATCATCTTCTCCATAACATCACCTAGTTACAGCAGTGCTTATATTGTAGGAATACTGACCGTGTGTGATAGGGCCACGGAGGTGAGTCATTAGCCATGTGTATAGTGGATGGCTCTTTTTGGTGTGCAATCGCCCTCTGGTGGCCCAAAGACAGAAGGATCTACTGACTGCCTCAAAATGAGAGCATCATTACTGCTGCCAGTCTAGCAGGCATTTTCAACATGATTTGGGCATGCATGCAGTTGATAGGTCCCTGCACTATATAGATACTTTCCATCCTTGTAGAAAATGTTCCTTTCTGCTTAAAAGAGAAATCAGTGAACTCCCCATTCCTGATACACAGGACTTCCTGGATGCTACAGTGCATGGTGAACTGCAATACGCTGCCAAGGTTAACTGTTTCAATCCATGAGGGTCTGCTGCTAGAAATTGTGGGTCACCTTGATGGGCACTGATAGTGCCATCCCCATCTTGATTTGAGGCAATAGGTCATAGTCAGGGAGGGGGACACAATTCTGTGTCAACTTTCATAGTGGAACACAATAATTAAATCCACTGTTCCAGGCCTAGGTACGGAGAGGAGGTGTGCTTCCCGAAGAGTTTAGACATCACTCCACATTACATAATGATATCAGAATCCAGTGCATGCATGGAGTACCCAAACTATTGCCCTCTACAGCATAGTGTAGGGCCTACCAGCTACTGTAGTGGCAGAACTAAAGGTAGTGTTGACACAGTTCCAGATAACCATAAGGGCTGCTGTCCCATCGAAGAGAGATGACTGTTGTGGTTGACCATGATCACCATGCCTCAGGCTAGAGGAGAGGTCTTCCTGGTAGCCTGAGCTGGTGCAGAAATTGAACCCATGCTGTTGGCAACCCTCTGTATCACAGACCAGCCATCCAACCAATTGAGCTAAATCGAACACCTGGCTGAACTACCAGCAAAATGGAGCCCAATGTTGCAACCTTTGAAATGTCATTTCAAGATGCATGGAGGAAAGAGGACACCAGGTAACACAGACTGGAGAGTGAAAATAGCTGTGCCACTTGTCTGTTACAAGTGATCAGTTCTAGAACAATTAAGTTGAAGTCTGTGTGCAGCTGCACTTAGAAAACAGAACTGGAAATAACAGTAATGAGGAAACTAATACATTTTAGGAAGTTTGAACAAACAAAGAGTGTGTGTATTTGTTCTTTTCTGAGGGTGCTTCTAAAGCTGCGGATTTGCCATCTTCTGTTATGTGATGCATTTTTTCATTATTTTTCTAGGATTTTATTTGTTTTCTGCCAATCCATTGGACCCAGTAAGTATTCACAATCTTTAGTTAGACATGTTTGTTGGTCATATATTTCATGGCTATATTTTTGTTTAATTACCGTACATTGTATGTGTCTAGTTAATATTCCAGTAGAAATTTCTGCTTGTTAATGCACAGTAATGTTTTCGAGCTATAAAATGTTATGGCACAGAAAGAAGCCCATCGTGTCTGTGCTGACAAAATCAGCCAACCACCCTAATCACACTTTCCAGCACCTGGTCCATACCCTTGGAGATTGCTTGCTTCAGGTGCAGATGACCCCATTGTGTCAATACAGGCAATATTTGACACCTCCACACAGCTTCATGAGGGACATCACTAGCACATCCTGTTAAATAGAGTGCACATTGTCACTGGTAATTTTACCAGCCCTTTGGGGATGGATTAGCAAATGGGAGGGTTAACAAGATGACATTGAAAGACATTGACAGAGAAGCCAAACTTTTCCTGCCGCCAGGAATATTCCTAGCAGCAACAGTGCTGACCAGAGGTAGGTGGCTAATTCAGTCAATTAATTGTTGGCCATTTTAACAACTAGGCAGAATTTACCTATATCAGAAAGCCCTGCCTTCATATGAAGAGTGCATAAAAGGTTTTGGAGATGCTGCAAGTGAGCAAAATATAGGAGATGGAATAAATTGTGGAGGAACGTGAGGTTTTCCACCTTGTTAGGAAAATAATACAATGTATTTCTTAAATGCTAAAAGTTTGGGAAGTGTTGAACTTAAAAGGGACTTGGCTGTAATTGAGACATTGAAAAATAACATGCGGGCACAGCAAGCAACTAAGAAGGTAAATGGTATATTAGCCTTTATTACTAAAGAATTTGGAGCATAGGAGTAAAGATGTCTTACTGAAGTTATGTAGAGCCTTGGTCGAGTATTGTGTGCAATTTTAGTCTCCTTACCCATAGGAAGATGTACATGCCACAATGGGAGTACAACAAAGATCCACCTAGCTAATTACGGGATAGAAGGATTGACTTACGAGAAAAGATTCAATAGATTTTCCCTTTATTATTTAGAAGAATTAGAGGCAATTTCACACATACAAAATTCTTACAGGACTTGAAGGAAAGATGTTTCCTATGGCTGCAAAGGTTTAGAACCAGGTAACACAGTCTTAGATTAAGTGGAAAGCCATTTAGAAGTGAGATGAACGGGAATTTCTTCACTCAGGTAGTGGTGAATTTCAGGAATTCTTTACTGCAGGGCACTGTGGAGACGCAGTTATTGAGTTTGTTCAATACTGAAATTGATAGAAATCTATTAAGAGCATTGAGGGAAATGGGAACAGTGCAGGAAAATGGTGTTGAGTAGAGGATTAGTCATGATCTCAATGAATGGCAGAGTGGGCTCGAAGGCCTGAATGGCTACTTCTGCTCCTATTTCTTAGGTTCTTACGATTAGCTGAAAAATTTCAAAATATTATCACCCTAATCTTAACTGTAAATTCTTAATTTATCAGTTTCATAAAACGCACAAATTGTAAGAAAATACATAGCACGTAAAGATATGATTTTTTTTCATTTCATGGTAAGTGATTATAAGGTTGGTTTTTTTGACAATGCTTTCATTTTCTACTTGCAGTATTTTAGCACTCCGGAAGACAGTCTTGTCAGTTTGTTTGTTCTCCTAACTACAGCTAAGTAAGTGTACACAACATTCTAGTTAAAGATACAACAGCACAGTCCTGCCCTTTGAAGCAATGGTAACTTGCAGGGAAAGGGCTTTAAAAAGTGAAATGAGCTTATTTTAGTATCAGTAGTTGGTACAATAACTTGTGTTTATGTAGCACATGGGAAAATGCCATATTTCATTACAGCAACCTGTTTGATATTTAATACAATAGCATATTATGTTGAGACACCAATACCCTTTACCATTGGGTTTGGTGAGGAAAGAGGCAAAGTAGGATGTGATTTATAACCTGGTGAAATGGTACTGTCAAACTGACATAGCAGAATCTCACATGAAGAGGAAGAAATTACATGAACAAGTATCCAAACATTTCTACAATCGATGTTTGGTTTAAGAAAATTGCTGTCCTTCTTCAGTTCATTGGTTAAATGCATAGCCTTGCAGAATCAAGCTAAACTGGAAAGGCCTCAGTAACAAAACTAAGAACTGTGGATGCTGGAAATTTGAAACAAAGACAGAAATTGCTGGAGAAACTTAGCAGGACTGGCAGCATCTGTGAAGAGAAAGCAGAGTTATCATTTATAGTCCAGTGACTGTTCTTCGGAACAGTTCTATGGAAAGGCCTCAGGTTAGATCACTGATTTGTGCTGATTAAACTAACCTCCATCGGGGAGTCACGAGGAATGCTGCAGTTAGATCTAGAAAGAAAACCTCAGGAGAGGTCCAGACATTTTGAACTAGGAATTTTTGATGGAAATTATTTAGTCAGGGGAATCAGACATGGTTGTGATACTCTCTGTGGTGAAATAGTGGTCCAACAGTCCAGAATGACACATCAAAATGGCTTCTTAGTGTCTCTGAGGACTAACTGTGGTTCCCTTAGATTTGAACTTTAACATGAGTCACTGCAGATGACGGAAGAGAAAAAGAGCAAACTGTGGTGGGGATGGGGATGGGGATGAGGGTCACATTGAAATAGGGATTTCCATTTTACTTTTCTTAGAAAAGATAATTCTATAGTTTTCCAGATGTGATGATGCCAGCTTATTCCAAAAATCGTTGGTCCTGTGTATTCTTCATTGTGTATTTATCCATTGAGCTCTACTTCATCATGAATCTGGTATGTTTTTGAATAATATTAATCAAAAATTGAGAAAAATATTTACCCAGTTTAAAAACTTATAATTTAATACATTGTGAATTTAATTTGCAGATTTGCTTTATTGAGATTTTTAACTAATATTTTGGTCACAATTTTCCAGCTTCTCGCCGTGGTGTTTGACACATTTAATGATGTTGAAAAGAAGAAGTTTAAATCACTGCTTTTACACAAACGATTGGCAATAGAACATGCCTTCCGTCTTCTGGTCAGTAAAAGGGTGAGTAATGCACAAATGCTTCTGTAGGTTTTGTTGAGCAGTATAGTTTTACGTTTAAAAAATTGTGATTTAATGATGATCTGGACTCTGTCTGAAATTTGCGGTATACTTTATTCATGCTAAAAATTAAGATGAGTCATTGAATTTTCTACAGAAGTATTTGGATTTTGATTTAAGCAATTAGGATTGCATCCTATCAGAATTCTTGTAATATGGAGGTTATTTTTAAAATCAGATTGTTTACAAGGACTATTACACACCACCAGAACAGGCAGGATTTGAGCTCAGGCCTGCCTGGGGAGTTCAGAGGTAGGGACAGCCCTTCCCTGTAACATGGAAGATGCTTAAACAAAATCATTCCACCTGTTTCACCTGAATAAGAATACTAAGACATCACTACAGATGGTATTCACTAAATTCAATAACACATGACCAACTTACAGGTCTCTTCCCTACCTTTCACTTTCATTTCAAATTGCATTTATGCAGACTGATGAAATGATCACTAAATCACAGAATTATTACAACAAACACAAATGTCATTTGGCCCACCATGTCTGTACCAACTGTCTAAATGAATATTTTGCTTCATGCCATTCTCCTACCTTCTCCTCATAACCCAGCACATTGTCCATTTTCAAATAATGGTGTAATCACCTTTCAAATGCATCAATTGAATCTGCTTCTCCTACACTCTCAGGTCATGCATTCCAAACCCTAACTACTCGCTGCATGAAAATGCTTCTTCTTACATTATTTTTGCCAACTACTTTAAATCTGTGCTCTCTTGTTCTCAGTCATTTCACAATTGGAACAGTTTTCCCCTGTCTATTCATGACTCTGAAAACCTCTATCAAATCTCCACCCAGTCTTCTGCAAAGAAAATAGTCCCAACTTTTAAAATCTGCCTTTGAGAATTCAATCCACACTGGTATATACGCCATGTCACAAGCTAAACACAGAAAATTGAGTAACGAAAGGTTAGTGCGAGTCCTTGCGACCGTTTGGTTTCCATCTTGAAAAAATATTAAGAGAAATATGTCTCATTGGTTAGAAACAAAAGGTTCCAGTAAGATATTTTCTATGTGTATTTTAAGTGTATATTTTGTTTTGAATAATTAATTTTACATTGTCCTTGGGATGTGAGACTCTTCCTGGGTTACAATTTCTTGATTGGGTGCCCTCCTTTACTTCCTTAAGTGCCTGTCATTTCCGCCAAGCCTTGACCAAACCTTGCTTACTTCATGTAAATTTATATTTAAAATAATTGCTTTTAAATCAGAGTGTATGGATCGCCATCAGGAGCTGATTACTTTTTAATAATAAGTCACAGAAACTGAAGCCATTTGTTGGTGCCTGTTGCTGCCCAACAGTAATTAACATGGGATTTCATGATCATTGAGACACAGGTTCTTGCAGAGAAACTCAACAAGCAATCAATATTTCACAGATGTTTAACAGTCTGATCGGTGACTTCATGTGGTTTATTGCAGAGGCCTAATGGGATTTCCTTCAAACAGTTTGAGGGCTTAATGAGGTTCTACTCTCCAAGAATGAATGCAAGAAATAAATATCTCGTCTTCAAAGCACTGAAGAAAGGCGATGCAGAGTTTCTTGGGTGAGGATATTGAGATGTTTCAGCTTAATTATCGGTTGTTTAAAAAACAATTCCTTTCCTTCACAATTAATTTTTTCCAGAATATCTTTTATATACTCCTTGACTGCTAGGGTTATGTATGTATGAATGATGTATGTACTTAAAATGAATATCTGTCCCACAGAATAGAAGATTTTTACAACTTCTATGAAGTTGCTGGATTAAAATGGAAAGTAAGTAATGTGGAAGTTTTACATTTGTTTTCTGTTTATGTAAAGTGAATGCTAACCGGGTTTTGGTAAATACTAAGTGTTGGATAGTGTAGTCTACCTACTTAATGCTATGGTTTATGCTGCACAACCACATATTCAAAGTTCACATTAGGTGTAAAAATCTAGTATAGAATAAATGGTACCGAACTTCAAGTGGGCTGCTATCTCAGTGTTTTTCCAAAATGGATTGTGTGTCAATTCAAAAGTAAAATATATTCAAGACATAAAGAAGATTATGGCAAAGATCTGTGATATTTAATAATTACTGCATTTGGAAGAAAGGTAAAGCATAAAAAGCCTTGCATAATTGAATGAGAGAGAATCTAAGATGGTTTAATTCTGTGGATTTTCTTAATACAGTAAATTGCCCAGTGCTGTAGTTGAAAAGGAATGCAAGTCAGAGCTGAAGCTAAACCACCAGTTGTTCAACCCTTTTTTTTATGTGCAACCCCCCATAGTGAACTTATCTTGTTGATTATTCTTTGTATTGATTCCTTTACCAAACATTTCAGCATTTCTTTTGAACAAAGTAGAAACAACATCAATTACAATTAATTACATTTAGATGGTGTGTTTTTCTCCCCTAGGCAAAAAGAAGTGGAGACTATTGGTTTTATGATCTTCCACACACTCCATTTCTTATATTTAAAGGTAGTATTACTGTGGATTACATAATGAAACAACCAGGGGTCTTGTAGATTAATCAGTAAATCTGTTTTAGTTTTACAAATTTATACATTGGCCTTAAAGGACCTGCAATTAATTTGTTTAAATAATCCCCCCAGTTAAACTGTTAATTTTAACTTTTTTTTAGTTGCTTTTATTGGATGAATCTATATCTATTGTATGCATTGTAAATCAAAATTAGTTATAAAGTTTAGTTTGATCTCAGAGCTTGGGTAATAGTTGCTAATCGTTTTATTTTACAGCTAATGACATTTTTTGACCCCCAAGAATAAATGCAAAATTAGTTTTGTTTCACATTTTAATACAAATTCATTCTCTGGATATACATTTCTGGCAAGAGTAGCAATTATTGCCCATCCTTTGTTACCCTGAGAACCAGTGATGGGCTTTCTACTTGAACTGCTGGAGTTTGAGACAAAGCTGCACTTTCAATGTTGATAGGAAAGGAGTTATAGGATTGTAATCTAGCAATGATGAAGGAATGTAGTGCATGTCCAGATCTAGATAGTTTGCAGCTTTAAATGAGATTTTGGAGTAGATGGTATTCTGATGCATCATCTGTCCTTAGTATCCATCAGTGCACTTGTAGGGTTATCATTTCTAATATATTTAGAATAATTTCAATACTTAAATTTCAGTCCAAAGCAAAGATGTTGTCTTCATAAATAGAAACTTTGAAATGTTGAGGAAGTGGTTATAATTTACTATGAGTTATAAATCTTCTAATTATTTTCTACTTTTGTAGGAATTAATATCCTTGTGAAGTCCAAAGCATTCCAGTATGCCATGTGTGAGTAGATGTGTTTCCTGATCAAATTGTCTTACTTAATTGTGCTGAAAATTTTACAATGAAGGGGGTCAGTAATTTGGATTGCAACAAAGCTTTGCTGTAATAAAGTTTTGGTTAATGATGTTCCCTCTGTGGCCAGTAGCGCATTTAGTCCTCTGTAGTATGTACAAAAATATTTGATCCTACTTAAATGCATGGCCTTAACATTTTATTACTTTCTCATATTACATTTGTTCTAACAGCAATAAAATTATTAAGATAATTTCTGGTATAAAACTGTTCACACAAACAAATCTCCAATTGTTCGATTAAGTGAATATTCTTCCTGCTGATCAAAATCTAATTGTTTGTGGCAAAAATATACTTGTTTTCCTGCTGTGTAATCTGCTAGTTATATAATCACAATGTGAATCTACAAACTGTTAAACATTTATAGACATTGAGTCAGTGTTGTAGACTTCTTGACCACTACCAACTTTGGGCAACACATGGGGCTAGACTTTTCAGTCATAAAAGTGGCATTAGTGTCAGTGATTTTTGGAGTCTACCACACGTGCAGTCAGGCATAAAAATATTGAAGTACACCCTCCACCACCGACTCCGTCTCACTTCGCTCGTCACAGTCAAGTAGAAACCTGTGAACTATGAGTTGTTCCCTTTTTTTACGCAATTAGTCTTGCCATAAAAATCCTTCGAAGTTAAATATTGTTGAATCAAGTGTAATTCAGTTTTTGATGATGTAGTAAATTCATGCTTACTGTTGAAAATCTCTGACCTTGAAATCTAATTATATGTATGCAGAATATCAAATTTCTCCATTTATGATTTTGAAGAAAAAGGAATTACACCTCTAATTTCTTTAAGATAAAACATGTTTGATATTTCAGCTTCTACATTAATGCCAAAGATATTCTAACTCCTTTAAAAATAATATTTGAAACATAAGGACAATCAGTTGCAATTTACTTCCAGGTTTCCAATTTGTGAGGATGTTTCATTATGATAACCTGCTCATCTTGCAATTGTTGCTAAACATCTAGAGAATTTTTGACTTAGTGCCAGATTCAAACTGATACCAAGAAGATAGCAATCCCAGTCACCCAGATTGCTAGGTCAATGTGGGTAGTTCTCTTTGAAATCAACAGTGAACGCTATCACTTTGCCTCTAACCAAGAAATCTAGGCCTTTTAAAAAAAATCATCGTTTTTTTTGTTTCAGTAATAAAAACAGAAAATACTGGAACCATCTGCGGCCAAAATCTCATGACGGCAGAAGGGTCTCAGGCATCGGCAAGGGATCCGACGAGATCCGAATATAACCTCTTTCTGTGTTGGCATAGTGCATCACGTGTTACTAGGCACTTACCAGACCAGATCCCTGAGGGTGGAGGCCCTACCCACTAGGAACTGCTTCCAAATTTGTACCCGTCTGAGGCTCAGTTTTTGACTGGAATCATGGGGAGCTGGTCAAGGAGGATGGGGTGGAGAGTTGGCAGACAAGGAACGGTGGGTGTCCTCAGCACATTCCCCTTCTTAATATCGGATCTCTTAATCAGGCACTGAGAACCCTTGAATAATGGACTCTTGCTAGCCTTCAGGGAGTCTGCAAGCAACCTTGAAAACTGGATTAATATCAGCCTCAACAATTGGCAACTTAAAGGGCTCCATTGCAGGGGGAAGGTTTGGGACGCTATCCATAGGCATTTATGCCACAAAGTTAACTGGGGTGAAGTCAGGGTCACCCTCCTGCCACCCTCCCACCTGACTCTGGCAGAAAATACCTCCAGAGAGAAAAACAGAATTGACAAGCAGAATCTAATGCTTTCCAGGTGTTTAAGGAAAATTATGTTTAATTAATTTATTGGAGTTCTTTGAAAAAGTATATTATATTGAAAAGTAGATAAATGGGGATCAGTAGATGTATTGTTTTTTGATTTCCTGAAGGCATTTGATAAGGTGCCACATCAAACGCTGTTGAGGAAAATAAAAGCTTATGTTGTAGAGGGCAACATATTGGCATGGAAAGAAGATTGGCTGGCTAACAGAAAGCAGACAGTAGGAGTGATGTCATGGTAGGATGTCATGAGTGGTGTGCCATAGGAGTTGGTGTTGGGGCCTCAACTCTTTGCAGTTTAAAGACATTATACTTATGGAAGGATGTTAAAGTGTTGAAAGAGTACAGAGAAATTGTACTAGACTAATACCTAGAATGAAATGATTATGAGGAAAGAGGGCACAAAGAGCAGAAACAAAGAGAAGGCAATGGCCTAACGGTGTTATCAATGGATTGTTAATCCAGAGACCAAGGCAATGTTCTGGGGACCCGGGTTCGAATCCTGTCACAGCAGATGGTGAAATTTGAAATCATTTAAAAAAATCTGGAATTAAGAGTCTAAGTGATGACCATGAATCTATTGCTAGAGATAGTAGGAACTGCAGATGCTGGAGAATCCGAGACAACAAGGTGCA
>NC_063355.1:18995768-19019827 GCF_021869965.1 Rhincodon typus | reverse complement strand
GTTCATCCAGCCTTGCACCTTGTTGTCTCATGAATCTATTGCTGATTGTCGAAAAAACCCATCTGGTTCACTAATGCCCTTTAAGGAAGGAAATCTGTTATCCTTATCTGCTCTGGTCTACAAGGGACTCCAGACCCACAGCCATCTGAGCAATAAATGCTGGCTTAGCCAACGATGCCTTCATCCTGTGAATGAATACAAAAAAAAAGCCAAAACAAACCTCCCTATCTTCATTGAACCATCCTATTATCCCCGCACAAAAAGAAGGATGACTCCTGGTACAGGCCTCCTTCCTCTCCCACCTCTGCCATTGTCCCTGCATTGTCTCAGCTTAATTAATTAACGAGATAAACGTGGCGCATTCTGCACATTCGCTAGCATAACTGCACAGGACACATGAGCACCATGAAGCCTGTCATAGACCACTGACATAACTGGTCCCGTATGCACAGGAGCAAGGAGCCAACAGACATTTTACAGGCTGTTTTAGCATGCAGAGTAATTGCTGCACTACTCTAAAGTGCTTAATGGGCAGGCCTTCTCAAAAGGAGGCAACCTGGGTGAAATAACACCAGAGGCCCGCATTCTGTCACCAAGTCAGCCTTTATTTACATTTGGGGAGTCCTTACACAGAATGGTTCCAAAGTAGTGATAGTCTTGTCTTATGGCATTGATTAAATTACATCTGCTTCCTTAATATGTATTATTTGCGAAGAACTCTACATGCATTGCTTAAGTTATTAACTAGTCACTACAGGGTGTGCAGCATTGGTTGCAGTCTCAGTGCTAAAATGGCATTTAAAATAGGGTTTCTGTCATGATTAAAAGATTTAAATTGGAGGTATTGATTTACTGTTTCATTTTACACAATTAATTTCCTTCTCTTGGATGAATATGTCAGGGCATGTTATTGACCATTATATTTGGATGCTTTGTTGAACTATTGAAATCTGAGGTAGTTTGAACAGACCCACAATATTGTTAAGGAATAAGGCGGGTTGTGGGGGGGGAGATGTAAATTGTAACATTTCAGTTTCTGAAGGCGATGTATTATTGCACTGTATGCATAACTACTTTTCCTTTGGGATGTAATACCTGTAAAAATATACACGGTTTTGATTAGCCATTTTTCTATAAGGTTAACTTCATAAAGAGATTAAAGGGTGTGGGGAGAAAGTGGGAAAAGTGTACTGAGTTGGATGATCAGCCATGAAGGGCTGAATAGCCTACTCCTGTTCCCACTTCCTATGCTTCTATGTAACTTGTTAAAACATGGTAAAAGGACCAGAAGGGAAGATAAGGAGGAATTGTTCTATGCATCAAATTGACAAAATAAAACCAATCTATAAGTGAATCATGAGTTTTGGATAATCACTGAATTTGGTTGTGAACCTGCAATTCTGTGTAACTTCTGAAAAAAAATTGTAGAATTGAACAATTATCTGACATGCATCAATCTTTCTATTTCAGATGTTGTTATTGCTGTAAATGGAATTTGGATACTGGCTGACACGCTCATGATCAAAGGTGTCAAAACAATCTACAAATCAATTTTTGTAAATCAGTTAAATTGTTTTAGATAAAAGTGTTGAATTTAGTGGATGTTCTTTATATAATTAGATTATGTTTAAAGATGTCAATGAGAGATAACATGAAATTGATCAGAATATCCCAACACACCTGTTGTATAAATTGGACATGAAAACTGTTGTTGTGTCCAATTGTTCTGCCCACTTTCCTTTCATTCCTCATTTTCTGAAGCCATTGCTTCCAAGATTCCAGAGTCATTGGGGACAATTGCTACCTTGTTTGATTGGCTATTCTTTATGTACATGCCTTGTTGCAAACAGATTTGAAGGCAGAATGGCATGGCAGAAAGATCAAAAAATCTACACCCCTGTAATATCAGTCAAGTGACTTTCTGCTTCATAATCCAGTTGCCTAGGAGCTTAATGATGTTTGCAGGCTTGTGGAATCAAATCATGAATTTTTTTGCCCTTCAGGATTTTTAGATAAACTCTGCTATGAGATAAACAATCTAGATTGTATATCTAACTTCTCTTATCAGAGGTATTGGGGATGATTTTTAAAATGCCAACTGGGCATAAAACTTGCAAACAGACTTGAATGGAAATATAGATTATGTGATTTCTGTGACTAACCGTAGATTATTTACATCAGCTTTATAGCCAAGAGGTAAAATAAATATCTAGCCCAACAATTCTTTCTAGAACTGCAGATCTTCTTACATGATACAAATGTGTATCTGCCATCTTTTGTATATGACCCTGGATTTGAAATTTTACTTTTTTTGGGATGATTGCATTATCCTTTCTGTAGATGGTGCCTTTTTCCTCCGGATTGTGCCCTGGAGTTACATTGTATTTCTCACAAGTAAGTGCTACTATGTTATTTTTGATTTATCTTCTAACTTCTGTATAGTATCTGGCCATATTATTGGGTTAAATCAGAAATGTTTTATGGTATTGTTTATTCAATATAAAGGACTGACGTTTGTAAAGAATGAAGAATTTTAAACTGTAAGGGTGATTACTGATTTTGAAATTCGGGTATGGGGAGAGAAGGAAGTTGATGATCTTTCACATCATATTTCACGTCCCCTACACAGAGAAAGAATAGAAGCTAGGAACATTTTCTCACAAGAGAAGATTAGGAAAAATAATTACTGAATGTAAAACTAGATTTTTTGTTCCATTATAAATAAAATTCTTAATTGAATGCTTTACCATCACACCATTCTTCAAATGTAGGATGGGGGGGATCTCTAGAGAATGATTTTCTTCACCCTACCATTGCAACACAACTGTGATTAAGAGATGGAGGCTGTATTTTATGTGGGTTAGTAATACTGATGCAACATTTGTGCTTTTTTTTGTCCCTGAATGTAAGTTTTATTTCAGGCTCCTCAGATCTGTTTAATTTTGTGATGCCACTTACAAATCAATACACTTGTTCCCTAGTGATATTGATTTAAGGTTTGGAGGTGATTTATATGTGCAGCCAAGTATTTTAATGCAAAATTTATATCAAATATTCATATAATCAGTCTCTAGAAATATGGGAGAAAGATATTTCACTGTAAAGATCCCTTATCCTGGGGGATGTTAATGGTCTTTGGAGTTTGTCCCATGTTTCAGCTAAAACTAATTTCCCTCAGGAGTCTGATATGTCTTTGGAACTGATCGAAATGGTTCTGGATCTAAGTCATGTACATTATTGAGCCTAAACATTTTTGCTGAATTATATGGAACTTAGATTACTATATGGGACTTTTCTTTTAAATACATTTTATGCTTAGAAATGTTCAAGTTTTTGTAGCAGATTTTAAGCATTGGTGTTGTGTATTCATAATGCTCGAGGAAACACACCACACTTGCATCAGTGGAAATGCATAAATGCAAACTGAGATTTCAATCTGATGTCATTGACTTGCTCGCCGAGCTGGCTTGTTTTCGTTCAGTTGTTTTGTCACCATGCTAGGTGACATCATCAGTGGAGCCTCCGATGAAGCGATGTTATTCTACTCCGCTTGGAATTTATACTGTCTGGTCTGTTACAGTGAATAGTCTCATTTCCGGTTTTGATCTGTATGGGTTTGTAAAAGGGGTCCAATTCTTTATGTTTGTTGATAGCATTATGGGTGGAGAACCATGTTTCTAGGAATTCTTGTGCATGTCTATATTTGGCTTGGGCAACTATGGTTACGTTGTCCCAGTTAAACTAATGGACTTCATTGTCTGAGTGCACCAATATTAAGGAGAGTTCGTTGTGCCATTTTGCTGCAAGTTGATGTTCATGTATTCTGATGGCTAGTTTCCTTCCTGTCTGTCTGATGTAACGTTTGTGGCAGTCATTGCATGGTATTTTGTAAACCACATTGGTTCTGCATGTTGTGGGAATGGGGTCTTTAATCCTTGTAAGTGTTTGTCGTAGAGTGGCTGTGGGCTGGTGGGGTACCATGATTTCTAGTGGTCACAGCTTTTATCACATCAATCGACATCTCACTAGCGAAAGAAACAGTGGTTAGATTACTAGAGGAAGCAGTAACACAGACCAGCAGCTCCATCAGCAATGACAATATACTTAAACTACTAGACCGCTGCCTCACCACACACTTTGTCTTTAATTGTCAACAATACAAACAGATCAATGGTATCCCAATGGGGTCGCTCATCTCAAGACTCATTGCAGAAGCAGTCTTGCAAAGACTAGAACACAAAACCCTCCCCCACGTTCAACCTAAACTGTGGATCCAGTACGTAGACGACACATTTGTCATTATTAAACACAACAAATTAGAAGAGACGCACTACCTCATCAGCAGCATATTCGCAAAGATTAAATTCACAAGGGAAGAAGTAAACAATCCACGTCTGTTTCTGGATGTTAAAGTTGAGCGTATGACCAATGGGGAGTTCCAAACCTCGGTATACAGAAAGCAACCCATACTGATCAAATCCTCAGCTTCCACAGCAACCACCCCAGTGTCCACAAACAAAGCTGCATCAGGACACCATTTAACGGGGCCAGGACACACTGCAACACTCCGGAACTACACAAGAAAGAGGAAGAGCACTTATACAAAATTCACGCTATAAACGGATATCCCCGCAACTTCACCCGCAGATGCCTACTAAACAGACGACAACAGGAGGACACAGTATCCCCTAACACACTGGCCACGCTGCCCTGTATCAAGAACAAATTGGAACTGACAACAAGACTCCTAAGACCACTATGAATCATGGTAGCCCACAAGCCCACAGCCACTCTACAACAAACACTTACAAGGATTAAAGACCCCATTCCCACAACATGCAGAACCAATGTGGTTTACAAAATACCATGCAATGACTACCACAAACATTACATCGGACAGACAGGAAGGAAACTAGCCATCAGAATACATGAACATCAACTTGCAGCAAAATGGCACAACGAACTCTCCTTAATATTGGTGCACTCAGACAATGAAGTCCATTAGTTTAACTGGGACAACGTAACCATAGTTGCCCAAGCCAAATATAGAATAACATTACATCGGACAGACAGGAAGAAAAGCAGCCATCAGAATACATGTATGGGTGGCACGGTGGCTCAGTGGTTAGCACTGCTGCCTCACAGCGCCAGGGACCCGGGTTCAATTCCACCCTCAGGAGACTGTCTGTGTGGAGTTTGCACATTCTCCTCGTGTCTGTGTGGGTTTCCTCCGGGTGCTGCGGTTTCCTCCTACAGTCCAAAAATGTGCAGGCTAGATGGATTGGCCGTGCTAAATTGCCCGTAGTGTTCAGGGATGTGTAGATTGGGGGATGGGTCAGGGTGGGATACTCCTAGGGTCAGTGTGGACTTGTTGGGCCGAAGGGCCTGTTTCCACACTGTAGGGATTCTATGAAAAAAAACATCAACTAGCAGCAAAACAGCATGACAAACTTTCCTTAAAAGTACACTCAGACAATGAAGGCCATCAGTTTAACTGGGACAAGGTAACTAGAGTAGCCCAAGCCAAACATTGGCACACACGGGAATTCCTAGAGGCATGGTTCTCCACCTGTAGTGCTATCAACAAACATATAGAACTGGACCCCATATACAAACCCATACAGATCAAAACCGGATATGTCAGTACTCACCATAACGGACCAGACAGTGTAAATTCCAAGCGGAGTAGAATAACATCGCTTCATCGGAGGCTCCACTGATGATGTTATCTAGCATAGTGATGAAACGTCTGAATGAAAACAAGCCAGCTCGGCAAACAAGTCAACAACCTCAACCACAACCCAAGCTACAGATCTTTACCAAAACTTTGTGGTTTCAATCTACTTGCAGAGCTTCGGGTAGTGAGAAGTTCTCCATAGCAGTAAAAAGGATTGTTTTTTCATTCTTTATTAGAACAATTGAAAAGGTTACTTGAATTTGTTAAAAAATCAACTAATGATAGTAAAAATCATTTGATAGTTTGAGTATAAGTGTAGATAATGTTAAGACTGTCGTATTTCCTGTTTGATCAGTGCCAAAATGGAAAAAAAAACTCATGCATGCTTTTGTATGGCTCACTTTGATTTAATAATCTTTTCTATACTTCAAATCATGCGTAGAAAGTTTTTTGATGGATATTTACCCATTAATAATTGTAATTCTATGTTTTGTATAGTTTACGGGGTAGAAATGTTACTGAAAATCACTGGGCTGGGACCATCTGAATACTTCACATCTGGCTGGAATCTGTGAGTATGTAACAACTTCAAAATGGAGGACAGAATAAATAATTCATAATATTGGATTTTGTGGCAAGGGCATACTATATTCCAAACAATGCACTGATGAATTTGCTGCATTTATACAGTGGAACTTCTCTTAGAAGCATTAGGCTAACGTTCCTCTTGAGGCAATACAGGGAATTTGAATTAATGTAGTTAGAGGATAAATCTTTACGATTCCTCACTTGGATCATTTTCTGGCTGCCTCAGCTATAAGGCTATAACCACCACTCTCCCCTCCTATTTGATGGAAAGTCCATCAGACTCCTTTTTCAAATACTGACCCGGATAAACTCTCATGCTTTATCCTACAACTAATACAAAATTTTGCTGTCTTTATTGTACTATGCCAAATCCATTCACTCACCGTGCCTGTACTTACCAACCTATTTTCATTCATGGATCTTTTGTGACTCAGACTTAAATTTCTCAACCTCTTTATTTCTGTTTCTGTAATCACTCTATTCTTACAATCATTGAGAAACTCGAGGATGCAATCTTCCCAGGCCCTGAATGACATGGGCTTTGGCATGAAGTTTGGGAGAATCATGTGAGAAGTTGAATGAGACCTTCACTACATCAGGACCAACAATCTATATTTTCCAAACCAGCTCTGGATATTGAGATGAGATTCTTCCCAGTAAGCAGCAAGATCAGTGTTAATACGGATTATTATACATTATCACTTAATCTTGAGCCATTAGTATGCAGGTTCCATTCTACCCTCTGTCAGATAGAGACTGAATGCTGAGAATTCCGAACATGGAAGTCAGAGCAGGTACCTGATGACTCCAGCTTGCTGCTTGCTCTTCCAACCTCCATCTTGAAAATCTGGCACCACCATCTCACCGTTGCACCGTGGACAGTGTCTGCATGCATCCCACAGACATAGGCATCTGACATGTGCCAGTGTCTTTGCACATCTCCAATCCATTTACAACATCCTTCTGCATTTTCATGCTGCACTTTTATACACCTCTCATTGCAATGCTGCTGCAAGGAGACTTTGTGCGCAGCGACAGGCATCCAGCTCACACGTGGAACCAAGCTGAATTTCAGGCTGATCACTTGCTGTCTTAGTGCTCGCTTATAGTGCCTTCCTGCTCACAGAGTCCCTGCCTTGCCTTGCCATAAAGTCTCGCAGTACTCTTCTATTGCCTTGTAGCTTAGCAAAGCCAGGCAGCTTATTGTTCTGGTCAGCAGTCATTTGTCAAAGGATTGCTGAATGGCAACTTGTGACATCAAGCTCATACCTACAGCATGTGCCAGCAGCTTCTACGGTAAACACACTGCACATGCTCCAAGCAAATGACCATATTTCTAAGTGTAAGGGGAGTAATCCTTAGTGACATAAAGGAAGGCACTCTTCAATCAAGTGTACATGGCACAATAAGTCAAGGACAGACTCCGATTTCAGTCCAGGAACTTGAACATGGTCAGGATGTTGATAGTTCTGCAGCCCATGAAATGGGTTCCAGTCAGCCCCATGGATGCAATGTAATCGATCCAGGGAGTCACAGGATCACAATCAGGGAGCTGCACAGCTACCAGTCAGGGGTCTAGCTGTTCATCTTTTGGTGCTTTTCAGCTCAGTCACTCAAAATGAGGGGAAGCTATGGTCAGCCTGGAGTGTTGTTCCACTAAAAGTCAAGGGGGGTATCAAGGGGCCAGTGCTGTGAAGTCGAGAGGCTGGAGAACTTAATTGCAGGCAGAATACAGGGATGCAGAGGGGATGACAATTCTGAAAATGGGCAATTCAGTATGTCAGGTGGGGGAGATGATGGAGCGAGAGAGTGAAAGGGGTCATATGAGGGCCTGGGGGAAGTCATAGACAGTAAGCAACATTCTGGCTTCTATGAGGGGGCAGTACACTACCAGACCTGGCATATTAACTTGATATACCTGGGGTGATGGGGTGGATGGGGGTAAAGCTGGCATATGAAATTCTGACAGTTGGGTGGGAAAGTACAAAGTCTGTGGGGTTGATAGGGAGGGCTAGCAGAAAATGAATGTTTATGTTTGGGGATTCACCTACACGGCGACAGAATGAAGTGGAGTTAGAAATCGTGGTCCAATGAGTGACCGCTTTTGCCTTCCATCGTCCTGTAAATAACAAATGCACAATGGAGATTAAAATAGCTATAACTGCACCCATATTGGGCAGAGTAATTGCTTCAAAATATAAGGGAGGAGGCTTCAATTGCAAGGGAGACAAACAACATACACTAAAACTGAAACGCACTGCGAGCGCTACATTTCTTGTGAACCTTAGGCACGAGCCTACTGTGTGCAATCCAACTCATTACCTCAAGCAATCCTGATCGTATCATGGAAGATAACAAACAAAAGCCACTAATATCTGTGATGCTTTAGTAATGTTTGTCCATTTTGAGAGCTGGAGCCTAGATGCCAAAGGAGCAGTCAGCTATAATTTATCCATTGCCTGCACATGGTGCAGGAGCTGTTCACTTCACATCTTGGATCATTGAGAATCGTGTAAGACTAAGGATGAATGGATTCTGAACTTTCTATGATGCAATGTGGCTAGACAGGGACTGCCACACACAGATGATGGTGAAAAGAGAGCATATATTTACAAATTGTTGGAGCCAATTTCCAGTGACATGTGTCTTCAGAATGTCTTCTTTCTTAGTACAATCATGGGGTTCATAACTAGAGTGGAGGAGCCTACACTACACTGAATCTGTTGGTCTTGGAGATTTGATTGGCCAACCCCAGTCGCATTGTCTACAGGGCCGAGACCTGCTGAGTTAACCATGCCCAAAGGTAAATGCACCTCCTCAGCTGGACCTTTCATAGGCTGAGTGTGGTGGACAGATTAGAGATGGATGGTCTGTCTGTCCATCTCTGGAGTGTCCTCAGAGGACTCTTGTGGGGAGCCTGAGTGTGGTTCCTCCTCTGCCTGTGCGCCTACTGACAACATCCATCTCTGTGAGGAAGGAGTACCTGGACTGAGGTGAAAGTCCTGTTCCCCGAATCGCTTTACCATTGGTGCTGAACATCAATGGCTAGAATTGGAATGCAGGTCCGCATGTACCCAGCAGACCCTGAGACTGCTGGACCTTGCTCACCAGGGCAGCTCCCAGCCTCTTCATGGAGACAACCAGACTCATTTACCTGCAGGAGCACCAACACCCAGAATCATCCAGATGCAGGAAACCTATTAAGAAAATGGGGAAAATGTGCTGGCCTGAAGGTGAGGTTGAAACAATGTGATTTCGAGACACCCCTCCTCAACATATTCCTACCAAATGTCCAGGCTATCAAAAATAAAATGGCTGAACTCCGATTTAGACTTACCTTCCAGAAGGAACTGAGAGACTGTTGTGTGCTGTTTCATTGAAACTTGGCTCACCCCTGCCATTCCTGACTGTGCCCTACAAGCTGACGGCATCCTTGGGTAAGGCACGTGGCAGTGGGGTATGCTTCCTGATCAATACCTCCTGCTGCTCGGACATAGCGAGCCTGGCAAGCCATTGTTCAGCAGACCTAGAATACCTTACAATAAAATGCCGTCCCTGCTACCTACCGTGTGAGTTCACCTCAGCCGTCCTGACTGCAGTTTACATACCACCTTATACAGATGTGAAGTATGCCCTGGACGAAATTTACCCCACCGCAAACACTCCGGAGATGAAATTCCCCAATGTCTTATTCATCATGGTCGGTGACTTCAACCAGGCCAACCTCAAGAGGATGCTGCCAAAGTACCACCTACACATCTCCTGCCCCACTAGAGAGCTGAACATCCTGGACCGCTGTTACAGAACCATCAAAGACTGTACCGCTCCACCCCCACCCGCACTTCGGAAAATCAGATCACAACGCTGTGTTCCTCTCCCAGCTTACAGGCAGAACCTGAAACGGGAGGATCCTCCACAGAAAGAATACAGTGCTGGTCCGAGGCAGCAGAAGAGTGTCTCCAGGACCGCTCGGCAGCGGTGGACTGGACCGTATTCAAATACTCAGCAGGAAACCTAGACAAGTACACCATCACCATCGTGGACTTCATTAGCAAATGCATGGAGGACTGTGTACCAAAGAAGTCAATCCGTGTGTTCCCCAACTGGAAACCTTGGGAGAACCAGGAAATCCACTCCCTACTAAAGACTCAAGGCATGCAGCATTCAAGTGGAATGATCCAGATCTATACAAAAAATCCAGATATGATCTCTGCAAAGCCATCAGAGATGCCAAAAGGCAGGACCAGACCAAGTTAGAGGCCCAAACCGACCATACAGACTCCCAATGCCTGTGGCAGGGCCTAAACAACTTTACGGGATACAAAATAAAGCCGAGCAAGATAGCGGATAAAGATACATCCGTCCCTGATGCATTCAATGCTTCTATTCTTGGTTCAAGCAGAATGCTAGCGGTGCAGTGTCACCTGCCTCAACTGTCACTGCTGCAGATGTCAGATCAGTCTTCCTGGGAGTCAACCCAAAGAAAACAATGGGCGTGGACAGAGTTCCCGGCCGTATACTTAGATCCTGTGCAGACCAGCTGGCAGAGGTATTTGCTGACATCTTCAACCTCTCCTCCTACAAGCCGTAGTCCCCACCTGCTTCAAGAAGACCACTATCATCCCAATACCAAAGACAGCACAGAAAATGTACCTTAATGACTATCCCCCAGTGGCTGTGATCTCCATAATAATGAAGTGCTTCGACATTCCGGTCATGGTCAACATCAACTCTAGTCTCCCAACCTGCCTTATTCCTCTACAATTTGCCTACTGATGTAACAGATCCACAGTGGATGCCATTTCCCTAGCCCTGCAATTATCCCTGGAACATCTGGACAGCAAAGGCACCTACGTCAGACTCCTACTTATTGACTATAGCTCCACCTTCAACACCATTATCCCCTCCAGACTGATCTCAAAACTCCAAGACCTAGGTCTCAGCTCCGCCCTCTACAACTGGATCCTCAGCTTTCTGACCCACAGACCGCAATCAGTGAAGATAAACAACTGCACATCCTTCATGATGACAGTCAACACTGGAGCCCCCCCGGGGATATGTTCTCAGCCCCCTACTGTACTCCCTGTACACCCACGACTGTGTTGCCAAACTCCAAACGAATGCCATCTACAAGTTTACTGACGACACCACCATAGTAGAATGGATATTAAACAATGACGAGGCAGAGTACAGAAAGGAGATAGAGGGCTTGGTGACGTGGTGCAATAATAACAACCTCTCTCTTCATGTCAGCAAAACTAAAAAACTGATCATTGACTTCAGAAAGAAAGGAGGAGAATGTGCCCCCATCTACATCAACAGAGCTGAAATTGAGAGGGTTGAGAATGTCAAGTTCCTAGGAGTGACGATAACTGACAACCTGTCCTGGACTTCCCGTGTAGATGCGACAGTCAAGAAGACACAACAAAGCTTCCTCTTCCTCAGACAGCTCAGGAAATTTGGCATGTCCGCAAGGACCCTCAACAACTTTTACAGATGCACCATAGAAAGCATACTGTCTGGCTGCATAATGACCTGGTACTGCAACTGCTCTGCTCAAGACCGTAGGAAACTACAGAAGGTTGGGTGTACAGCCTAGACCATCACGGAAGCCAACTTCCCATCCATGGATTCAATTTACACGTCTCATTGCTGCAGAAAGGCTGCCAACATCATCAAAGACTCATCGCATCCTGGCAGTGCTCTCCTACAACCTCTTCTGTCGGGAAGAAGATACAGAAGCTTGAACACACATACCAGCAGGTTCAATAGCAGCTTCTTCCCTGCCATTATTAGACTGATGAATGGACTCTCTAACTTCAAATAATGCTGATCTTTGTAATGTTTATCTTGCCTAGCACACACCCTGTGCGATGTAACCTGTATGCCTCTGTCCAATGTTTTTTCACACTATGATCTGTATGTCCTTGCTTACTGTGGTCTGCCTGTACTGCTCGTAAACAAAGCTTTTCACTGTACCTTGGTCACGAGACCATAAATCAAATAAATAAATAGGTTATTGCATGCCTGAGGTAGCAGGGTCACAACTAAATTGATGCAATCCTGAAGTATTGTGTCATGTTGCCCAGTGCCACTGACAAACCCGATTGTTGCTTCTATACCTGCTTGGGCATTTCTATGAAGTTATTAATTGCTGACCACATGAGATCTTCTCCTGAAGGTGAAGGAGGCAGCCTTACCAGTGCTACCTCTGAGGGATCCATACTCCCTTCCTCAGAGGTGGAGGAGGGGTATATCTTGCAGGGCAGCCCTTTTGACTGCCCACTGTGGGCATCCTTTTGGTACCTGCAGGAGGCAAAGAGAAAATCTTGCAACAAAGGGGTAGAAGTTGTGAGACGTCAATGTGAAATACACAGCGGAGTTAATGGGAGTGTAGCACAACAGTGAATTATGTGTCTGCCTTGGTTGATGGGATGTGAGGTTTACACATCCCGACTGGAGTGGTCCTGGTATTCACTGGCTGACACCAAGGCCCTCTCCTCATAAACAACCAAATAATAGACACCCAGCTCCAGGCCTAGCCTTCTCAGCCCTCATTTGGGCTGTTTCTTTCTGTAATGAAAGAAAGGATCGAGTGAAAGGGGCTGACGTAGCTGTTACTGCTGGTGCAGCTGCAGAGAAGATATTAAGGTGTCTTGAGTGAGTGAGGAAGCAAATGGCTTGCAAGGTTAGTAGGTTGAGGTGTTTTTGGGGTATGTGAGAATAAGTGAGGGAAGATGTTGCATGTTGTAGTGAGAGTGGTAGAGCATGAGCCTTGGTGGGAGGTGGGTGCAGTAGCAGAGATAAAATGGTGGCAGTTAAGCTGGCAGAGGGAAGAAATTCACCGCCTCCCTGCACTGGGATTTCTCTGGACCCTGTAGACTGCATTGGCCTAAAAACATGTGCGGAACTCTACAAGGCGGCTCCAGACTGCTAGCACTTAACTGGGTGTTCAAAAACTCTTCAATATTTCATTGGCAACAGGATGCCAGAGTATTTGGGAAATGATTAGTTCTTCCGGGGTGTGGGAGAATCATGCTAGCTTTGGATGAGAGAGGAGCCATGGAGGTGTGATAGTTAATTAATGGGACAAGTTAGGGATGAAAGCCGAAGAAAGCTTGCTAGGCTTCAAGGAGGCAATGAAATTTGACAAGAATAACACTTGGCCAAAATATGGTAAGATTCAGCCCTGGGTTTCTGCAACTCCAGATTCTTGTGCAACCCCCTCCCTTTCCCCAGTTGATTGTAATACTGGATAAGTCAGATGCCGGATTGAGATCTGGCATGATAGACAATATATTTTAGTTTTGCAATTTGGATACCATGGTGGTCAGTCACTGAACATTTTCACATGAATATGTGAATGTACTTTTAGCAAAAGAACTTAAGTTGATAACACAAAAAATTAAATAAAACCGCCAAATTATATCACAAATTTGAAAGATCTTATCATAAACAGCAATATCCTCTATAAATGCTCAAGCCTAGTGAAGTATCACTCCTGTCTTCACTGCAAAGTTTCTAGCTCAACTGCCATGATTGCCAGCATTTCATTTTGGTGACATCCTATATGTTCACCAGATGTGCTTCTCTTTGCCTATCCGCAAGACTTGCAAAACACAGGCTAACTGACTGACTTTTCTCTCTGAATTCTAAAGACAGCCCAGCTCTGATGGCCTGGACAGTTAAAACAACTTAATATTTTGTTCCAACTATGATAGCCTTGAGTCTTCCACAAATTTAAAACTGTCCTTTTCCTGGAATGAATCTTTTCATCTAAACTGAACCTGCTTGTAGTCATAAGAACATAAGAACTAGGAGCAGGAGTAGGCCATCTGGCCCCTCGAGCCTGCCCCGCCATTTAATAAGATCATGGCTGATCTTTTTGAGACTCGGCTCCACTTACCCGCCCACTCACCACAACCCTTAATTCCTTTACTGTTCAAAAATTTATCTAGCCTTGCCTTAAAAACATTCAGCGAGGTAGCTTCAACCGCTTCACTGGGCAGGGAATTCCACAGATTCACAACCCTTTGGGTGAAGAAGTTCCTCCTGACCTCAGTCCTACATCTGCTTCCCTTTATTTTGAGGCGATGCCCTCTAGTCCTACTTTCACCTGCTAGCGGAAACAACCTCCCTGCCTCCACCTTATCTATTTCCTTCATAATCTTATATGTTTCTATAAGATCTCCCCACATTCTTCTGAATTCCAATGAGTATAATCCCAGTCTACTCAGTCTGTCCTCATAATCCAACCCTCAACTCTGGAATCAACCGAGTGAATCTCCTCTGCACCCCCTCCAGTGCTAGTATATCTCTTCTCAAGTAAGGAGACCAAAACTGCACACAGTACTCCACGTGTGGCTTCACCAAGACTCTATACAGCTGCTGTTTTTAAACTCCATCCCTCTAGCAATGGCAGACAAAATTCCATTTGCCTTTTTAATTACCTGCTGCACCAGCAATCCTACTTTTAGCGATTCATGCACAAGGACACCCAAGTTCCTCTGCACAGCAGCATGCTGCAATTTTTTACCATTTAAAACATAGTCCATTTTCCTGTTATCCCTACCAAAATGGATGACCTCACACTTATCAACATTGTACTCCATCTGCCAGACCTTTGCCCACTCACTTAGACTATCTATATCCCTCTGCAGACTTTCAGTGTCTTCTGCACACTTTGCTCTGCCACTCACCTTAGTGTCATCTGCAAATTTTGACATACCACACTTAGTCCCCAACTCCAAATCATCTATGTAAATTGTAAACAATTGCGGTCCCAAAACTGATCCACTGATCCCCTGATCCCTGAGGCACACCACTGGCCACTGACCGCCAACCAGAAAAACACCCATTTACCCCTACTCTTTGCTTTCTACTGGTCAACCAATCCTCTATCCATGCCAATACATTATCTGTAATACCGTGGAACTTTATCTTATGTAGCAGCCTTTGGTGTGGCACCTTGTCAAATGCCTTCTGGAAATTCAGATACACCACATCCACAGGTTCCCCATTGTCAACCATGCAAGTAATGTCCTCAAAGAATTCCACCAAATTAGTTAAACATGACCTACCCTTCATGAACCCATGCTGGGTGTTTCCAATGGGACAATTTATATCCAGATGTCTTGCTATTTCTTCCTTAATGATAGATTCAAGCATTTTCCCCACTACCGAAGTTAAGCTGACTGGCCTATAGTTACCTGCTTTTTGTCTACTTTCTTTTTTAAACAGTGGCGTCACATTGGCTGTTTTCCAATCTGCGGGAACCACCTCCCTGGCCATCTGTCTCTATAGATCATAACTTTGTAAATCTTTAACCACTTTAACAACTATTTCCCTAGGGAGCTTGCAAGTCACTTAGCTTAAATTACATGCTTTGTGGAAGGGCTGTTTTGAACTTTCCATTCAAGAATGATTTCTGACCTTAAAAAGCCACCTTCCCAGAACCAAAACCAAAAATCCATTCTAACTCTACTTTTGAATTCCAATTCCCAAACAATAATAATATATGAGGTTGTTGGCTTGCTCGCTGACCTGGCTGGTTATCATACAGATGTTTCGTCTCCATGCTAGGTAACATCATCAGCGCAGCCTCCAATGAAGCGATGTTGTTCTACTCCGCTTGATATTTAAATGACCCGGTCTATTAAGTTGGTTTGTGTCATTTCCGGTTCTGATCTGCATGGGTTTGTACATGGGGTCTAGTTCCACATATTTCTTGATTGCATTACGGTTTAAAAACCAGGCTTCAAGGAATTCCCATGCATGTCTGTGGTTGGCTTGACCTAGGATGATCATGTTGTCCCAGTTAAATTGATGGCCTTCGTTGATTTTATTTAACTGCTGCAATTGCTGCAAATTGCCATCGTCTGACTTTTCTGTTTCCTTTTGTTTGGCATATTCCATCAAGTTAAAACATACATTTCCATTGGATACAGGCAATGTTTAGAAGATAAACTTATTTCAAAATGCCTTAAATCATACAAATTGTACAGTCTTTGCATACAAACATGTCAGTAATATTAATCATTTAGAATATATAATTTTAATACATTTAAAATCAAAGAGGTCCCCAGAAAACTTTAAGTTTGCATTTTTGTTCAAGTTTGCTGTTATAATTTTACTGTGTTATGAAATTTTGTGTGTATGTGCGTCTGTATGTTTGATATATAAAATATAGCCTGGTGTTCCTTGCTATCATTTATACTGCAAAAAACATGAAATACTTTTCTACTTTTAGATTTGATTTCTTGGTCACCGTATTTGCATTTGTTGGAATCGTGGTCTTAGCTTTTGATATGGAACCATTCTATTTCATCGTCATCTTGAGGCCACTTCAGCTGCTAAGGTTAGTAATTCTTGGTTCAGCATGTATTACTTTCAGATTGGTGATTCTGTTTTTTTAATGTAAAAAATGTCAACTTTTTGAAAACTTATTTCAATCCAAAGCAAATAGGCTCAATTTTTGCTTGTAACATTTAGTTATTTAATATTCTTTTTTGTTATGACCTTGTTTTGAATACTTTTTTTTTGGGAAAATTGGCACACATTCCCAGTTAAAACTGGGAACAATGTTAACAACCAAAAAGAAACACCAACAAAATCAATATTCCTTATATCAATCTTCGATCAAAGTGAAAAACTCATTTGTTTTTAAGATTGTTTCATTCAAAAAATTAAGATTTTCTATGATTAAGTAGTATAGAGATTCGGCGTTCTCTCCTTTGAATTACTAGGCTAAATGTTTAACTTGCTGCTAACGCAGAACTGGAATAATAGATCAGCCTGTTACAGAAGTACTGATGGTGAAATTGGAAGGTGCTGGCTAAGACACCTTGGTGAATTTCTGCAGCACATCTTGTAAATAATACACATCGCTGATACTGAGCATTAGTAGTGGAGGGAATGAGTGTTTATATGATTTGGTGCTAATCAAGCTGGCTGCTTTAAACTAAGTGATGTTAAGCTTCTTGAGTGTTGTTGGAGTTACATGAATAATCCCTCAGGGGAGGTAATGGCCTAGTGGTATTATCGCTGGACTGCTAATTCAGAGACCCAGATAATGTTCTGGGGACCCAGGTTTGAATTCCGCCATTGCAGATGGTGGAATTTAAATTCAATAAATATCTGGAATTAAGAGTCTAATAATAACCGTGAATCCATTGTCAATTGTTGGAAAAAACCATCTTGTTCAGTAATGTCCTTTAGGGAAGGAAACTGCCATCCTTACCTGGTCTGGCCTACGTGTGACTCGAGACCCACAGCAATGTATTGACTCTTAACTGCCCTCTGGGTAATCAGGGATGGGCAGTAAATGCTGCCTAGCCAGCGAAGCCCTCATACCGTGCGTGAATGAAAAGAAATAAAACTTGCAATTGTCAGCCCAAACCTGGATATTGTCTAGGTCTTGCTGCAGTTGGTCATGGACAGCTTCAGTATCTGAAGAGTCATAAAAAAATGCTGAATAGTATGCAATCCTCAGCAAACATCTCAAATTCTGACTGAATGATAGCAGAAAGATCATTGAAGCAGCCGATGGTGGTTAGGTCCAGGACACTACCCTGAGAGGTTCCTGCTGAATTATCCTGGAGCTCAGATGACTGACCTCCAACAACTGGTACGATTTTCCTTTGTGCCAAGAATGATTTCAACCAGTAGAGTTTTCTCCCTGATTTCCATTGACTCTAGTTTTGATAGAATTCTTTACTGCCATACTTATTGAAATGTGGCTTTGATGTCAAGTGCTGTCACTCACCTCATACCTGGAGTTCATCTCTTTTATCTATGTTACAACCAACGCTGCAATAAGATCAGGAACTGAGTGAACCTAGCAGACCTCAAACTGAGCGTCAATTAGTAGGTTATTGCTAAACAAGTTCTGTTTGATAGTACTGTTGATGACAACTTCTGTCAATTTAATTGGGAGCAGAATGATGAGGTGTCAATTGACCATTTTGGACTTTCCCAGCTGTTTGTGTATCAGGCCTAATTTGGAATTTTTTTCACAATGTTGGATAGATGTAAGCGTTGTATCTGTACTGGAACAGCTTGGCTAGGGGTGTGGCAAGTTCTGGAGCACGTCTTCAGTACTATTGCTGTCAGGTCCCATATTCCTTTGTGGTATCAGTGCCTCCAACTTTGATATCATGTGGAGTGAATCAAATTGACTCAAGGCTAGCATCTGTGATGCTGGGTATCCGAGGCACAGGTTGAGATGGATCACTTACGTGGTACATCTGGCTGAAGATTGTTGTAAATGCTTCAGCCTTATCTTTGGCACTGATCTGTTGGGCTCCCACATCACTGAGGATGGGGATATTTGTGGAGTCTCCTCCTCTAGTGAGTTATTTTATTGACTACCACCATTCATGACAGGACTGTAAAACTTAGATCTGACCCATTGGTTGTGGGTTGATTAACCTTGCTTATCATTTGATGCTTATGCTGTTTAGCATGTAACTAGTCCTGCGTTATTGCTCATCCAGGATGACGTCACATTTTTAGGTATACCTGGTAGTGCTCTCGACTTATCCTCTTGTACTTTTTATTGAGCCAGGGTTGATCTTCTGGCATGATGTTAATGGTGGAGGGGGGGATATGCATTGCAGGTTGTGTTTGAATACAATTCTTACACTGCTGATGTTTAACAGCACCTTATGGGTGCCTAATCTTGTTTTGTGAGATCTTTAGGAAATCTAACCCATTTAGTACAGTGATAGTGCCACATGACACAATGGAGGGTATCCTCAACATGAAGATGGGACTTCATCTGCGTAAGGACTGTGCAGTGGTCACCCTTACATACTGTCATGGACAGGTGCATCTGCAGCAGGCAGATCATTAGGATGAGGTCAAGTATGTTTTTAACCTCTTGTTGGTTCCCTTACCACCTGCCTCAGATTCAGTTTAGCAGCTGTGTCCATTAGGATTTAACAAGCTCATCAGTAATAGTCTGCCAAGCTACACTTGGTGATGGCATTGGAGTCCCCCAGCCCAGAGTACATTCTGTACCTTTGCACCCTCAGTGCTCCTCCATGTGATGTTCAACAGCAAAATGGGTATTGAATAATATCAAAATGACCATGTTTAGCCTGAGCCATGACCCTTAAGGGTCCCAAAGTCCGTGTTGAGGACTGCCGTGACAGTGCTTGACAGGACATACCAAGGGATGGTGATTTATTTTTCACTGGGACATTGTGTTTAAGTTATGCTTCCATGAGCATGACTGTATCAGTTTTGCTTAACTAATCTGGAAGAAAGCTTTCCCAGTTTTGGCACTAGCCCTAGATGTTGATAAAGAGGACTTCATAGTTTGACACGTGTAAGTTTGGTATTGTCATTTCTAGTGTCTCAGTTGATGTCAGTTCATCCACCTGGTTTAATTCTTTTTTTTGAGACCTTTTAAGAGATGGGTACAACTGAATGGCTTACTTTGCCATTTCGGAGAATATTTAAGAATCAGCTACATTTCTGTAGGTCTGGAGTCACATGTAGGCCAGACCAGGTAAGGACAGCTGCCCTCCTTTCCTGAGGGACATCATTGAACCAGACGGGATTTTACAACAATAGTTTTATAGTCATCATTAGCCTTTTAATTCCAGATTTAATTGAATTCAATTTCCACATTTGGGCCATTGTGAGATTCCAAATTGGGTCTACAGGCCATTATCAGAAATTGCTGGCAAAACTCGGTAGGTCTGGCAGCATCTGTGAAGAGAAAGTGTTTCAGGTTGAGTGAAGCAGTTCTGAAGAAGGGTCACTGGACCTGAAATGTTAATTCTGCTTTCTCTCCACACCATCATCTCCCCTCAATTTAATGCTCATATGGCAATCAATTTAGGAAGTTGTGAATGAGATTATATTACCTGAAATAATTAAAGAATTTTATTTAATATATCACCTTCACATATGAAGAGTCTAAGTTGCTAAATGGTATTAACTTTAATTTCCAGATTGTTTAAGATTAAACGGAGATACAGAGATGTTCTGGACACAATGTTTGAATTACTTCCCAGAATGGCAAGGTATGGGGTGCACGCCTATATGTAATTTTTAAAAGTTGTAGATATGCTCGCCGAGCTGGTGGGTTTGGCTGCAAATGTTTCGTCACCAATCTAGGTAATATCATCAGTGCGCTCCAGTGAAGTGTCAGTGTTCTGTCCCATTTGGTATTTATATGCGTCAGTTTGCTAGGGTAACTGGTATTATTTCTGGTTTTATTTCTCAGTGGTTCGTACACAGGATCTAATTCAATGTGTTTGTTGGTGGAGTTCCGGTTGGAATACCAGGCCTCCAGGAATTCCCTGACGTGTCCCTGTTTGGCTTATGTGATTATCGATGTGTTGTCCAGTCAAATTCGTGTCCCTCGTTGTCCATGTGTAATGAGACAAGTGAGAATTGGTCGTGTCTCTTGGTGGCTAGTTGGTGTTCATGTATTCATATAGTCAGTTTTCTTCCAGTTTGGCCTGCGCAGTGTTTCTCACAGTCCTTGCATGGTATTTTGTACATTACCCCAGTTTTGGGTATGGGATCCTTAATGTTCGTCAGTAGCTGTCATAGGGTGGTTGTCGTTTTGTGGGCTACCCTGATACCTAGGGGTCTGAGTAGTCTTGTGGTCATCTCTGAAATGTCCTTGATGTATGGTAGGGTGATAAGTGGTTCCAATCATGTTGTGTCTTCCTGTTGTGGTCTGTCTCGGAATAATAGCGGATTGTGTTTTTCGGATATCCATTTCTTTTGAAGACTTTGGATAAAAGTGTTCCTCTTCTGCTTTGCATAGTTCCGGGTTGCTGCAATGTGTTTTGGCTCATTTAAATAGTGTCCTGATGCAGCTCCGTTTGTGGGCATTGGGTGGTTGCTACTGTAATTGAGTATTTGGTCCGTATGCGTCGTCTTTCTTTAGCTTTCATTAATAGAGGGATTGAGTTCAAGAGCCGTGAAGTTATGCTCCAGCTATACAAAAGCCTGGTTCGGCTACATCTGGAGTATTGTGTCCAGTTCTGGTTGCCTCATTACAGGAAAGTTGTGGAAGTGTTGGAAAAATTGCAGAGGAGATTTACCAGGATGTTGCCTGGAATGGAGGGAAAGTCTTACGAGGAAAGGTTGAGGGGGCTAAGGCTTTTCTCTTTAGAACAATGAAGGATGAGAGGTGACTTGATAGAGGTGTACAAAATGATCAGAGGTATAGATAGAGTGGACAGCCAGAGACTTTTTCCTAGGGTGGAGGTAGCTATTATGAGGGGGCATAGTTTTAAAGTGAGTGGAGGTAGATATAGGGGAGACGTCAGAGGTAGGTTCTGTACTCAGAGAGTAGTCGGGACGTGGAATGCATTGCCGGAGAGGGTAGTGGAGTCGGCCTCATTAGGGGCATTTAAACGGCCATCAGATAGGCATATGGATGATAGTATAAGGTAGGGGTGGAGGTTAGATAGACCTTAGGATTAGGGTAAAAGTTTGGCACAACATCATGGGCCGAAGGGCCTGTACTGTGCTGTACTGTTCTATGTTCTATTCACTAGTCTGGAGTTCCCTGTTGTTTTTGCATTCTACCAATACGTCCAGGAAGGGTAATCAGTTGTTGTTGTCTTCTTCTTTCACGAATTTTATCCCGGTGAGGATGTTGTTTGTGTCAGTGGGTTTCTTCTGGTTTAGCGCGTTTAATAATCACAAAGGTGTCATCAAATATTGGACCCAAAGTTTGGGTTGTATAGTGGAAAGTGCTGTCTGTTCTGACCTTTGCATTACTGCTTCTGCAATCAGTCCTCATGTTGGGGATCCCATTGGAGTTCCATTGATTTGTTTGTATATGTTGTCGTTAAAACTATTTAAAATGAGCCACAACACATTGCAGCAACCCGGAACTAGCAAAGCAGAACAGGAACACTTATACAAAGTCTTCAAAAGAAATGGATACCCGAAAAGCACAATCCGACTGGGACAACACATTGATAATCGCATAAGCCAAACAGAGACACACCAGGGAATTCCTGGAGGCCTAGTATTCCAGCCAGAACTCCATCAACAAACACATTGAATTAGACCCTGTGTATAAACCATGGAGAAACAAAACCAGAAATAGTACCAATCACCCCAGCAAACCGAGGCATATAAATAACAAGTGGGACAGAATACTGACGCTTACCTGGTGGCGCACTGAATGTTACCTAGCAGGTGACGAAACATTTGCAACCAAACCCACCACTTGGCAAACATGTCTACAACCTCATCTGCAACCCGAGCTACAAATCTTCTCAAAAACTTTAAATGTAATTTTTAATTTAAGTATTTTTTCTACAAAGAGTAATGTTTTTCCTATGCCTTCCAGCTTAGGGTTGACACTCATGATTTTCTACTACTCGTTTGCAATTGTGGGAATGGAGTTTTTTGGTGATGTTCTCTATCCTAACTGCTGCAAGTAAGTGTATCAATGGGATTAAAATACTTAACTGTAACCTATATAGGTTTTATGAGCAATGAAAGTTAAAACTCTTGATTCCTCTTGTTATAATCCCTGTAGAAATGACAGAACTCCTTAAAAGAAAGGAACAAAACACAACCAGAAAGAAAACTGGTGGGCAAAATTTCATTTTTTAGAACTTGTACAGTAACAAATAAAACCAACAGCGACACAATTTAATTAACATGTAAATGATACATCAAATAATGAAGTAAATTTCATTTAAATGGTGAATACAGCAAATGTACATCATACAAAACTATGTGCACTCCTTCTTCAGCATAAATGACAAGAAACACACTACAGATTTCTCACACCCCTCTCTATTACCAAGATGGAGATTGAGTTCCTTTACTTAATCAGGTAAGCCCAAAGTTTCTTCAGATAACACTCTCACCATTTATTTTCACAGGCACATCTTTCACAGCCTTAAATGCAGCTCTGAGAACACAGCTTTTTGGTCTCCTTACCACAGCTTTAGCTGCCTTACGTCTACAATATCACAATCTTTGTTCTATTCTGAAAAACCTCTCCCTGTTTCTTCACCGGGATCTGTTTGTTTCCCGCACTGTTCTCTACTCCATCTGTTGAGCCCAAGCTATAATTCGATGTCCCTATTAACTGTCTGTTTATTCAAATAAAAGCAATTTACTGCAGATGCTGGAAAGCTGAAACAAACACAGAAAATACTGGAGAAATTCATCAGGTATGGCAGCATTTCAGTTCTGAAAAACTTATAACAGACTTGAAACATTAACTCTGTTTCTCATTATGAAGGAGTGGTTGACCCCCCTCTGATAACTGAAACCGAAACACCCAGAGAAGCTCACCTCACCTCATAATCTGTTAAATGAAGTGTGAAATGTGGTATAATCTGCCTCACCAATTCCCCCTACTATAAAAGGAGAGGTTAAACAAAATGAACTCCTGATAGTAGCTCGATAATCAACAAGTAAAAATTTATTTCTCTTAACTCTTAACAGTGAACAAATTAACAGAATTACTAACAAGCCAAACAATTCCCCCCCAACTATTAACCATTCCCAAATAAAAGAAAATTGTAATGGTATGTTATCCCAAAAGGTAACAAGTCCCATTTATATAAAGCAAATTAATTTTTAAAAAATTAAAGCCTAATTTCTCAACATTACAGCCAGGATATGTCTTCTGGAATGTTTTTTGCCTTTTCCGCCTTCCTCCGTCAAATTCTTGTGTCAGGAATATTAGCTAAGAGTGCCACAGGATCGTTATTTAGATGGTACTTACGCTGAGATCTTAGAGATGTCTGTCTGTCTGTCTGTCTGTCTGTCTGTCTGTCTGTCTGTCTGT
>NC_063355.1:18970982-18995758 GCF_021869965.1 Rhincodon typus | reverse complement strand
CTGTCTGTCTGTCTGTCTGTCTGTCTGTCTGTCTGTCTGTCTGTCTGATGGCTTTTGAGACTGTTCTCTCACTCTGATTTTCAAATGCCCTCTTCTTTTATACTCTTGATGACCTATTAATTTCTTACAATAGGATTGGTCCAAGGTTGTCAAAACCATCAGGTTTAAATTTAATTAGGCATTGGTATCTAGGGCCTGTTTTAAATTAATTGGCTAAATTCAAAAAACCTGTTGTCTTTGTAAAAATGCTGCTTTCCCTACAAACTTTTTTCTCAAGCCGATAAAACACACCTTTTAAAGGGACTACACACTCTTCCAAACTATCATTTTACAAACAAATTCTAATATCCTGCCTTACAATCCAGAAGTACTATTCCAACTTTGCAACACCTCACCCCATAAGAAAAAATGAACCATCATTATGAAAAGATGGCTTTTTTTTTTCTCTAAATCTTAACACCATTTTCACAAGATGCATAGGTCATTAATCTAGAGTTACATGTTTTATACTAATTCTGTACACATATATATAACATAGACACAGTAGTGTTCAATCTTATACACATATATTTTCCTTTTTAAACCTGTGATAATGCATCTGCAGTAGCATTTTCACGACCCGCAATATGTACAATCTGTAAATTAAATGTTTGTAACATAAGACTCCAACAAAATAACCTGGTGTTCTTGTAATTAAACCTTTCCAAATATGTCAAAGGGTTGTGATCAGTGTACACAACCATATCTGATATATTGTTTGCAGCATTAAAATGTTGTAAGGCCAGTACCAAACTCAATAACTCCTTTTCAATGGTTGAATATTTTCTTTGGTGGATATTGAGTTTCTTTGAAAAAGAACCAATTGGCCTTTCGATTCCAGAATCATGCTCCTGTAACAACACAGCTCCAACACCTACATTGCTTGCATCAATGGTGGCTTCAAAGGGTTTCAAGAAATTTGGCATGGCTAAAACTAGTGCGGTGATTAACATTGCTTTTCAATTCTCAAATGCCTCCTGGCATGGTTCTATCCACCAAAATTTTGTGTTTTTCTTCAACAAATCCACCAGTGGTGCCACCACGCTGCTAAAGTTTGGAACAAACTCCCGGTAGAATCCGCTCAGTCCCAAAAATCATAGCACTTCCTTCTTCAAGGATGATCTTGGAAATTCCTCGATGGCCTTCGTCATCACCTTCCTTGGTGTCATCCTTCCATGTCCGATGTTGTGTCCTAAGAATGTCACTTCCACCTTCGTAAATTCTGTCTTTGCCAAATTTATGACCAATTTTGCCTTACGTAGTCTCTCAAAGAGCTCTGCCAAATGCGGCATGCGATCTGTCCACAAACGGCTAAAGATCATTAAGTCATCTGAATAGATGGCACAATTAGTCAATCCTGCTGCAACTCTGTTTGTAAGCCTTTGAAATGTGGCTGATGCATTCTTCATTCCAAAGAACATTTTCTTAAATTGATACAGTCCATTTGGGTTACAAATGCAGGAACTTCTTTCGCTCTCTCCGACAAAAGTACTTGCCAGTAATCACAAAGTAAGTCCAAGTTTGTGATGTAAGTGGCTTTTCCAACTTTTTCCACACAGTCCTCCAGTCTTGGAATTGGGTATGAGTCTAATTTAGTCCCGGCATTGACCTTCCAATAATCTATGCAGAATTGTTGAGTACCATCAGATTTGGGAACCAACACAATTGGCAAATTCCACTCGCTTTGATTCGGTTCTATGATGTTTTCTTAGAGCATCGCTTCCACTTCTTTCTGTACCTGTGCTGCTTTGAGAGGATTAAGCCTGTAGGGTTATTGTTTAATCAGACAGCATTCCCTACGTCAACCTCATGTACTATTGTAATCATCCTCCCCATTCTATTTCTACATATGTCCTCATTGTGCTGCAATAAACCTTTCATTTCAGTTCTCTGTTCCTGAGACAGATAGCTTGCTATCCTAATTCCATTCTTTAAGGACTTCCTCATTATTTAATTTATTCTGAGGCACATCAAATCTGAATCATCTGGATTTGATTCTTCACTCTGAGTGGCAGTAACTAATGTGTTTCTCTGGTTCCCTTTCCCTGTCATAGTAAGGTTTCAGCCTTACATGTTCACATGACATACCTGATAATTTTTTTCTCTATCTGGCATCTTTGCTAGATAATTCACCTGGCTTAACTTCTCAGTTTGATAGGGACTGCTTAACCTTGCTTTGAAGCATTCTTCTACCACTGGTAACAACAAAAATACTTTATCCCCATGGGCAAATCTACAAATTTTAGATTTCTTATCTGCTTCTTGCTTCATTAGATGCTGTGCCATCTTCAAACGTTGTCTAGCTAATTCACCTACTCTCGTTTAATCTTTCTTTCACCACAGATACATAATCCAATTGTAAGATCTCTAACTTTGGACTTATCAACTTTTCCTTAATTCATGTCCGAATATCAGTTCAAATGCAGTAAACTGTGTTGATTCATTTGGAGCATCTCTAATAGCAAACAGTATAAATGGGATACCTTTATCCCAATCATTTGGGTAATCCTGGCAATAAGCCCTTGGTCTTTAGGGTCTGATGCCACCTCTCCAATGTTCCCTGGGATTCAGGATCGTACGCACTTGATTTAAAGTGTTTGATGCCTAAATTATTCATGACCACCTTAAATAATTTGGTGGTAAAATTGGACCCTTGATCTGACTGAATCTCCCTGGGTAGTCCATAACGGGTAAAGAAAACAAGCAACTCTTCAACAATCTTTTTTGCCTTGACGTTCCATAATGGAATTGCCTGTGGAAATCTGGTAGTCACGTCTGTCATGGTTAGGAAATACTGGTTCCCACTTTTGGTTTTAGAGAGAGGACCTACACAACAATCATAAACTGTGTGAAAGGTTCTTCAAATGTGGGAATTGCCATCAAAGGCACTGGTTTCATTACTGCCTGCGGCTTTCCTACCATCTGACAAGTATGGCAAAATTCAGCCACATCTTTATGTTATCCAAGCCAATAGAAATGCTTCTGTATGTTGCCCTGAGTCTTCCTCACTCCTAGATGACCTCCTACAGGTAATTTGTGTGCTATCCGCAATACTTGCTGTCTATCTGTTACCAGCAACACAATCTGGTGAACTTCTGCCCATTTTTCCTCTGTACTAACCTGCTGAGGTCTCCATTTCCACCTTAGGATTCTATCCTTAAGGTAATTATATTTAGGAAAACATTCTGATTCGTTTTCCAAGTAAGTCTTATGATGTCAATCTTTTAGTGTCTCAACTTTTTGTTGTAACTCCATTAGTCTTTCAGAACTAAACACCTCTGCCTGATCCTCTACCTGTTTATGTTTTGCCCTTACCATTTCATCGAACAGGGTGGGAGCTAACTGGACCTCAACTCTTTCGTCTTTCACTTAGGTTAAAGCAAGAAGAGAAAACCAATGACTGTGGTATCTTGTCATCACACAGTCCGGAAACATTCCAGTGTATTTTTTCTTTTAACTCCTCAGTTCCCTGATTTTCCTTTGGCTTCCCCACTACAATGGGCATCACTGTCACCTTTAATCTGCTAGATTGTTTCCAAGAACAAACAATATTCCTGTTCAGATAATTCCCACTTCACTTTCGTGTCTTGACTGGACTTTCTAGCCTTATCTTACACAGGGCAACACTAAACCTCTCTTCATTTATTCTACAGGTTATCACTCTTTCAGATAACATTTCAGAAGGAGTGCAGATACTTTCATCTCTTACTATTAGAGACTGACCAGCTCTCAATATTTTAACTTCTTTACCTTCTCCCCCTGTTCTCCTCAGTAAACCTTACCCATGGAGATGAAGTCTTTGAAGAGATTGGGCACTCTCTTACTATCCAGCCCATGACTAGGCTGTGTACTCTCCTGCAGCTCCTCAACTTTTCTTGGGATTTCCTTCACTATCGCAACTAATCCCACTGGTTTAGCCTCTTTTACCACATCTTTTTCCCCAGTGCCTCTCTCAAACCACCGGCACTGTGACTTTTGTCCTCCTCAGTGGAAACACCTGAGGCCTTTCACCTCTTTTCCACCCTCTTGAGTTTCTTTTTCCACATGTGGTAAACTGTTCCCAGTGTGATCTACCTTTTGGTTTTCATTGAAGGACCTCCCTTTCTCCCAATTTCTATCCCTCACAGAATGAAATTGCTGTGGGAAGCTAGATTTTGATTTTTGCGCTAATGCGTATTTACCTGCAATCTCTGCAGCTTCTATCTTTAATGCTGTCACCCATCTATCAAAGTTGCTATATTTAATTCTTTCAAACTCAATATGAGTCTGACCTAGTTCCTTTCTTATATTTCTGAACCATCTATATGCTTCTGGTACCAATTTGTAGGCACTCAAAATTGCCTGTTTTACTTCTTCATATTCTCTTGACACCTCATCTGACAGCACTGCGAACATCTCACCAGCCATGTCTACCAACTTGATTTGAATTAATACTACCCGCATATCCTCTGGCCAGTTCATCTTTTTAGCAAATTTCTCAAAAGAAATGAAAAAGGCTTCTACATCTTTTCCATCAAATTTTGGTAATGTTTTGACATATTTGTATATATACAAATGGGTTTGCTCATCATCACTCTCCTCCTAACTATGCCTATCTTCTTCCTTCATTTCCATCATTTTAAGTCGGTTATCCTGTCTAATTTGCAACTTCTGAAGTTCAAACTCTTTCTTTCTCCCTTTCTTCTCTCTTTTTCTTTTTTCTTCTGCCCTGACTCTTTCCTTTTCTTTATCTTCTAACTCGAATGGTCTAATTTTCACTTTAATTTTTTCTAACTCCACTGCACTTGCCTGACATTTTTTAATCTCCAAGCCTTAAAAAACACACCTTTTAAAGGGACCATGCACGCTTCCCCCCCACCCATGATTTTACAAACAAATTCTAACGTTCTGCCTTCCAATCCGCAATACTCTGTCCACAAATACTTCCAGACCTGCTGCGTTTCTCCAGCATTTTCTGTATTTAAAATGTATATTTACCGTATGTTTCACCTCTACAGCAATCAAGATCACATGAGTACTTCTCAAACGTATAAAGTCACTTGGCCAGATGTATCTCAGTTTCACTTTGGACGTAAAGGACCTTCCCAAAAGAAAACATGGTTTTTTTCCTCAAAGTACAGGGTTCCAGAACCTCTCTACAGGTGCTCTGAGGGTAGTGTCTAAGTGTACAATCATCTTTAGCTGCCTAATCAATGACCTTGTCTCTATGATAACATCAGAAGTGGAGATGATTGTACAATGTTCAGCATCATTTAAAACTCATCAGAGTCTGAAGCAGTCCATGTCCAAAAGCAGCAAGACCTGGGACAATATTCAGGTTTGGGCTGACAAGTGAAAAATAACATTGGTGCCACACAAGTGCGAGGCAGTGACTATCTCTAACAAGAGAGAATCTAACAATCGTCCCTTGACAGTAGTATAACCAATGCAAATTCCCCCACTGTCACCATCCTAGGGGATACCACTGACCAGAAATGGAACTGGATGAGCCACATAAGTTCTGTGGCTACAAAAGTAGGTCAGAGGCCAGGAATCCTGCAGCAAATAACTCACCTACTGGCTTTCTAAAGTCTTTCCACCATGTAAAAGATACAAGTTAGGAGAGTGATGGAATACCCCACACCTGCCTGGATATGTGCAGCACCAACAATACTCAAGAAGCTTGTCAGTACTCATGACTAAGCAGCCTGCTTAATTGGCACCACATCCACAAACATTCACACCCTCCATATTAGTGACCCTCCACATTACTGCTGAGCAGCACTAATGTGTACCACCTGTAAGATGCAATGCAGAAATTTACCAAGGCTCCTTAGACTGCATCTTCCAAACTCGTAACCACAACCATCTAGAAGGACAAGGGCAGAGATATGGAACAACAGAACCTCCACATTCCCTTCCGACTCACTCACCATCCAGATATGGAAATAGTCACTGTTTCTTCAGTGTCATTGGGAACTCCCTTGCTAATGACATTGTGGCATACCTACAGCAAATGACTGAAGTGGTTCAAGAATGGAACTCATCACAATGTCTCGAGGATGACAACGATGGGCAATAAATACTGGCCAAGCTCACATCCCATGAATTAATAAAAAGAAATCACACCTTCCCCACACAGAAATGTATTTCTACAATATGGAATAGTTTGTTATTCTGCAAAAATGATCTGTCAGTGCTATTTCGTTGGAACATTTATTTGGAGCAACGCGTCATTGATTTTTTTTCTAATTCAACACATTCAAAATTTGTGAATTGCACGTGATCAGCATACTCCAGTAGTTTGTTACAGTCTGTCTGTCTGATCTGTTCATGTCCCTGTTGTTTCCCATTCTGCAGCTTTCTGATGTTGATAGAATATTCTTTTTTATTCTAGTCATAAAAGCATTACGAGCTTATTTAGAAACTAAACTAAAGACAATAGTGCCGGAACACACTTTCTGTGTGGTATTGCACAACCTATTGGTTAAAATTTATTTAATTTTAGGACTGAGGACATTGCTTGCAAGATTGACATTTATTACCAGTCCTTGGTTGCCTGAAAAGGTGCTGATGGGCCACCATCATGAACACTGCAGTAGATACTCCCTGTAAAGATTTGGTGTAAAAGAATGGAGCAGACAAAGGCAAATTGGAGTCTTTTACAAATGTAACACACTTTGAGAAGGCATCATTTCATATTTTAATTGTTCCAAGTACATCGATTCAGTTAGGACCTATAGTTAAAACACTATGCAGAAATGCATATTTGAGCACCTTGTCAAATGCAGTTGCATATATTTGATGGCAATACAGTTAGCTCACTTAAAGAGCTGACTTATTTGTCCATTTCTTCCATTGCCTTTTGTGAGGAGACAGCAGATCTGCTTTCTGTAATCTAAATTTCATTTCAGTGTTTATTAATATTGTACATCTCATCACTACACCCTGAAGACAAAATGAAATTCTTTTCTGTTTGCTTTCTTACGATTTTACTTGATGCTCGTAGACGACGAAACATCTTGACATTGAGCTGTTTACTTGATACCTCCTGACAACAAGGACTGCCAAATTTCCAAATCTATCTGAGGGGGTCTTTAAGTTGATCATAGAATTTTTATGGGCTTGTGAGTGGAGCCTTCTTGCCATTGGGTGCCACTGTGGCATCTGTGAATTGAGGAAGCACCAGGAAGAAATTTTAACAAATCAGTTTGCCTTCACTGAGTCACAGATTACTAAACACGATGTAACAAACAGGAAATATAAATTTCATTTTAATCATGTGAAAGAAGCTGATTAAATAATTATATATAAGTTGACAGTGCAGTGCTGAATGAGGGACTGCTGTGAAATTGGAGGTGTTGTCTTTCATCTGCTGTCTAAGTTGGACATATTACAGCACGTGTCACAAATAGATAGGAATCTCTCCAGGTATTCTGGCCATTTCTATCCTTCAAAAACATTGCTCAGATTACCTGTTTATTGTTATTGTTCATATTAACTGTTGAGTTTCCTTACATTAGGGCAATGTTACTTCAAAAGTACTTTGTTGAAAGTGCTACACAATAAACAATGAGACAAGAAAAGTCAAGCATACAGGCTGTAAAGGCTAAGAAACATTGAAACTGAGTCCTGTTGAAATGCCTATACATAAGGAACATATTTTCATTGAGCTCATAAAGACACGCACTCTACTACATCAAACACTTCAATACTTTAGAAATCACCAAAATTGCAAGAACCATCCCTTCAAGTTGCAACATTGCTGCGAACGCAGAGTTTCAACCCCTTCCCCCAATCTCAAAAGGTTCATTGAATCTGTATTTTAATAATGTACTAAGTCATAAACACTGCTGCTAAATGGTCGCTTTACCACTGGAGCCTAATTTTTATGTTTGTGCAATGTTAATATTTTCCAGTATGGTAACAATTCCAGCATTTTATACAAAATTTAATTTTATGATGTTTCAACATCCAATATAAATTTACAGAACTGGTTTGCCATCAGTGAGAATTCTTCAGTATGATTGACTGAATACGCAACTTGATGACATTAGTGTTGCTGGGTACCTGGAGATCATCTTGATTTGATCCCAGAGTGCAATTAACCCCAAGATAGATGCCACAGAAATTGCAAGATCTTTGTATATTTTTCTTTTCAAGCCCATCAATGAGAACTGCCACTTCACTGCTTAGTACAAAATCCAGACCATTATTTTCATTCAGAAAGGAAATTATAATATTTTGCCTATATAGTATATATTACTGCTATAAATTATGGTTTGTTTGATTTGATTTATTATTGTCACATGTTTCGAGATACAGTGACAAGAATTTTTTGCATGCTATCCAGGTAAATCATACTTTACATAAGTACATCAGGGTAATAGAATAGAATACAGAATGTACTACTGCTACAGCTACAGAGAAGGTGCAAAGAAATATCAAATAGTAAATTGATGCCTGTGCCGGGTACCCTGCTAGTAACAGTGGGAAATAAACAGCTATTAAATAGAGAAACTCAAACTGACATTCAGAACAAAATTAATTCATAATTTAATTTTTTTTATAATTGAATGAATACACGTGACAATAAATGATTCAAATGTAAAAATACAGTGAGAAGTGTGTACCTTTGCTGTACATACATGGCGTCATTCACATTAAGTTAGAATAAGGTAATAAAAAAAAACTTAAGAGAGTCTAACTTTCCTTTCCACTGCCGCAGTCCCGCTCTGGGCTTTCCAGCCCTCGCTGTGCCTCTGCCAGAGTCCCGCTCCGGGCTTTCCAGCCCATGCTATGCTGCCACCAGCATCCCACTCTGGGCTGCCTCACCGGCTTGCTCTTGCCACCACTGCCTCACGGCCTGCTCTCGTCGACCCACTCTCCTGCTCGCGCTCAATTCGCCGTCACTGCAGGACACAACCTGCATGGTCAGCTCCCGCCACGTGGTTCCCAATCACAACCCAGCTCCTTCCCAACTCCTTAGGTTGGTTGGTAAAAGGGGTGAGGGGGGGATAGAATTACTTAAGAGGGAGAGAGAAAGAGGGAGAAACGAAAGGAAGGAAGGATAAAGAAAAAAGAGAAAGAGAACTGGTGAACAGAGTGGAGCTCCGAATGGAGCAACTTACCCTGCCGCTATCTTGCCAGATGGACACATGTCACAGTCCCTTCAGCATCAGTTGGTGATTAACTCCTTACGTAATAGCATTGTGAGAGGTAGGAAAAGTACTGTTTCCTTTATTTTTTAAAACCAAAATATAGTTTAGCAGAAATAGTCAGAAATAAGAAATTGTTCTTATTTCAGATTTTCAGAATCCACAGTATTTTTCTTTTGTACACAAATGGTTCATCTTATTAATTTGCTATTGACTCTTAAGTTGTACATTAGAGGAATTGCTATCACCTTAACCAGTTGCGTTATCCAGTAACATCAAAGTGATTTTTGGAGTTCTTTACTTTATACTGAAGTTATTTTGCTTTTGTGACCTACCAGCATATAACCCAATTCTATGTTTATAGCAATAGCATGGTAGCAGATTTCTATCGCTGGGAAAATCGGACCATTGGTGTCAGAACTGTGATACAGGGATACTACTCTCTCAATAACTTCAATAACATCCTTAACAGTTTTGGTGAGTAACTTTTAAGTGTAATATAGTTAAGCAAGCAAAAAGGTTATAAAAATAATCATGTCTTTTTTTTTCCTTTTTTACAGTAACATTGTTTGAGTTGACTGTTGTAAACAATTGGTATATAACTATGGTGAGTTTTTTTGAGATGAAGTGTCTTCTCCAAAGATAAGGCCTATTCCACTGAATTACTTCTTAATCGCAAATGTATGTAAGAGAATCTAGCTGCAGCTCTCTTTCCACAGGAAGGTGTGGTATCTCAGACTACAAGCTGGAGTCGCATTTACTTTATGACTTTCTATATTGTAACTATGGTAAGTAAAGGTGCCTACCATTGTTTCAACCTTCCACAGTATTTAACTGTATAGCATTTAAAATTTGTCATTTTAAAACTGTTCATTAATGAGTGGGAGGATGCAGTAGTTTAGTGGAATTGTCACTGCACTGGTAATCTAGAGGCTAAGGCTGTGGGTACCCACATTCAAATCCCACCACAAACTGATGGAATTTAAATTCAATGAAGCTAGTCTCAATAAATGGTAATTGAAACTGTCACCAATTGTTTTAAAATCCCATCTGGTTCACTAATGAAGTCTGAAGGAAATCTGCCATACTTGTCTGGTCTGGCCTCCATGTGATCCAGATCCACAATAATGTAGTTGACTCTGAACTTGGAAATAGCCTAGTAAGCCATTCCAGTGCACTTGAGGAATCCCTTGCTAGTGATGCCTATATCCCTGGTTATGCAATTTCCCACCGGCAGGACACATCCACCAGAGGTGATGACACTGTAGTATACATCAGATAAAACACAGGCAAGGAAACCTCCTGTTGAATACCACCTCCTGTCCCCCTCATTGATAAATCAATACTCTTCTATATTGAACTCTTATTGGAAGAAACACTGAGGCTGGCAAGGGCACAGAATGTATTTCAAATTGGGGAATTTCAATATTCCTAACCAAGACTGGTTCACTAGAATCATTACCTTGAGGAACGATTACAGGGATGTCTTGGGAGATGTTGAAGTGCTGAACAGGCCAAGGACAAAGTTCAGAGCAGGAGCAAGGTGGAGAATTAAAATGACATGCATCTGGAAGCCTGAGGTCAATGTTGTGAACTGGACAATGGCGTACCGCAAAGCAGTCACCCAGTCTATGTTTTGACTCCTCATTGTAGAGGAGCTGATGGAGATGCACTGGGAAGCGGACAATGGTGTGAGAGATCCATTCACAGACTGGAGTAAAGGAACAAGAAATCTGCTGAAGTTCTGTCTGGTGTTGTGGCTTCAGCATGTGAGCACATACGTGCCTCCATGGACTGGGCGGTGGTCACTGTGGAGAACTAAGTCCACTAGAACAGTCAGTATCTGATAGGTATTGGCTTGGACCTTCATTCCATTATTCAAGCCGTGATTACTTTGATTCACTGGCTAGGTGAGAAGGGGACAAGAAAATCCATTCCAGCTGCCCAGTACCCTCAATGAGTGAGAGAGGCCATTGTGCACTGGTTTCACAGTCAGGTAAACCAAATCCTGAATCTTTGATAGACTCCTTCCTCTCCCTCCTTTGCTGCTGTCTATATACCTGGTGGCAAGGGCTGTGTCCTCACAATAGTGAGGCTGTGTGAGATATTATGTGTATGCTTTGATACCCATGCAGACACGGGGAAAATGTGCAGATTCCACACAGATAGTCACCCAAGGTTGGAATTGAGCCCGGATCCCTGGCACTGAGACAGCAGTGCTAACCACTGAGGTACTGTGCTGCCCCCCACTCCACTTCGGCTGACGAAGTGCTTCCTGACATCCTTGGATGGATTGGTTCTAATTGTAAGTTACTGTCACCCTGTTCTGGACACTCTGTTTCTCTCTGCTTCTTTTCCTTTTCTTTCTCACTCTCTCTCTCCTCCACCCTTCCCACACGCTTTTTTTTGTTCTGTCTCTTTTTTCACGTTATCTTTCTTTTCTCGCTCCCCATCCCCACCACAGGAAATGAGTTCTCTCACTTTACACCTTCAGTCATCCCAATTAGATTATCCTTTCATATTTTAAAGAAAACAAGCCAAGGTTTAATTCAAGGTACCCTATCTTCACAGTTTAGACCTTTCCAACCTGTTAATCATTCTGGTGAATCTGGTGCCTGCAAAATAAATTTCCTGCTGTGCACTGCATCCTGTCACTGAGGGGTTCTTCCCAGAAACCCGGTGTGGCTTCTGACTATCCTGGGACACTGCAGACTTGGTCTTCGTGGCTAGGCAGATCCAGGAAAAATGTCAGGAGTTAAGTCTAGAGTTGTTTCGCCACTTCATTGATCTGACCGCGGTGTTTGACAGTCCAAACCGTGAAGCTCTATGGATTGTCCTCCTCTGCTTTGATGTCCATTGAAGTTTGTCACCATCTGAGACTACTGTGTAACAATGTACGTGCCACTGTGGAAGGTCTGAAACTGAGACCTTTTACATCCACATCAGGATCAAAACACATTGTGTGATTGCCCCCACCTGCGTATCCTTATTTACTTCATCTGAGAAAATCTACCACCTGGTGTTAGCATTCCGGTATCAACTTTGGTTACTCCTGGGAAAAAACAAAACTCACCAACGTGGACATTCGCAACCTTGAGTTTGTAGATAACTGCTGCATGATGGCCACTCTGCCCAGGACAGGATGAAGACTTTCCCTGGGTCAGTTCAGCATACCCTGTAACATCTATGCTGATGGGCTGGCTCTGGAGTTTGTGCAACACTTCCTCTCATGAGGAGCTACTATCAATAGAAAGGTTCAGCACAGAATCAATAGTATCTGCGCTGCCTTTATCAAGCAGCAACCACATGTCTTTGATGACAGAAACCTGTGGAAGTCAGTAAAGATTCTGGTCTGTAATGTTGTTATGTTGATGAACTTCCTGTACTGCAGTGAAAACTGGACTGTATACCAACATCTCATTAAGATCCTTGAGAGCTTTTGCCAGTGGTATCTGCATCGAATCCTAGAGATAAAATGGGATGACATACTGGACCAATGTGGGTGTCCTGCATGAAACTGTCTACCAGTATCAAAGCCTTGCTCCTGAAGAACCAATTCCAGTGGATGGGCATTAGCATCCAGTTGTCCAGAAACTTCTTCCTCCTTCTCCACCCTGCTGTCCATTGGTCCCACTTTCAGCATTAAAGCCTTTGATAAGGTTCTGTATGACAGATTAATTAGTAAAGTTAGATCATGTGAGATTCAAGGTGAGCTTTCCAATTGGACTAGAGGAGACAGAGAGTGGTGGTGGAGGGTTGTTTTTCGGACTGGAGGCCTGTGACCAGCAGTATTCCACAGGGATCGATGCTGGGTACACTTCTGTTTGTCGCTTATATAAATGATTTGGATGAGAATATAGGAGACATGGTTAGTAAGTTTGCAGATGACATCAAAATTGGTGGTGTAGTGGACAGTGAAGTAGGTTATCTAAGATGACAAAGAGATCTTGATTCGTTGGGTCAATGCGTTGAGGAGTGGCAGATGGAGTTTAATTTGGATAAGTGTGAGGTATTGCATTTTAGCAAGACACACAAGGGCAGGACTTATACAATTAATGGTGGGTGCAGGTAATATTGTAGAACAGAGAGACCTACGGGTTCAGGTGCATAATTTTTTGAAATTTGCGTCCCAGGTAGACAGGGTGGTTAAGAAGGCATTTAGCACGCTTGCGTTCATTGCCAGTCCTTTGAGTATAGGAGTTGGGATGTCATATTGAGGTTGTACAGGACATTGGTGAGGCCTCTTCTGAAGTACTGTGTGTAGTCTGGTCGCGCTATTATAGGAAGGACAGTGTGGTTGGTTGGCTCGCTGAGCTGGTTCGTTGTTCCTTGTTCATTGGAACAACGAACCAGCTCGGCGAGCTAACCAACCACAACATCCACAACCTGAGCTACAAATCTACTCTAAAACGTGAGAAAGGACATTATTAAACTGAGAGTGTTCAGAAAAGATTTACCAGGATGTTACCGGAAATGGAGGGTTTGAGTTATAAAGGAGAGGCTGGATAGGCTGGGACATTTTTCAGTGGAATGTAGGAGATTGAGAGGTGACCTTATAGAGGTTTAAAAAATCATGAGGGGCATAGATAAGGTGACTAGCAAAGGCCCTATCCCAAGGGTGGGGGAGTTCAAAACTAGGGAGCGTACCTTTAAGGTGAGGGGAGAAAGATTTAAAAAGAACATGAGGGGCAACTTTTTTACACACAGAGTGGTTAGTGTGTGGAATGAACTGCCAGAGGAAGTGATGAATGCAGGTATAGTTACAATGTTTAAAAGTCATTTGGATAAGCACATGAATAGTAAGTATTTGGATGGATATGGGCTAAACATAGGCAGGTGGGATGAGTTTAGTTTGGTAACATGGTCAACATGGACTAGTTGGACTGATGGGTCTATTTCCTTGCTGTATGACTCTATGGCTGCTTCACGCAGCAGTAGCATTGCATAAGCATGCCCTATGACCTGTTTATCTTACATAGTAACATATTGGAAACATCCTACCCATATGTGCATGGATTACGCACCAGCATCATGAACCAGAGTAATGGGAGAGGGTGATAGCTCTTGTCACCAGTCCTTCTGGTATGTTATGGCGTCCCAGATGTACTACACAGAATAAAGGTAGCATGACTACTTCCAAGATAGCAGGCATTGTCCTGATTAGTATACACTGAGGGATTGGAACCCCTTACAGTTGTTGCACATCTCTAAATTTACGTGTGGTGTCCACAGTGCAATGTGTATGTAATTAGTGGCACCCTGCATGTCAGGAAAGCATGCTGAGCTGGCAAAGACAAATTGGTCACCTTCATTCTCCCTTTGAGTAATGCTGCTGAGTTTTTCCTTCCTGCTGCTGAATGCATATTTAGTGTTGGCAAAGACTGGAGCATTGAGATTGAAAATGTCACCAAATCAGCATTTTGCGCTGATTGTCATAACTTGTCTACCCTTCCTTATTTTCAATGGGCATTCCTAATGGCTTTGTGTAATTATTTCTTAATTAATCTAAATAGGATTTTTTGCATAACAATCAGATGTAACTTATCTAATTTTTTTTAATCCTATTTAGGTTGTACTGACTATTATTGTTGCCTTTATTTTGGATGCATTTCTGTTCCGCATGAACTACAGTAGAAAAAGTAAAGATGAGGGAGGTATGTGTCATCCATATGAATTTCCATTGCTGATATTTTCTTCTTGCTCTGTCCCTCAAATGTTTTATCTTTTAATTTAATGTTTCTTTGTCCAGTTTTTGTTCTTTTAATTGTGATCAGTTATTACCAAAGATTGGTATTATGGATCATGTTCTTATTTTGTCATTTTTGTAACTGTTTTTATGTATTTTGTATTCTGATCTTTCACTGATAACAGATGAAAATGGAATTGTTTTTGAGACTGAGGTAGACAAAGATGAAATTGATAGACTTCTTGAGTTTAACAAACAGAATGGTTCTCCATCTTCTGAGATCTCTGGACTTTTCAAATTGTCATCCAGAATGGCAAGCAATGATGTAAGTGGTTATACATGAACAAGTCTCTCTTCATATTCTGTTTAACTTGAGTTTTAACAATTTCTTATTATACTTTAATTTTTAAATGTAGGTAATGCCATTTCTAAACCTCCATATCCAGGCTGGTTAAGGGTACTATTTAGGCATCCACAGATTTTTGGGTTTTTTTGTATCAGTGGTTTGGGGCATAGAGTGTTCCTTATTCTGATATTATTTCATGTCTTTGTCTCTGTAAGACAATCAAACAACCTGAAAATAAATATGTACACCGTGTTATCTCAGATTCTCCAGCATCGGCAGTTCCTACTAACCTGAAAATAACTATATTCTTTTCAGCCTGTGCACTGTCTCATTCACCTGACATGGGTGTAGCATCATATTTTGCATGTGTTAACTTTGAAATAATTAAGAGCTATCATCACATATTGAATATTCATGAAATTAAGGATTTGAACAGATATATAATGTCATAGTGGTCTAGTCTAATGCACCAATAAAAGCCCGTCAGTCCATCGAGCCTGTACTCGGCAAAACCGATCACCTAGTTATTCAAATCCTATTTCCCAGTACTTAACCCATAGCGTTGTATGCCTCAGCATCGCAAGTGTACGTCTAAATACTTAAATATTATGAAGGTTTCTGCCTCTACCGCCCTTACAGGCAGTAAGTGCCAGATTCCTACCACTCTCCAGGAAAAATTTTAACATGCTCTCTAAACCTGCCACTTAATGTAGTCTATTCCCCCGGACATTAATCCCTCACTAGGGAGAAATATTTCTTCCTGCCTCCCCTGTCTATGCCTCTATTAATTTTATACATCTCAATCATTTCCCACCTCACTGTCCTCTGCTCCAAGGAAAATAACCCCTTTCTATCCAAAGTAAAACAAAGAACTGCGGATGCTAGAAATCTGAAACAAAATCAGAATTTGCTAGAGAAACTCAGCAGATCTGACAGCATCTGTGGAGAGAAAGCAGAGTTAACATTTTGAGTCCAGTGACTCTTCTTCAGAACTAATAGTAGCTACAAGCAGGTGGTGTTTGTACTGAAGACATATGGTTGCAGGTGTGGGAGCGAGTAGGTAGGTGGAGACAGAGCCCAGAGTGACAGAAAGACAGTTAGGCTGTAAAAGGGATGGATAATGATCAGCCAGGGAGAAAAGCTGAAGTGAGGACCATAAATAGATGAAAATGGGTTGGCTGTGTTGAAAGCAGCCTATGTAATGACAGGCCTGGAGTGTGAGAGTGGATAAAAGGACAGAGAGGAAGGTGAACTCAATATTGAGTCCTGAAGGCTGCAGGGTTCCTAAGTGGAAAATGAGATGCTGTTCCTTCCAGCTTATGCTGAGCTTCGCTGGAATGCTGCAACAAGCCCAATATAGAGATGACCATGATGACCATATAGGGACCATGATGTGTTGAAGTGGCAGACAACTGGAAGCTTGGGATCGCTTTTGTGAACAGAACATAGGTGTTCTACAAAACTAGACTGAAATGGAGGTAAATTGCTGCTTCACTAGAAGGTGTGTCTGGAGCCTTGCACAGTGGTCGAGGCGTGGACCTCTCAAGAATCTTCCCACAACACCATGCAATCACAGAAGGTCCAACACTTAACCACTTACTTCCTCCCTCTTCATTATCCAAGGGTCCAGACACACCTTCCAGTTGAAGCAGCGATTCACCTGTACTTCACCCAATCTAGTCTACTGAATTGGCTGTTCACAATGTAGTCTCATCTACATTGCAGAGACAAAACACAGACCAGAATACTGCAACGCAGAACCCGTACATTTTGTGCAAAAATGAAGCAACAATCCTGAGCTTCCAGTTGCCTGCCATGTCAACACACCACAGTGTTCTTTGGCCAACATATTTGTCTCGAGTCTGGATAAACAGCATCTCATTTTCCACTTAGGAACCCTGCAGCCTTCAGGACTCAATATTGAGTTCAGTAATTTTAGGGCCTGTAACCTACCTCTATTGTCCTTTAACCACCCCCATACCCCTGGCCCTATCATGACATGGGCTGCTCTCAGTACAGCCAACCCATTTTCATCTGCTTGTGGTCCCCATTATTATCATGACTTAGCATTATCCGTTCCTTTGTCTGCCTAACTGTCTTTCTGTCCCTCTGGCACTGTCTCTATCTATCCATGTATTCCTTTACCCTCAACTCCCCTGTCATCCTCAGTATTTATACCACCTTTTCTGAGTTACTATCAGTGCTAAAGAAGGGTCACTGGACTCAAAATGTTAGCCCAGTCTATCCAATCTCTCTTCGTAACTAAAACCCTCCAGCCCCGGCAACATCCTGGTAAATCTCCTCTGCACCCTCTCTAGTGTAGTCACTTACCTCCCAAAATGTGGATTCTAAAACTGCAGACAATACTCTAGTTGTGGCCTAAGCAACATTTCATACAATTTCAGCATTAAGTCGCTGCTCTTAAACTCTGGATCTCAGCCAATAAAGACATGTATCCTATATGCTGCCTTAACCACTTTATCAACCTGTCATAATACTTTAAGGGACCTGTGTATATGCAAACCTAGGTCCCTGCAATCCTCATTGCCTACCATTCATCATTAATTCCCTTGCCTTTTCTGTTCTGCACAAGTACATCATCGCACACTTATATCTGTTTACCACCAGGTGGCAGTTTTAGTACATGTTTCATACACAGTTTGACACATGGCGTAATCATGACCAGCTTTCATGCATAAATTATTTTCAACTTTTGTAGTGTATCAATGACTGTGGAACTAGTTTAGTTTGGGAAACCTGGTCAGCATGGACGAGTTGGACTGAAAAGTCTGTTTCCGTGCTCTATGATTGCATGACACCAAGTTCTGCAGACACAGAGTCTCAAATTCAATCCTTTGTTACTGCTCACTTATCCAATTATAGAAGAGGCACTAGAGCACTTCAACAGGTCATGGGATAGAGGAATCAAAATAGAGTTTCTGCATGTGAACATTATCTGGTGGTCTCTGCTGCAAGTATTGTGAGGAAAGATGCATCATACCCTATTCTGTCATGGTCGAATAGTTTGCTTCTGCATACTGTGTTGGCTAACTCATGAATAATGGTCATTTTTGATGAGGCAATGGCAGGTGACAAGTATTCTTGGAAGTGTAGAAATTTTCAGTGGAAGAGGAAGGAAAGGAAAGGGAGAAATTTGTGGGAAAAAAGTTAAAATTCTTGAAAAGTGTACAAATGTGGTGTATTTAAAATCTCAATCTTAATCCTATCAGATATAGAATTCAAAGAAAGCTAAATATAATTATATTTTACGCATAATAGTTGCGTAGTTGATTGCTTCCCTTACAAATATTTTATACAGGCTCTGAGGGAAAAGATGTGAATGGCCCATACAGCCTTTTCTCATCCCATTCTACCTACTTATGACATTAGTTTGATTCTATAGAAGTCCATAAGGTGAGCACTGGAATTAAGCCATCACTCAGTAAGGAACAGGTAATAAATCCTGGTCCAGCCGGCAATGCCCACATCCTTTAAATGAATTTTTAAAAAGAGGCAGAATGAAGGCCAAAGAATATTCTATTGGGTTACTTGTATAAGCAACTTACTACCCCCCATAGAATGGTATTTATGGGAGCTGACGTAAAACCAGTTGGACCCTTATGTTTGTGCTTATAATATTAGATGTATAGGGGTCAGTTAGCTCAGTTGGCTAAACACCTGTTTTGCAATGCAATCTGATGCCAACAGTGTGGGCTCAATTTCTGCATTAGCTGAGGTAACCATGAAGAACACTCCTCCTCAACCTCTCCCCTCACCCGAGGTCTGGTAACCCATAGTTCAATCACTTCTTTTTAATGAGAGAGCAGCCCTGTAGTCTGGTACAACTATGGCAACTTTACCTTTCAATTTTACATATATCCAGAGAGAAGGAGAAGGAGACAAATAATTACTAAGAACATTAAGCAGCATCTAACTATGCAGCTTCATTTTGAAGGGAACTTTTAAACCACCAAAAATGGTGGATTTAAGTTAAGCGGCATATAAAGTTGAAAAATAAAAATCTGTAATTCGAGCCCAAACTACCTACCTCCAATTTTACAGCAATGCAGGAGTTGGGTCGTTCATTAAGATATAATAAACTGTATACCTCAAAATTAGCCATCTGTTAAAATTTAACCCTTGTTGGCTAAGTTTCCTGGCCTTTGGACTACCCAAAGGCCAATGGAGCCTAAATACAGCTTCATTCAGGGAGATTTGCTTACCAAAAATAGAAATTGCTGGAGAAACTCAGCAGGTCTGGCAGCATTTGTGGAGAGAAAGCAGAGTTAACGTTTCAAGTCCATTGTCCTTTGTTCAGAAGTAGAACAGAAGGGTCACTGAACTCGAAACGTTAATTCTGCTTTCTCTCCACAGATGCTGCCAGGCCTGCTTAGTTGCTCCAGGTATTTCTGTTTTCATTTGTTTCAGATCAGCATCTTACACTGTTCTTGGCTTCGTACAAGATTCACTTATCTGCTGAACCTAGATGACGCAGCTAATCAAACATCACACCCAACCCTGAGGCAGACGTCTACCACTGCCAATCCTTCCGATCTTGCCCCACCTGTCTGTCTGCAAGGCCTCTGATCACATCCACCACTCTTCCAATCCCCTAAGGCTATTTCTATCTTTATGACCTCTCTTCCCCAAGGATGCAGATTTTCTCCACCACTGATTGTTTTGGTCCTCCCATCAAAGGCGTTAGATTTTTTTCCCCATCTAATTTCCTCTTCAAAGCTTTAGTCACCAATCACCTCCACCACCATGCCTTCTAATCGATCCAAAACTTCCCTACCTAACCGTCCCACCAAGGGTCCTGCTCTTTGTATATTCTCCAAAGTGTCCGATCTATTCCACCACCAATGTTTCTAATCCCCTATGACGTCTGATCGTGAACGCTGAAGCCATTCCACATACATCCCTCTTCCAACCCCAGCATCCCAAGGTCTCTGATACATCCTGTCCTCCTCTACACTCTTGGCCATGACCTTATATCAAAAGCCTCATCTGGTTTTCCATCCTGACCAGGAAACCAAGGCAGAAATTATTAACCAATTCCTTCAGTTGGAATTGTTAGGATCTGAGAGAAATGTATTCATACGCATTTCCCAGACTCATTATACCCTTCCCACCTACCACACCACTTCCTCTTTGCCTCTGAGCAAATATTCTATGTATTGCAAGTCAAAAGCAACTTGTTTTTCAACAGGACATTTAAGCTTCAGCTTCATGACATGAAAACTGTTTCTTGTTTTATTACAGCAGATTAAAATGGTTTTCATTGGCAGAAGATTAAGAACTAAAAGTGATCTAAGCATTAAAATGTATGAAGAGGAAATTCAGGTATGAAAACCTTTACAACGATGTACATTCTTACGTTTACCAAATAGACAAATCCATTTAGATAACTTAGAATGTATTCAGAGTCAAACACTTATGCAAAATTGTCCACAAAACATATTCCTGTAAAAAAAAGCTTCTTCATAAAGGGAGGAGGTCAAGGATAGCAATACCATTGCTTTTATAAATGGAAGCTACTGACTAGGTATATTATCAACAAAGGAGGCATTCATAAGTTAAGTTCTTATGATTTGTTTGTAGAGTGTAATTTGCACCTGAATTTTTTCTCATGAACGCTGAAATATATCAAAGTGTATGAATTATTAATTATGCTGCATATCTGAATACATTAACAAAACAATTATACTTAACACTTCAGTTAAATGCTGATTATTTTTTTGTTTGCTAATACTTGCCCCTCATTGTTCAGCAATAAAAATGTCTCCCCTTCCAACAGGAATGGTTTGCAGAGCATGCCCGCGTAAACCGAATGCAGCATGATCAACCACTTGAATGTATCTTGAACTCGAGCACTCACCTGCCTTCTACAGAACTACGACAGCGATCACAGACTGTAACTTAGGAACATAACATACAAATCCACTATGCAATAATTATTCAGTGTTACTATATATTTTGTGATTTGCACACATGCACTTGGAGATGTTTCACCAGTTGTAAGAACTACGGTGTTGGCAGAATCCTGGCAAGGGCTAGAATAGTGAAAGATAGTGCCCATTTTATTGAGAAATTTTATGATAACTTTTATCTGTGATAAGTTATCTGTAACATAGTAAGTCTTCTAATTGTATTTGTAAAATATGTCAGCGTTATTTTAGATTTATTTCATTGTTAGCTTTTTTACAGCATTCATTTGATACCTGGCTTGCACAAGTGCTGTCTGGATAGCTACTCTCCAAACGTTAATATAATATCTATCCATTTGGCACTTTAATTATTTGTAGTAAATCAGTTCTCATTGTTTGATTCTATTCATAAAATGTAATGTTCTTGTAAGAAGCACTGTCTCCTGCTTGACAAAATCCAATTCCCAAGGTTATTTCTATTTGTAAGCCATAGTGTTAAATGCAGGGAGACAAGTGAAAGTATTAATGGAACATTAGCATGGTAATGTAATGATTTCAGATAGAGTCACCAATACACTTGGGACATTAGACTAAAAATTCAATTCTTGCTATTTTCCACTGGAAACTTAATGGTCTTGATACTCAGTTTACTTTTAACTACTGCAGGCATCTCCTGGCTTAGGGTGCATATACGTTATTTAAAATGTGTCTTCAAATTATGATGCTTCTCTGATTGGAGTAGGCCATGTTATTTGCTGAATTCTGAGCAGTACCAAACTTAATATTTGTTTCTTCTTCAGAGAGGTTTGATATCAGTTCGGGCTGAGGCGTGGTGACCCTCAGGTTAAACCATCACCTGTTATCTCTCTAATGAGGGAGCTGCCCTATTGTCCTCTGGTACTTTGCCGACTTTACCTTTTATATATCTATCACCCAAGATTCTTATTTTACATATATAAAAAGTAATGCTTTCTTGAACATACTGTATTTTAGTGAAACTGAAGACTCTACTGATATAATGTTTTTATGAACAGGGTGCCATTTCAAGTTATCAAAGTGAGTGAGATATAACATGTAAATCTGTATTAGTTACCTAGTATTTGAGTGCTGTGAGACAAGGACCTGAATCTTCATCTTCGAGGTGCAAGTCATAAGTCAAATCATCCCTAACCTCACTATACCACATCTTGCCCAAGTTACCGATTTGCCACCTCCAAAAACAGGCAGATGCTGAGGCAAGAGGTTCAGAAGACCTACTTGCAGTTTCTGGAGACATCAGTCCAATTCAGTAAATGTGTGTGGCCTCTGGCACTCACTCCCTTTCCATTAAATTCATGCCCCTTCCATGCCCATTATGTCCACTCACCCACCGCTATATATCCTCATCACCTAAACCCATTTCAGAATCTCCAAACCCACTCATCCAATATTCACTATGTGCAGAACTCAAGCCCTTTAATAAAATTGGACGTATTTGCAGTGCTCATAAAACTATCAAAAAATCTGTCTGCTTGACAGTTGTGTCAACATCCCTACTGACCTGAAACTATTATTGTGGTTTGGAGCTCTGCCAAGTATTCATTATGACAAGCCATTGAAAATTTGTAAAATAAATTCTAAGGTTGAACATGTTAGAACCCGTGCAGTTATTGAAAGCGCTCAATCATCTGTTCAAACTTTGAAGCTGAGGAGCAGATGTCTAAGTTTTCAATCAGAAAGCTTGTGCATCTGTACGTGCTTAAAGCTTAAAGGCGCAGATATACTAACGATGAGTCAAAGGAGCCCAAGCATCTGCTCAACCTTAAAAGCATGGAGACAGATGTCTGTACTTTTAGTTAATTAAACAATTAAATTACATTAGACCATTTACACAGTCAGATCTGATTGTCAGTATTGCAAAGTGGAAAAGAGCACTTTATCCACAGCATCATGGACTCTAATGCATCTGAGGACTTTTCTACTTTCACAGCAATGGTCAATTTAATGGTCACTTACCTTTTAAAATATTAAACTTCTAATATTGCGTTATGCCACGTGAAGTTGCCACTATGTTTTGAACTTATCTGTCAAGAGGTTCCCAACTCCAGGCCAGGGATTTTCCGTGGTTCACAACTTTTATGAGCTGTTGTGAACCATGTTGCCTTTAGAAATTCATACAAATCATGAATAGTCCAAAATGCCCAGCCTGAAGCCACCAAAGTTAGTTATTCTACATGCAAATTTGTTATCTATACCATCATCCCATGCCGGTAAAATTATTGGCAATAGCTAAGTGGACGGGAATCCTGGAATTGGGTCCTGCCCCCCATTTTGAAGCCTCACCCATTTCCATTACAATACTGATAAAAGCATGGAAATCCTGCCCAAGGTATTTCTTATGACTATTGTAAATGTTTTGTTATATAGAAATCAAAATTACAAACTAAGATCAATCTTCTACGGTCCAATCTGGAAGCATTGAAGGGAGAGAAATCTTCCCTTTGGTCAAAAATAGGCTAATAGTGCCTCTTTTGGAAATGGAATGGCATTTTGAAGTTTTGATTGATTTAGGGATTAGAAATATTTATACATGGAATTTTCTCCCAAGTTTCCAGATGTTCATGACTCTTCAGATTAAGCCTGGTCATTCTATAGACTAAACATGATGTAATTTCCCATTCCCTTTCGTAATCTTGGAAGTTAGTGGCAGTTTTGTTATGAATTAATAAGACATGATAAAGAAATGGTTTTTGCATAGTGATCATGCTCAGACAGTTTTACAGTAGTAGTTGTATTGGTTACAAAATTGAAGATTTGCTTGTTGAAAATTTATTGGAAATCTAATAGAGAATAAACAAGAATAATTGAACTCAATTCAATGTACTTGGAAGCTGTCAAAAAAATTGTGTATGATAAGGATCAACATAATATTTAGTATCTTTATCGTTTAGTGCGAAATATAGAAAGAAATTGAATATATGCTGCCACTTTGATTTGGAATTATTCACCAGGATACAAACTAACTGAAACAAGGTGTAATAGTGACCTTCTCGGAGGCATTAACAACTCGAGGCAGAGGAGTTAATTTAAGTGAATCGGGCGGTTTATTACAAACAGTTACCAGTAAATGCAGGGAGAGGAACTCTAGGTAGACACGCAGGAATACCAGACTCACTGATCCATGAGCACAAGTTACAGCTTTTTATACATGGAAATAAATAACTTGTTTAGCAATCATCAGCAGTTTATCTCCACCCGCCTTTCTAGTGTGGTTCCTCCCTAGGGCACATCATGTGCTCTCATTTGAGTTTGATAATTTAATCAGAGTTTGATAGTTTAATCAGCTACCTACTTTGTCAGCTTTTCCAGTCCTATCGACCTGTCTAATCTTGTCAACCAGCTATCTAATGGTCAGGGTACGTGGTCCCGTGGTGTAACTGAAATGTCACAGAGATGTCGGCCATTTCAGCATTGTCAATAAACCACATTGTTCCACCTCACTAAGCTTTGCTTAAGCATATTCAGTCAACTATTTCATGTCTATTCTAGTGCGTGCGTGAGAGAGAGTCTTCAGAGTTAAAAAAAACAAGCAGTATTCAGTAGCAGAGATAGTAGGAACTGCAGATGCTGGAGAATCTGAGACAACAAGGTGTAGAGCTGGA
>NC_063355.1:18930890-18965982 GCF_021869965.1 Rhincodon typus | reverse complement strand
GGCCTGTTGTGTTCATCCAGCTCTACACCTTGTTATCTCAGATTCTCCAGCATCTGCAGTTCCTACTATCTGTGAAACACTATGCCATCAATCTTGGTGTCATCCAAAAACTTACTAACCATTCCTTCTAAATTCTCATCCGTATCATTTATACAAATGATAAATATCAGGAGGCCCAGCACTGATCCCTGTGGCACACCACTGGTCACAGGCCTCCAGTCTGAAAAACAATCCTGTACCACCACCCTCTGACTTCTACCGTCAGGACAATTTTGTATGTAAATTGCCTAGCTCTCCCTGGATCCCATGCAATTGAACTTTACTCAACAACCTACCATGCGGTACCTTGTCAGAGGCCTTGCTAAAGTCCATGTAGAAAGTGTCTACTGCACTGTCCTCATCTACTCTCTTGGTCATCCCTTCAAAAAAAAAACTAATTTAAATCCCTAATACCCCTTATTTCTAGCTCCAAAACATTGCCCAAACCTGCCTCGACCTCATCTCCTTTGCTGAAAGCTTCAACCATGCTTTTGGTATCTGTAAACATTGACTTTTCCAAAGCACTTTTGGCTGGCCTGCCACATACTACCCTCTGTTAAATTGAAGCTATCCAAAACTCTAAAGCCATGGTTCAACTCCTACCAAGTCCTGTTTACCCATCATCCCCTTGCAATTGGCTCCATGTTAACAAATACCCATTTTTAAAATTTTCATTCTTGTTTTCAAATCAATTCATGGCCTCCCCCTCCCTTCTTTTGTAATTTCTTCCAGCCCCAAAATCCTGTGAAATATTTGCACTCTAATTTTGGCTCCTTAGTCATCCTGATTTTAAGCATTCTGTCATTCTTCTGCTGCTTGGCTCTCAGCTCTGGAATTCCTTTCCTTAATCTCTTTGACTGTCCAACTATCTTTCCTCATTTAGGACACTTGTTAGAACTTACTTGTTAGGTCATCTCCCCCAATATCTTCTTTTCTGATTATCAGATTTTGTATTAGCTCCCAAATGAAGCACCTTGGGATGTAATGTTGTTACAGGTGCTGTATAAATACAAACTCTTATGGCATTTAAAAAAAATTTAAAATTGTACTCAAGTGCTCGCAGATCCAAGAATTAAATTGCAACCCTGCAGCTAGCATCCAATTGAGCTGTAAATTGGGCTTTACTGCAATAAATTTCTGCTTCTTGGGTAAATGTAAAGTTTAAATGTATTGGTGTTGCAAAACTAGATTTTCCAATGCCAGCAGTAGTCATAGTGAAATGTTAAAGTGCCAGCAAATAAGAAGATAGCAATATCCCATTATTACTTAAGCATACTTTGTGTATGCATTTGTAATAATTCATAATATTACTGCACAAGTGGAAAAAAAAATCGGCCCAGTAATAGGTGCAGCTACAGAAGCTTTAGAAGTTAGGTACACAAAATACTTGTTCCTTACAAAAAGGTATTGGATTTGTCATAAACATTATTGAAAATATACCTTTTAACATTACCTTTGGTTTTATTTCAGGATTCTAAAGGTGAGAGAGTAGCTAAGATGGTACACTGCCATTTTTCCATTTATTTATATTCTACCGTCACATCATTTAAACATTAAATTTGAATATACTGTATTTTGCTGCAGTGTTTTAAAAATGTAGTTTGTAATTTAGTTGGCAAATTAATTAGAAATAAAATAATGCTTCAAAAATGTATTTGAAATCCATGCCTTGCCTTTCTTCCTTCTTGCTTGCATCACTCTCTTGTGAACAATCCATCTAGGTTTATTGGGGCTTCTCCACATTTTCATCCAGACTGAAGAGTTGGAGTCAGTGCCAGACACTTTCCCTGGCTGGGAGTGTATTCCATTCAACTTAAAGTCACAAAATCATGAACCATGCATACACAGTTTTGGAGGTAGGTCCCACATCAAGCCTCATCTATGGTAAAGTGACTTAAATAGGGCAAGTAAAGTATGAGATACATTAAATGACGCCACCCCATGCTGATCATTCTACATTGGATGGGGGGCCATGCCTATGCTTATGGACTATAGTAAGCCCTGGCAAGGCTCTTCCATTATGTAAATTTTCCTAGCTGATTGTACTACTGGATTAGTCAGATCTGAAACTAAAATCTGGCTTGATAATTTGAAAAAAATTGTTCTAGTTAATGTGGTGGTCAGTCACTGACACTGATGCAAGCTTGTAGAGTTTCTTTAACAACTGAAGTTCATGACAAAAAGATGAAAACAAAAAAATAGACCGTCTAGATATGGAAGAGTGTTTAGGAAAATTTTAAATAAAAATTCTCAACCAGTTTTCTATCTCCAGTTCTTTTCCTGTGAACTGTACAGGTCTTCTTGCATAAATATTTACAAAACTGGCAGCTTGTGTTTTCTCAGCTTCTAATAACCTGCAGATTCCTAACCAAACTCTCCTTGTTTGCAACCTTAATTATTAAACTTTTCTACTGAGATAACTAGTTTCTCTGAACTGTCCTACATTCCTTTAATGAGAGAAAGAATACCTGCTTCTGATCCCATGAAGTCTCCTCTGAACTGCCCTAAAAACTCAGTCTCTGTGTTTTCAAAACTAAGATCAATCCTTGATTATTATGAAGTGAAAACAAGCTAATGGTTTTTACTGTTTACCCATATGCCATGAATTACCACACAGTGTAAACAATTTTCCATTAACCACGACAGGGGTATATGGCCACTTACTTTCCGAGCAGTGCTGGGTTATTCAGGGATGACTGATTTTGTTTCTTTAAAAGGAAATTCTTCACAAAATAACCAACACCCATATGCCATTATTTTGAAATCCAAACTCCATAAGGGATATTAATGCTTTAAACAAATTATATAGCTTTCATCACACAAGAGTCTGGGTGCTGTAATAATAATTGACAGCATTTACTGAGAGTGGGATTGTATGAGACAAAGTTTTTTATGACATACAGTACTGTTCAGCACCAGGAAATAAACAATACCAGAACTGGACGAGCCACATAAATACCATGGCCACAAGAGCAGGTCAGAGGCTAGGAATCCTGCGGCAAGTAACTCGCCTCCTGATTCCCCAAAGCCTGTCCCCCATCTACAAGGCACAAGTCAGGAGAGTGATGGAATGTTCTCCATTTGCCTGGATGAGTGTAGCTCCAACAACACTCAAGAAGCTTTACACAATCCAAGACAAAGCAGCCCACTTGATTGACACTACATCCACATACATTCAGTCCTTTGACCACTGATGCACAGTAGCAGTGTGTGTGCCATTTACAGGATACCCTGCAGAAATTCACCAAAGCTCCTTAGGCAGTACCTTCCAAACCCATGATCACTACCATCTAGAAGACCAAGGGCAGAGATATCAGAACACCAGAATCTGGAAGCTCCCCTTCAAGAAACTCACTTTCCTGACTTAGAAATATATTGCCATTCCTTCAGTGTCGCTGGATCAAAAACGTTGATATCCCTTCTTAATGACATTGTGGTGCACCTACACCAAATGACAACAATGGTTCAAGAAGGCAGCTCACCTTCTCAAGGGCAACTAAGGTTTAATAATAACAGCCAATGACACCCATATGCTATAAATTAATTATAAAAAGGCACTAGCAACTCAAAGCAGCACTTGGCGATAGTGAGAGATATTGGGAGTGATGGTGCAAGTAAGGAGTTAAGAATAGTACTTTGGAATTGGAGAGAAGGAAGATAGCAGAACTGACATGTTGGCAGTGACAATAGAAAGAGAAAAATCAAGAATTTCATCATGAGAGAATAAAGTTAGTGGACTCAAATGTTTTGAAGAATCTGGATGGAATTTGACCTGATAAAAACCAAGATATTGTAAAGTTTTACTTTTTAATTTTAAGGAAACATAAAAATGAACTATAAACATACTGTTTTGAAAATTGAATGTTTTATATAACAACTTACAGAGAGACATTTAAAGAAATGCAGCAATACAGAAAAGCTAGACTAGAAATTTCTTACAGATAATATTCCTTTAAACTTAGAAATAATGTCATAACATTTCTCATGGCAATAAGTTCTCCAGGAAGAAAAGGTTTAACATACAACAATAAAGCAAAGTAGTTTCCAATAAGATGGAGTAATTTTTATTCAACATTCCAAAGTACTGAAAAATACATAAAGTGGTATGTGATAGCAGACATGCTTTGTGAGAAAAATAAACTGTACGTTGGGGTGTTGGTCTCTTTAAGAATTAAGTCACTAGAGTATTATTTCTCAAAAAAAAAACTTACTGTTCACGTGACCAACTACCTGGGAGATGAACAACTGAAAAGCAAAGAGTTAGTGAGATTTTTAATGCAGCGAACACTTTCTTTAGCAGAATTCAGCCACTATTTTTGCCAGCTAAGAACATTTAATATTATTAATAATTGAAGAACTTTTAACTATGAGATTGGACTTAGACTCAGTGTACAGAAACAGACCCTTTGGTCCAACCAGTCCATGCCGACCATAATCCCAAATTGAACTAGCATCTGCCTACACTTGGCCCAATATCTCTCCAAATATTTCTTGTTCATGTACTTATCCAAATGTCTTTCAAATGTTGTAACTGCACCCACATCCATTACTTCCTCTGGAAGATCATTCCACACATGAAACACTGTAAAATATTGCCCTTCATGTCTTTTAAATCTTTCTCCTCTCACCTTAAAATTATGTCCCCAGTCTCAAAATCCTGCACCCTAGGGAAAAGACACCTGCAGTAACCTTATCTACACCCCTCATGATTTTATAAATCTCTAAAAGGTCACCCCTCAACCTCTTACACTCCAGTGAAAATGTCCCAGCCTATACAATCTCTCCTTATAATTCAAACTCTCCATTCTCAGCAACATCCTAGTAAATCTTTTCTGAACTCTCTCCAGCTTAATAATATCCTTCCTATAACAGGACAAACAGAACTGGAACAGTATTCCAGAAGAGGCTTCACCAATGGCCTGTACAACCTCAACATAACATCCCAACTCCTGTACTCAAAGGGATTGTTCTATACTTCTGGGATAGCAAAACAGAGAACAGAGAGAGAAAGAGTTCTAGATGTAATACTCCAGAACTTAAAACCAGGAGAGATCAGGCCCGAGGTGGCCCTTTGCATTTCCTCATCACACTCAGAGGACATCTCACCACATCTCTTGCTCATGTATCACCAGCTGTTCTTCCATCCACTTTGTTTCACTGCAGGAAGAATTATCCACCCCCAAATGGATGTCTTTGCAGCACCCTGACCAACTTATCTATAATCCCTGATTACAGCTGATGGCAGCTCTGACCATAGCCAAACCCCTGGACTGAAATTGGACGAGCCCCTTGAACAATTGTAGCAGTACTGTTGGACTTCCGTAGTCTCCCTTCAGCCAACAAGGTCTTTGGGTTTTACACATAGCTGTAGGCTTGAAGCACATGCAATAGGTTTACTGATGCTGACTTACATGGGCACAGATCGAGGATGGGGACCATGGAGCACGTAGGGAAATCATTGCATAAAGCAATTACATAATGTCTAGGATAAGCATTTGACGAGCTGCAGCTTTTACACATCCACCTAGTTTCTCAGGGAAAGACAGAATTGGAACTGATGTATGAATAAGGCAAGTTGTAGCTTTAAGGAGATGCAACTACATGGAATACATTTTCCCATCCTTCTTACCAGTTCTCATTTCCACATCAGGGAAGGGAAGATTCTGCCCTAAGTAATCATGTTCACTGTACTTTGAATATTTTTACTGTAACTGACTATTTGAAACAGTGGTTACCAATTTGTTCTTTATGCATTGTGGATTTTTAGTTTTAACACAGTGTTGCATTCTTTTACTAAACATGTGGGTTGTAGAATTTAAAAAAAAAAATACCAGTCTCTACAAAGATGACTGACAAGTGTTAACAAAAATGAACAAAAGTTGTCTTCCTTTTCCCTGAAAGGGAATTGTTTTCAACATACTCCATTTTAGCCCTTATGTGCTTCAAATAAAGATCTGTCAAAGTGTACTTACAATTCAAGTTACGAGTGACATATGTTCTGCTATTACTGTTTCCATATTTGATATTAATTCAAGACATTTTCTGAATGATCAGATTTTAGTCCTTATTCTAAATTGCAACACATGCAGATGTCAGCCAGTATTGCGCAGATATGTTAATAGAAATATTAGGGGGAACTGGACTCCTGACTCCATGTGGTTATGTGTAAATACATGATTGTAGATCACTCTGATCAGGTTTTCTTATGAAATTCTGTTTTTAGAAGAGTTAAGGAGTAGGTACCTAACAAATCAGGAAGCATCTAGGCCAAATGCACCAACTGCTGGTACTTTCAAAAATGTAAAAAAAAAGTTGGGTGTTACAGTAAACGTGGTTTTTAAATTGAAAAGTCATAAAACTGTAGACTTTCAGCCACTTGGTTAAAAGTTTTGTTTTTGGACTCCGTATCTACTCAGGACACAACATTATCATTCCATTGAACTTCATGGTTTGGATCCATGAAGAAATTTTTCTACACCTACAGTTTGAGTTAGAAAGTTGTAGGTTCAAGTCTCACTCCAGGCACAGGTGAATAATTACGGTTGATGCTACACAGTGTATTAATGCTGAAAATGAGAAACCAAGGCAGGGTTCCAAATAACTTCAGATGGATGGGAAAAAAATTGCAAGTGAATTACTGAAAAAGCTCGAGTGTGTTCTGGTGTTGTGACCAGTTATTCTCCAAATTAACACCACAACTAATTCCATGTCTTTAAAAAAAAGTTTGAGGGACACGGAGGTTGTGCACAAATTGGTTAAGGATGTTTAATTCGTATATACCAAGCTTACGAAATGTACTTTAACTTCAGGTTTAAATATTTTAAAAATTCAGTTAATTTCAATTCCCACTAACAAGTGTAATCAAAAACAAGGCTGTTATCCTTTTCAGGAATAGGCCTAACTATGAATATGATCCTTTTCAGGATTGAGCTTTAGGAAAACCCAAATTATAAAAAGTGACCTAAAAACCATGCAAGTAGCTGTCAAAACCAGTAGTTCCCGATTCTCAAACTCTTAGCCTATAACTGGAACATTCATAAACATTAACTGGGGTCCAGGATTGTCTCCCTGCACCAATAGCAGCTCTCGCAGAGCTAAGAAATTCATCCATTTTGTGAAGACTCTCGACTTAACAAGCAAAAGTGCAGGTTAGCTTTTAAAGAAAAAAAATACACATGGCTTGTTCATTTCATAATTTCACTGGCTATCCATGTCACTGTTGACAACAATTGACTCATTGGGTTAGAAATTTTCCAGATCCTTGCTGCAGCACCTTGAGATTTATAGCCAAAGTAATTGACCAACATTTTTTTTGGAATAGGGATATATTTGGAATATAGATGTTGACAAGAGGAATGGAGTGGGGCACAGTGGGCTTGAAAATTTAAGAGTCTGCTAAATGACCATGAATTCATCATCAATTGTCAGAAAAACTCTGGTTTTCTAAAGAAACTGCCATCCTTACATGGCCTGGTCTACATGATTGCAGACCCTTAGCAATGTCATTGATTCAACTGCTCTCTACGCAATTAGGGATTGGCAATGAATGAAAGCCTAGCCACTGACATCCTCATCCTGTGATGAATGAATAAAAATATACTACAGGAGATGGAAAATTTGAGAAGCAGACTTGTGTGATGGAACATGACTGTTGCTAGAACAAGAAAATATTACAGCAGCTGATTCTTTCTGAATCTAAAACTGAAGTTCAAAAACCCATCAATTGTCATTTTGCTAAATTTGGCTCCCAAGTCAACTGTCAATTTAGGGGACCATAAAAATTGAAGTACAGCTTTTAAAAAAAAAAAATTCCCTGACAAATACTTCAGTGGACCAGAGGGCCTAGCAACACAAAAGGCACACTTATTTAAAATGTGTGATTCCACCAAGTCAATTACAAAAGTACTTGAAGCAGTGGAATTCAAGTGGGAATAAATCTGTTCAGTGAAAAGTCTATGGATCAGTAAAAAGACAGAAGAAATTTTGTCTAGAAAACAAACAGATTCGTCATTACTCTTGAACATGTTAAGTGGCTAGGTTAAAAACAGAAAACTGGCTGAAGCTTGGTAAACAGATTTACACTTTTCCTGACTGTTGGATGAGAGTCTTACCTCTAATTATTTTTGATGTGATTGTAGTGCATCCAGTTTGTGTGTAGAAAGTGGTTTGTTTGGGTTCTTGTGACACCGTGGTAGTGTCCCTGCCTCTCAGCATGGAGACCCAGGTTCAAGACCCACCTACTCCAGAGGTGTGTAACATCTTTGAACAGGTTCATGAACTATATGGAATGATGTTTGTGGAGCAAGAGTGAGGTTAATGAAAATCCCTACTGAATAGATTTATCAAATAGAGACTGTAATTTGTGCTAATAAGCTGCATGGTTTCAAACAATTTATTGAGTTTAATCCACTGTTTAGGATCCAGGACCATGGATTACCTGCCTCTGCCAAGAGCTCTCTTGACATGTGGAGCAGGTTTAGGGGGAAGGAAAAAAAGAAAAATCACAATGCAGATTGAGGATGCAGTGGTACTGTCCCTAGCTGTGGGACAGGAGGCACAAGTTCAAGTCCCACCTGTTCTAGAGGTGGGTAACAATATCTCCAAACATGTCAATTATGAAAAATCTGCATTGTAGGTATTTTCTATGCAAATTCTTTTCATGTTGTGAGATACCAAATGAATAAGCCATAGAGCCAGGCCCTTTGGCCCACCATGATCAATGCTGACTAACAAACACGACAATACACTAATCCTATTTACCTGCACTTGGTCCATAGCCTACTATGACCTGGCATTTGATTTAAGTTAATATTTTCAAAAAAAATGTTGCAAGTGGATTAGAGGTTTTGTAATGTTTATTTTTGGCTGTATGTTTATAGATAGCCATGGATTCCAGTTTCAGACAGGGGTTTGGGTACATGAAAGACAACATTTCAATGGAGCTGAAGGGAAAAACTTGAATTATACATTACGGTTAAAATTTGCATTTTGCACCATCCTCTTGAAAATTCAGTTAAAAATAGAAAATTTAAAAGGCAACATTAACCACTAATAGTGCCAGACTCTGGGGCAAAAGGGGATACCAAATGAAGTTTGCTGTGGTTTAATTTGAAGAACATCAAAAAAAGTTGACATTGGCCCCAAATTAAGACTTTAGGATATATCTTAAGTTACAGGTAAAAAAAGTAGTGAACATGGACCAAGCAATGTGTAAAAGTTAAAATTTATTTCACAAATAAAATATTTGCTGTACCAAGTGTATCACTGAACACAAAGTACACTTTTCCAGAGTCACAAATGGCCTGTAAATGCTGTTTAAACACTAGGACAAAGAATATCCCGTCATTATTATAAGGTGTGTATGTATAGACCGTCAGATGAGGTAACTTAAGAGGGAGATCAGTCGTATACAACAGTGCAAAAAAAAAAAGGGTGTCTGTTTATCCATACAACATAATACTAAACTTTAAGTTACTACTCAAGCTTAAATCAGTAGTGTGTGTCATGATAGGAGGGAAAGCAGGAAAAGAAGGAAAAGAAAAACAAGAACGAATCCCAACTGTAAAGCTTGTGGCTGAAGCTATGGCATGTGCACACGTGGAAGGAAGGAAAGACACGAGTTTTGAACTCCTGAAGAAGTTTGTTACAGCAAAACATTTCACATTGTGCACCTTCTAGTCATTAGCTCTGAAGGAAACCATAAGCAGCAAGAGACTTGGGGATTGATGATATTTTTCCATTCATTCCCTTTCCATTCCTGTTTCCTAATGTCCACTTTGGAAAATATGAAAAAATTAAAGATTTAAATAGGATTTTAATAAGCAATACATTGGTGTGTACAATATAACAAAAAGTTGGCTTCCAGCACCTGACAAACCATATTTAAACAAAAATACATTTATAGGTGGTGTAAGTGAACAATTAATTTTCAGTGCATACCAAGGATGCTATATTTTAAACATGTATAATGCCAGCTTCAGTTAATAGTGCTACTACAATAAATATGAAGTAGAAAGAGACCAGAACACCACCATATGCTTTTCCAAGTTTAAACCGTTGAACTGGGATCGATATAAACGACATGACAAGACTCAAGCCTAATGATCCGACTAGAACCCAATCCAGGAGGCCATCACACTTGATCTAAGAGAAAGTTAGTAAATCTGAATTAATGAATAACTAAAAGTACAGTTAAAGTGAAGCCACAGTATTGGTTTGAAAGAAATTTGATTATCATATAACAAATTTTAAAACTACCTAGCTTTAGATGTACCAAATCACATGTAATGAGATCAATTATAGCAATTAAGAACAGCCAGATGAAACTTTGAACAGGAATGCAAGCTTAGAGTTCGGAGTGGAATGAATGATAAATGGATCGAAAGGTCATGTTTTGCAAGAGAGCTCCACCAGATGTTTAAGCTGCACGAGTCATAACACTTGCTTCTGAAATGCCGTATGAAAGTAATTTCTTCCAGCAGTGAGCTGTTGTGCACAAGGGCAATTTAAACCACAAAACAATATTAGTTTGACTAGCTCAGACTTGAATATGGTTTTTGGTATCTGTTGAACTGCTTAAAAAAAAGCAGACTATCAGGTGGCTCTACAAATTTATATATAAACTAGTTTCTGATGTATAATGATCAGCATGTGACCCAAAATGCATGTTGTGCAATTTCAATTGTGAAAAATGAATCAGATGGTGTGCATTTATATATTTTGAAACAATTAATACATACCAATTCCACCAATTCAACATAAATGAGACATGAGTAAGCAATATACACCCAGGAAGGCCATGGGCTGTTAAATATATTGCATCACTTTTCCTGGACCACTGGTCTTCGGTCACAACCCTCCATGCCTCTGGTTTCTCTCTTCCTCCCTCCTTAGCACCCCTCCCATAACCATTTTGATCTTTTGTCCATGAAATCAGGGTGCTTGTGGAATGAGAAACTACTGCTACATTTTCAGGAGACAGAGTTGGTAATTTACCATTGGCCTCTGCTGTCAATCATGAGGAAAAATTGCAAGACCAGCCTTTCAGGTATAGTTAACACCAAGGTCTACAAACTGCTTGTCCAAAGTCCAGCCTTAATATCTAAACTAGAAGAAAAGTTTTGTCTCCACCATAAACTACATTTTCTGGTCATCACCAACTTCACCCCATAATTATCTTAAATCTCCTACATGTGTTCTACCAAACAAAAGCTATAACTTAATGACCTTAGTAAGGAGAAACCCTTGTTTTTAAAATGATCAGTGATGTACTGGCATGTCTCAAGAAAAGGTATTACAGTGAACAATTGTTCAATTGTTCTGAAATCCTTTTGTTACTTCTAGATTTGATGAACTGCTGTCCATCCATCCAATCTTTCACTTCCATTCAAAACAAAAAAAAAAGTCTCTTCCACACCAAATCTGTTTCACTTGTCACCACTGTTCAAATGGACCTACAGAGTGCCAAATTCCCAGTTAAATGTTCATCCTCAGTCCGGAATCACTCCATTGCTTCAGCATTGCAAAGTTTGGGAAGTCTCACGCAGCTCATTCCTCCCACTGGATCCTCTTTTGGGAGAGGACTTCCAAAGAAACTATGCATATTGAAAGATTAGAGGCAAATTTTCACTTCAACATTTGTCTTTACAAATTGGATTTTATAAAAACACTACACAGTTTGCCATATGGCACATCACTTCAGACTACATGCTTTGTTTTTTTTTAAGAAAGGTAGGCAATATTGAGCTTGATTTATAAACTACTTTCTTTATTTTTCAGAGTGTAAGTGAAAGACAGAATTGGCACATACCTCAAGGACGTAATTATTGTAGGGCATTTGAATTAAGGAACTTAGACCAATGCCAAACAGCATATCTATAATAAAGTTAAGAAAGCAGACAATTTGCAGTTGCTGTTAGAATTTGTCTTTGAATACAGGCAGGAACTTTAAGAACAAAATGCAAAGGATACTAAATATTATTCCACCAAAACACGCAGCAATAGCCATACGTTGGTACCCCTGTCGGGCTAGTGTGATGTCAGAGAATAAATCTGAAAGTTCAGAAGTTAAAAAAAAACATCAGGTTTTTCTTTTAGCAAAACCAAGTCAAATACAGCATGATTATATAGAAATCCATAGGCTATAAGTTCAACAGTTAAGCATGGTGCACCCAAATAGCTACTCCATCACAAGAACAGATATTTTTGTCTACCTGAAACAAATCCGAAATGATTTTGTATGCCTAATTTTATATAGCTAAAGAAATTAAAGTCATTATCTATGAAAAAGTTTCCATTCAGTGTTAAAGCTTTAGTTTGCTTTAAATGGCTTAGTCTGTATTTCTATACTACTACCAAAAAAAAAGGCAACAGGTTATGTCAGTGATCAACAAAAATCTCAGCACACTCTGAAAACAGGTAACACCCAAAAAAGGAAATGTGGTATCAAAAAGAATGCTGCCACATTTCCAATATGAACAGTCCATTGACCTCTAGGGCCATGAAATAGGGAATGCTTAAAAAAAATTGCCCATTTAAGACAGTCCTTGAATCTCTTGCTCCAGAAGAAAAAAAGTGGAGGAAGTGGAGTCTGAATAGTATTTTTTTTTAAAAAAGCTACAGGATAGATGGATTTTTCTTTAAAAGAAAGCAAACAAACAAAAAAAAAGGATGAAATGTAATTGGGCAGGCAGGAAGGTAGAATCAAGCAGCTTTGATGTTATCGCACAGTGAAAACAGCTCAAGAGATTAAGTGGCTTACTCGCAATTCATGTTTCTGTCCATCCAGCAGAAATCAAACATTTCTACACAAAGCTTTCCATGATGGCAGTGCTCAAGTGAATTCTTAACTTGGCCATGAAGCAAAAAGGTACAAAAATATAGCCTTTATAGATAAAATATTCAGAAAATGAGAAAACGACAAGGTAGCAATTAGTTTTCCAAGAGAAAAAAAAGTTGCACCGTACACCAGAAGCATATTTAATTTATTCTTCAGTTAGTTTCGTGTGTTTTTTAAAACACAGGTGTCAGACATAGTCTTGGGATTACCTCAGACCTTCTTTGAACAAAACAGCACTACCATGTTGCTGCATGGAAGCATATAGTGCAGATTATGTGCTCAAATCTAACCCAGGTGAAAAAGGTGCACTATTAAAAAGACAGGCTAAAGACTTTATCTAGTCCTCATTGGAATCACTTGAAGTGATGTTCATCCCATAAAGTAGGAAGATTTATCCTTTAACTAGCATTGAAAAACAAAAGTACTGTTAGCTCATTTTTGTGCAGATCGGGTGCTGTGCACGGACGAGAAAGGTAATTTTCTGATGGCTGTGACCAACGTTCCCTCCAAGCTACATAGCTCCAGGGTTCCAGAAGAAGTCACTGCCGTGCATGGATCTCTGCACACCAGAAAGTAAGTTAGAGGGAACACTGGCCATGACAAGGTTAGATATTAGACATCACTGATTAGTTAAAAATCAGCAAAAATTCGGAGTAGTGTGTCTGAATCCAAGACTGTTATACTGGAGTTCTATTTAACTCTGGTACAAACTTAGTTTTCCATTTGCTCTTCCCAATGAGTTGTTAGTCCAGTTACTTTTTATATTAGCACTGCATCCCTTCAGCATATTGAGAAGAACTAGTTTATGTATGTCACAACCATGAGATACTACAATACTGAAGAAAACTAATTATTCCAATATCTGTGGTAGCACCTGCTCCAACTAACCCACTGACACATTTTAGTTTGTCAAAATAAATTCATTCCTTAGAGTGCAAAAAAATCCTTACTGCAACCAGTAAGCCATTCAATGATTTTAACAGTATGATCAGCTGACTTTCAAAACAATGATCCTATTACAAGCAAAAAGGAAATACTGTACCTCCAACGCTGTTTCCCCAGGCTAGTAATGTTAGTCCCAAAACCGTATTACTCAGGTTAAAAATTATTCCAAAGGCCCGCAAGAGATTCACAACCTCCGTGGCTACAGTGTTAATCAGTATGGTACTGAAGAGAAACCCAATAAAAGAAAATACCTGAAGAGAAAGCAAATAACAGGCATTTAGACTACATATTTCAATCAAACAATCAATGAAATTTAATACCTGTGTGATTACCCAAGTTGTAACTTAAGCCTTTAGGTACATTACCGGGTTAGTTCCACAAGATTGAAAATAAAGACTGAGGAAGTCAAATTGTGAACCAAACTAGGAAAGATCCAGCTAAAACAAATAGCTTTGCTTTTATTTCCATTGAAACCAAGAAATGGAAGCAGCTTAATGCAGATGTTGTTTAATAGTATTGCAATATTCCAGTAAAAGAAAAACTGCTCAGAAGCCGACCAAGAGTAAATATGATATGATTGATACTTCCATAACTACTGAAATGATTTACAAAAGAGGTTTTATCTGGTCTACTCACACAATTATGCTAGAATGGAGGTTGCTAATTTGAACTACAGATGCAACGCTGGTGATAGAATTATGCATTGCTAGCTATTAAAATTTGTGGTCACGTACAGGTATTGCAACTTTTTAAAAACCCAAGGTTGGCAGTCAAGTCTTCATCTCCAACAAGCAAGTTCAATATTAAAACAGGTGTTTGGAAAACAGTTAAAAATGGGGTTAACAGATGCAGATTGCTGGAGAAATTCAGGTCTGCCAGCATTTGTGAAGAGAATGTTCTGAAGGGTCAGTGGACTCAACTCTGTCTACAGATGCAGAGTTTCTCCAGCAATTTCAGTTAAAATTGTTATTTGACTAATCTTAAAGTGGGGCTAATATAGTCTCAATGGAAACTGCCGAGAAAATAAAAAAAGCACAGAATAAAGCATCTGCAGACTGTGAGCCAAGAACCCACCTTTGGTCAGAGCATGAGAATGTGAATAAAAGAACCCTCTCCAGTACAATCACATCCTTAGTGTTATACAGGGAAGGAATTCTTCTGCTAAAAGTTTCTAACTAAAGATCTAGTGCAACTCCCTGGACTTCTGTTCCAAGCAATTATTTGAAGTCCAACAATCCATTTTACTAGTTTATTCTGCCATCTTCAGAGATGTGGACATACAATCTCTTGCATCATCTCGAGAATCATACCATTAAAATTTTCTCATTCATCATTTCAAGTTTGAAGTCTATACAATGTGTGGGGATTCAACTGCCACAATTTCCTCATTCCACCAGCTTAACTACACAACCTATCACTAGGTTCTTCGTTGTTTACTAACCATTCAAAAAATCATTTCATTTGCAGATTTGTGACCTCAGGTCCAACGTATTACATCCGTCAGAAACAATAGTTCTAGCTATGAACTGAGAAAATGTGCTACTTTCTCTAGCAAGGAGACAGCCAACTATTTACTGCAAATCTTTATTCTTTTAGACAATTTGTAATCATGCTGCTCCTATCCCATTAGCTTCAAGTTTGCTAACAAGATTTCTAAACTCCACAGGTGCAGATCATTCCACAAAAATAAAGTGTCCTCAAATTTAATAATTCTGACCTTTAATGGTCCAGACTCAGATAAGTGATAATTTTCTCCTACCTGGGTTCTGCCAGTTTCCTGTGGCCAAGCAGTATAACCCCAGGTAACGACAACAATTTTTCCCAGTTAAATGCTGTATTGCGAAAGACTTAGATAGTCAAATTGCAGGGACTCCCTCAGAAACCATCTGAAACAAAAATGGTTGGTGTAACTCAGGTCTGGTAGCATCTGAGAGAAGAAAGCAGAGTTAACGTGAAACTTTGTCACAGGACTTGTAACATTAACTCTGCTTTCTGCAGACAGGTGCAGTCAGACCTGCTGAGTTTCACTAACAATTTCGGTTTTTGTTTTGGATAGCCAGCATCCACAGTTCTTTGTTTTAAACCTAAGGATTTAAATCCAAGATACTGTCCTCCTATCAAGGTAAGCAATACAACTCCATGTTTAAAAGAGGTTAGAAAAACAGACATCATCTGATGGCTTACACAGTGATATTTTGGTGGTTCCTCATTCTTTGTGGTAACGAAAATCAGCATGGCTATAATTAAGGAAATCAGCAAAACAAGAGCCCAGACAGGAAATTGATCATTGATGCGCAGTAAGCCATCTGTGAACAATAAATGCTTCAGTTAAGTCACAAGACTAAACATTTTAAATGCATTAAAGACAATGGGTACTACTATGCATACACCAATTCAAAAACAGATTAAGATTAGAACAGCCTGAGAGGTCTCCAGGGATACAAAATTATATCCACACATATAACACACAACTGGGGGGTCAAGAAATTGCCAGCTTTTCTGTCAGGAGGTCCAGAAACTTGTGCATTTAGGTGATGGCTTTGATGGAATAGATCGAAAAGGCATATTACAGAAATAAAAAGGGAACAAAGCCAGATGACAGAATAATTTTTGTTTAAAAAAAAACAGTAAACAGGGGCATTTAGGGCCATGGCAGCTTTAGGCATGAATGCCAGTGGAGGAGTGAGACGGAACTAGAGAATACAGATTGAAGGTTAATGGGGCTGAGGATGTCAGTAGTGGCATTGACCCAGAAAGAAAATTTAAGCAAAGCACATGTGCAACAGAAATTGGGCTTACACAAAATAAAAGTCGGGTATCTGGTTCAGTGATCAAAGCCATTGAGGAGAACTATACATTACTTCATACATTCAAGTTTAATGATGCACCTTTCACACTTGGGCCAATTCTCTCAAATGATCCAAAATGGGAGCCCCAACACTTTTTAAAACTATATCTTCTTGCTTTGAAACTAAGTCTTCAGTAATGTGCCCATCAAAAAACAAATTTTGACTTAAACCAGCCCAAGAGAGACTGAGCATGTTGGCCACTCCTTTCTGATCAAGTGATTTCATTTTCCACTGACACGAGGGAAAAATTTTTTTCAAACAAGCGTATAAATAGGTTTTTAATTTTAACCAAGTCTGCCCAACAGTAAAAATAAAAACTTTAGTCCCTTCCCAGCTAACATTCTTTAGCTATAGCATTCTTTCCAGGATTTCTCTTCCAAATAATGCAATCTTTGGTTTTTAAACAAAATACTAACCAATCCTACCTTAAAAAGTTCGAACAGACAAGAAAAAGTACATACAAAATGTAATGCACTCTCTACCAATGGCTTTGGAAACCAATTCAGTTTTAACCAATTCCAGTCTGTTCCTTACTAACCATCTTTTCACTACATCCCTCCAAGGCAAAAATAACAGTCTTACCACTTACACTTAGATTTGAAAATCACAGGGCATCTTGAATTGCTTTATCTGTGATTAGAGATCTATAGCACAAACTGGCAGAACTGCAATTGTACCACAACTGTTGTTTGAAAAGACTGTCCAAGTACACTGACTAGACTGAAGTGATTATAATTCTAAATATATAGTTTGATGCACTACTGTAAGACAGACCTGGAATGATCCTTGCATAGCCAAAAAACAAAAATAAACTTTACTTGCAAGGAACAACAGTTTAATGATGGGCACATCTGCTTCAAGCTGATTGGTCTCATACATCAAAAAAAGTTTGCCTTTACCTTAAACAAATAAAATCATGGACAGCAAAACAGGGAAGCCAGCTGGATATCAGTTTTCACTTCCCCAACTCTCAAGATACAAGATTTGTTCATAATATAGTTGAGCCCTCAGTCTGATTAAAATTAGGCAAAAGCCATGGATGTTCATTTGAAGTTGTCCATTGCACATTACTCCTGGCTTCTCACCTGAAGAGAGATTTTTTTTATTGCACCTTCAAGAAACTGTCCTCTGTCTCTATTCCAAGAGAAAGTCTACAGGTAGCAAAAACCCAAGTCATCAGTTGATCAACAGAGTTTTAGATAATAAAAATAAGGCGACTTGTAACTAAGGATAATAGATTGGCACAACATTGTGGGCCAAAGGGCCTGTACTGTGCTGTACTGTTCTATGTTCTAAACTTAGGGGGAAATTCTACATGGCCAGGGGGTGTAATTAAACAAGAAATGGGGCAAGTGAAAGCTAGGGCACATTGGAGTTTCTTACCTTTCCTGACATTGGCAGGCTTTAAAAATTTTCCTCAAGCTGATGAAAAAAAATGCATTGCACATTTAAGAAATTAATACATTTGTGCATTTTGGCATCTTGTTTTTGTCAAGAGGAATCCAATTGCATTTTAAAACTAGGGTCTAGGTGGAAAGCTGTTGTCTTTCCTTTTCGAAGGAAAGGAAAAGGAATCTCCTGCATTTCTCCTTGCCCATGCTGAATGAAGCAAGTCAGTGGGTAGAAAAGCCCCACCAGAGCAAGTACAAAAGCTTTCCATTATGGAGCCAGGAACAAGTCTTTGCCCTGCAAAGTCCCAGCTCTCCTGGTCTTGGAGATCATCTCACAAACAGCACAACTGCTTTGGTGCTAGTGCAGGTCAGTGGCCTCTGCATGATTAAACCTATTGTCATTTCAGCCAGATACTACCTTCCACTTGTTTCTTGGATGTGCAATTGATTTACAATGTGTAGATTAAAACAGCCCAATTACAGTTAGATCAGGTAAGCTGAAAATAAACACCCTTCTAAAGAGGCAAATCCCCTCCATAACTTAGTAACCCAGACATTTCAGTTTGAAAACAAGGTTGGCTTTATTCAAAACAACTGAATTTAAGAAAATAAGATGAAATTCTTACAATAGCCAGATTTAAATGCAAAGATGCAGACAAGCGAGCCAGTAACAATTTGTAGACAGTTCAAAGGGCGTTTCCAGTTATGGTCTTCCTGGTCTGAATCCACCACAGGTATGCAGATTAGAAGGAAAAACTCAATTGGCAGCTTTAAAGAAAAAAAAAGCAAAACAAAAAAAGTGTTTTCAATAAACCATCAGTATGTGTTGATTGATGTTGAATGGATTTTTGCATTTTCTGTAGCCAGGCAGATTGCCAAGTTTAAAACAAAAAAGATTCACCACACCACTAACTTTAAAGAAAAAGCAGACCAAACAAAAAAAAAAAGGGGGGGAAATAATCTACAGACAAAATGTCGAAACAAGCCACTAATGGAAAACAGGATGTCTCAAAATCAGTTCTGGAAGATTAATCATTATGTGCACATGAATGAGTGCGTGTGGGAGTGGAAAGAACTGAAAACAACCGAAAACAACCAGGCAGTTTCTAATGCAGCGCATGAATATTCCACTAATCTTCCAAAGCAATTTTGTCCTCTAGGTACAATAAATTACAGCTTTTAACATGACAACACGAGTATTAAGTGCTTAGAAGTAAAGACTACCAAGCTAAACATAGTCAGTACTGGCCAAAAAAAAAACAAAAATGCACCAGAAATTAGGACCTCACATGCCAGTGATGACTGTCAGCAACCTTAACTTGAATTTTTTTGCCTTGATAGATATCTATGTAATTGGTAACTACAGGCAAAGTAGTGAACATTTACAGGATTAAACTCCAAAGACACAATTTTACCTGCATCTAAAGAGTTGTGAACAACTCCCCTTCCAGTTATTTTTCCTTTAGCAAGTTCCACGAAAAAAGATCAAACCTACCACTTCCTTCTACAGTGATTTTTTAAAAAGGAAACACCTAGAAGTCAGAATCACCATCAAACATGTAAAGATTTTCCAGGGCAAGCGTTTCCTCCTCCATTTCTGAAAGTCAATGGGGTTGATAGAGTCCAACAAAATGGATTTTGTAGATTTGGATTCTTCTGTTCCAATCAAAGGTTGATACTCGCTTGCTTAAAAAGAAAAAGTTTTACACTTCAGGATGGATAGAATTAGGAACTGAGGCACACATTTTAAACTTCTAAAACGGGTTCAGTGTGAAATACCACAAGTTTGATTATAACTATTGTAGTTTTAATAAATGAACAACTACCCTTGGTAGGGAGAATCCTCAACCTCATGGTAAATTGTAATTGCCAACTTGAAAGCAATTCCCCTACACAGGATGGAGAGTTTGGAAGTACTCATACACATGAAAATTACATTATCCAGCTTATAATAAAAATGTTTACCATCTTCACGGGAAGGTGTCCTGATACAGGATGGATTTGTATCCTCTGCATCACAGACTAAAAGAAAAGAACATGTTGATAGTGATTAAACAGACTTACAAAAGGTCAAGCTCTCTTCATCCCATCTCATTTAGGGGTGTTGGTATGACCTTACAAAACTTTGAGTTTAAAGGGCGATTGGAAAGGCAGAAAATTTACATTTTTAAAAATGCATGGCGTAAAGTTACAAAAACAAAAAAAAAGTGTCAGCAGTTAAGTCAATAACAGGTGTTCCACGTGCATGAACTGTACCGTCACAGGAATAGGAGGAGGCTATTCAGCCCTTCAAACCGGTCCCACTATTCAGTGAGATCATGGCTGATCTGTGGCCCATATCCCTTAATACCATTGCCTAACAAAATTTTAAATCCAAGATCAGCAAGTTTAGCAACTGATTGTGCATCTAATGCCATGTGGCAGAGGGTTCCAAACATCTACCACCTGATGTAGAAGTGCTTCCTAACAACTCTCCTGATGATAACATGGTGTGGAGCTGGATGAACACAGCAGGCCAGGCAGCATCAGAGGAGCAGGAAAGCTGACGTTTTGGGTCTGGACCGTTCTTCAGACCTGAAACATCAGCTTTCCTGCTGTGTTCCTCCAGCTCCACAACTTGTTATCACAGACTCCAGCATCAGCAGTTCCTACTATCTGAGTGAGTTATAGCTCCCCTGATGAGTATGGCCTAAATTCTTACACTATGCCACCTTGTTCTAGAATCGTCAGCCAATAGAAATGGTATTAATAGTTACCAACTGTTTTCCTGTTAATACCCTGACAATTTTATCAGATCACTCCTTAACCTTTAAATGCTAGAGAAAGCAGGCCATAATTTGTTTAATCTCACCTCAACTTAACCCCTGAAGCCAAGGTATCATTCTCGCAAACCTACATTGTACTCCTTCCTGAGATGTGGTGCCTAAATCTGTTCACAGTATTCCAAGGTGGTGTCTAATTAGGTTTTTTTTAAAATAATAACATAACACCACTATAAATGCAGTGACAGGAGGAACGTGGAATTCATCAGAACAGGGAATACTGAATACTCTAAATTTGAAGTGGGAAGGAAAATGTTCATTTTAATGTTGCTACATAAAATTTTGGGCAGAGACATTGGACAATCAATTGCAATAATTCAAACCCTTGAACAATGTTATCAGTTAGTTAAACTATTCTGTGCACTTACTTTCAGACTGACAGCTATAAAGAGAAGCAGGTTCCTGGTTTTTGTGCTTTTGGTAAATTAGGCTGCTTATGATCACCATTAATACATATACGACATACAGAGCCAAGTAACCTAGAGAAAAATATAAGAAATTAATTCCATGACATAGTCCAGCAAGTTTATATTCAATTAAAAAGGTCTTGCAGTAATTCAATCATTGAATCAGAAGCTAAAATTGGTACAAGTCACTAGGAATTTACCCTCCACCGAAATCTCCCTCACCAAGTGCTTGTCCCAAATCAATGCTCCCAAAGTAGAGGACTAGAAAGGTCCAGAAGACTGCAGCCATGTAGAATATCACATCTCGAAGGAAGGGCCTTGATGCAACTATAAATGGATTTGCAAGGGCAACACCACCAGCAACAACAGTAGTCACAAAAATGCCAGCACCTGAAAAAAGGAAACAAAAAGGGTAGATGTGCAGAACTTCAAATTAGGTGTCCTGACCACTATAACTCAGTCCAAAAAGTAAGAACATGTTTTAGTAGCTCCAGGTGCTTTAGAGAAACTACAGTAGTACAGTAGTTCAGTAGTAACACAGTGTGGAGCTGGATGAACACAGCAGGCCAGGCAGCATCAGAGGAGCAGGAAAGTTGACGTTTCAGGTCAGGGCCCTTCTTCAGAAATGGGGGAGGGGGAAGGGAGAAGGGAGTTCAGAAATAAATAGAGAGAGGAGGCGTGGGGCTGGGGAAGGTAGTTGGGATGATGATAGGTGAGTGCAGACAGGGAGTGGTGGGGATTGGTCAGTGAGGCAGGAGGGGCGGATAGGTGGGAGAGAAGATGGACAGGTTGTGTCAGGTCAAGGAGGCGGGGATGAGAGGGAGCGTTGGACATGGGATGAGGCCAGGGGTGGGGAAATTTTAAAACCGGTGAATTCCAATGTTTAGGCCATCGGGCTGTAGGCTCCTGAGGTGGAATAGGAGGTGCTGCTCCTCCAGTTTTCAGGTGGTGTCATTGTGACACTGGAGGAGGCCCAGGATGGACATATCACCCAGGGAATGAGGGGGGAAAAAGAGTTAAAATGGTTGGCGACTGGAAGGTGTTGTCGTTTATCGCAAACAGAGTGCAGATGCTCTAAAAACAGTCTCAGAGTCTACGTTTGGTCTCACCGATGTAGGAGGCCACATCGGGAGCAGCGGATACAGTAGACCAAGTTTACAGATGTTTAGGTGAGCCCCTATCTAATATCAAAGGTTTGTTTTGTGCCTTGAATGGAAGTGAGGGGGGAGGTGTAGCACTTCCTGCGTTGCAGGGAAAGGTGCCGGGTGTGGTAGGATTAGTGGGGAGCGTGGAGTGGACGAGGGAGTCGCAGAGAGAGTGGTTCCTATGAAAGGCAGGTAGGGGAGGGGAGAGAAATATCTCTTTGGTTGTGGGGTCAGATTGTAGGTGGCGGAAGTGGCAGAGAATGACACGTTGGATGCGGAGGTTGGTGGGCTGATGAGGACAAGGGGGATTCTGTCTTTATTTTTGTTGGGAGGAGGGGATGTGAGGGCAGAAGTGCAGGAAATGCAAGAGATGCAGTTGAGGGCATTTTCGATCACTGGAGGAGGAGGGGGGATGGAGTTATGGTCCTTGAAATAGGACGACACCTGGGGATGTATGGGAGTGGAACACCCCATCTTGGGGCGGCGGAGGCGGAGGAGTTGGGAGTAGGGTATTGCATTCTTGCAGGAGGGTGGGTGAGAGGAGGTGTAGTCCAGGTAGCTGTGGGAGTCGGTGGGTTTGAAATAGATGTCAGTTGAGGTGGTCACCAGAGATGGAGATATCATCCCACGTCCAACCCTCCTTCTCATTCTCGCCTTCTTGACCTGACAGAACCTGTCCATCTTCTCTCCCACCTATCCGTCCCACCCATCCCACTGACCAATCCCCACCACTCCCTACCTGCACTCACCTATCACCATCCCACCTACCTTCCCCAGTCCCGTGCCTCCTCTTCTCTCTCTATTTATTTCCCAGCTCCCTTCCCCCTCCCCATTTCCAAGGAAGGGTCCCGACCCAATGATTTAGTCTCCAATCAATATCTATCACATTGAAGTAGTTCCTACCCCACCTCCCTGACAAACAAGTCAATCTTATTTTCTGACTAACGAAAATCTTAAATTGGGCTCAAGATGCCAATAACATTCTGCTGCTGTGCCATAATGTTTCATGCATCATGAAGAGATTCAAGAATTTCAAAAGAGCATTAAAACCATAGGCAAGGGTCATTAGACGTGAAATCATTCACTCGATGTGGCTACCACTGACTAGATCAGCATGTATTGCCCATTCCCAATTGCCCAGAGGGCAGTAAAGAGTCAAGCATATTGCTGTGAGTCACATGTAGGCCAGACCAGTTAAGGATGGCAGTGTGCCTTCCCTGGAGGGACATGAGTGAACCTCATGAGTTTTTCTGACAGTGATTACATGATCATCATTGGTCATGATGCAAAACTGCTCAGGTATGAAAACCTATTAGAACATATGATGGAATCTTCAAGTCTACAGCAAGAAATTAGAGAAGCCAGCAGCACCATTAATTGGTATTTTCACACGTAGTAGCACAGACTCAGCTTTAAACACTGCCAGTAGGAGGGTTAGATTGTAAATGTGCCATATGACACATTTACAAAATAAGGACGTCAAGTCAAGCCAATCATATTACCATGAGTCAGTTATCAACTGATGAGAAACTCACCTTTCAAGACATAATGATTCAATATTTAAAATTACAAGATTAGTTAACGTGAAAATACTTTACCAAACAAAGCTCCAATTGCCAGGTTTGCTGTCCTTGGATCAGAAAAGGCTGCTATTGCACTGAATACATCAGGAGCTCCATTACCCAGAGCAAGAAAAGTCACACCATGAATAAAATCCAATCAAGGAAAAAATACTTAGTCAAACAGAATCAATTGCAATGGATGATTCCCCCCTCCCCAGATTGTCCTTTGAATTGTGTACCTACGTTCATTTGCACGGTCATTTAGTAAAGAAATTTTGAAAAGATGCAAAAATTTAAAAAAACTTTGTTTCACACTTACAGAACAATTGCATGTTTGCACAATGCAATGGGAAAACCCAACATTTATAATGCAAAAAAACAGAAAGGAAGGTGCTTCAGAAGCTGGGAGAGATAAGGGAATCGACCATTTAAGGTGCAGTTTAAGTCCTAGATTCTTGTTAGGGAATCAAAGGATAGGTGGGAATGAGGAACTCAATATAAAACAGATCAGCAATGATCTCATTGAATGGTGAAGCAAGCTTGAAGGGCTAATGGCTTACTTGTTGTATCAAAATCCTGAAACTCTCTCCCTAATAGGGTAATGGGTTGACCTAAAGTAGACGGATTGCAATGTTGAAGGTGGCAGCTCACCACCACCCAATGACAGACAAATGCTGTTCCATCCAGGGACTCTCACATTCCACTCATGAATTCAAGAGAAACTTCTGCTCCCAATTCACATTGGATGTTCCAAAGAGGTCAGGTACTTGTACCTCTGCCACACCAAGATGAACCTTCCCAATTCTGTGTTGCAATCTATACGATAGGCCAACACCAACAAAAATGTCATTGCCACGAAGCATTCAAAAACCATCTGTTGTTCCATTCGCTTTCCTCAATTTATTATGAAGGAACTTTAAAATAAACAATTCCAGATATTATTTGATGCTTAGTTTAAATGAGGAGAAGTAGTTGTTAAAAACTTTATATAAAAGAAACTAAAGCTACAGTAATTAAACTAAAAATGGCCCAGAATAGAATGAAGCTTTCACTGGTCAAAAGTAAGAGATCACCTCTATGGACTAATAGAAGCAAATATCAGATAATGGTGGCAAGTATGATGTAAAGCGGACAACGATAATGGCAATGATGCAGATGGAAAATAAAATAGTAAACAAGATGCACGTTCCGGAGCTGAACGCAAGGTCAGCAAGACAGACTGTCATCATGGTCAAGCAATCATGGGAGCCCCACAAAAAACAACTGTAATGCCGTTTGATACTGCACAAACAAGCATTTTGACTTATTCCTTGTTATTGTGGATCTGCAGCAAAATTCCAACATAGCCACAGCTTAAATGTCAAGTAATTTTTTTAAAAAAAAGAAAATTGGGTTGTACTGGCACACAGGAAACAATCCAATTACATTTTTCACTTCAGTAAAGAGACTAAAAACAAAATCTACACACAATCTTGATGCTCTGCATATACCAGCTATGCAGCAACATCTAGGATAAACCAATTTCTAAATAATCATATTGGATGCAAGTTAGCATTATAGACCTTGATTACAGAGCACTGATGTTTGTATATGCTGCTCAACAGCAGTGTTCAGACATAATAACTATTCTTGAAGATGTGATAAAGAGAGATAAAAATTTTCTCCGACAGTGATACAGGAGCTCAAGAATACATTAATCCAGAGCTCAAACTCAGCAGTTACTTTAACATCAAGACTAAACTTGTGAATATATTGAATTATGCAAGTTGCATTAAAATAGGTTAACAGTACATTACTGAAAGGTAAGGGAACATGAAGCCTATTAGCAGAGAGCTGCTTCAAATCTAAGTCAGAAATAAACTAGCAGATAGAGTACAAGGACAGATACAGCTTAACTCTAAATGGCCTTGTGCACACAATGTGTTTTTCAATATAGCCAAAGCGAACGGGCTTTGCAAGATTATGTCTTACTAAAGCACAGTTAGTTGCTATCCTGAACAATAGGAAATATTAAGTTACTTCATCTTTACAGAGCCACAGTTCCAAAGTGCAAGTACAACTTAGATTGAGAATAATTTGCTCATTTTGTAGAATTAAAGTTTGCCAAATATGACACACTTGAACATAGGATGACAGTGTTAATAAAACAGCAGTGTTCGAAGTTTGGAAGTTACTGTTTAGTTAAATTAGTGAATGTATCCAAGTACTTACAGACGACAGAAGAAAGGATACTGCCACATTATGTGACAACTTTAAACTTGCAGCAATGGCCGCCAGATTAGGACAAAAACTAAATTTAAACAAACATTTAGTCAACAGCTGTAATATGTTCAGAGAAAGTATTCTAACATCAGTAGTTCACATAATATTTCATTCATATTCAAATTTTCCAAATTAATAACCATATACAGTATCAATTCAAGTTCACTGCCATCTGAAAAATAGATTGAGCGCTGGAGAAAATCTTGAATGAGGTAGACTATAGGAATTGCATGACTTCTTCCAACTGTTTAAATATTTTTAGGTGTTATTTTTCATTGCAAAGATTTAAAATGAGGGTATGGAAGAGGGGCAGGTGATTGTACTGATCAAAGTTCAAGAGCCTTCTATTGGGATTGCTAGAAGTGCAGTCCTTCACAAGTTTGACTGACATACTCAACATTTAAAAAAACAGAAGGGCAAAAAATGGTTTCCGTGGAAAATAGAAACACCAGACACCGTGTAGAGAGTAGTAGGAACATAATGTGCTGTCTCTGTAATACACCAAATGAGGAAGAGATAATATTTGAAGGATACAGCAAGTGTTCATGTTTGTTATAGAGATCATTGTAGGATAGAAATCTCTGCTGCAATTTAGTACAATGCAGCACAAGAACTTACTGATCAACACTTTCTAACTCCACCCAGATCCAGGGTGGCAGACTAAACATTCACACTCAAGGCAGTGACATTCACCAACCTCTGAACACTGCCTTACATAACTAATCACCATGAAAAGAACTCTGGAAATGATGTTTTTATTATGAACATGTGCAAGGCTGAAATGCTGTAGCACCAAGATCCACAATGTTAGATCTTTTAACCATTCTGCAAATCAAATGGCAAATTAATCTTTCATTGTTTTGAAAACCCCAGTGACAAGAGCAAAGACTTTCTGTTAAGTGTTACAATTGAGACACAAAAGCAGAAATATACTTACAATAATTCGGCTGTTGTCCCAAGAAACACAAATAGATAGATCAACCAAATAGCCTGTAAAAGCAACACATTTTTGGTCCATTGGTACAATACTTCAATTTAGTGATTTTCTCCAATGAATTGTGTTCACCATTTAAAATCCTACAATCTGACAAGTCAGCTTTCTAGAAATCTAAATCCGTGCCCTAAACAAGTAATTTAATTCCACATCTTCCTTGCATTTTTTCTCCCACATTATTATCCCATCTCTCACTTTATATTACATCCATGAATTAGTTTGAACACTTGATTGATTCCAGGGCTTTGAAAAAAGGTGTTATCTTTTGAAGAAAATGTCAGAGCTGTATCTAGGAGTTGATAAGAATGAAAGATAATCTAATTGGAACAAGATCCTGAGCTACTGGACAGAGTAGATGCTGAAGGGACATTTCCTCTTCTGGAAGAGTTGAGAACATTTTGAAAATTCACAAGAAAGTGTCACCCATTGAAAGATAGAAACAAGGAGAATCAAGGATCAAGTATCTTTGCAGTTCTTCTCCAGATTAGAGGGGAGTAGGCTCATTATTATTCTTTTTTAAAACAGCCACAGGTAGGTAGATTCTGGTCTGAAAAAAGGAATCAAAAAGGCTGTTGAGGGTACATCAGAGGATGGAGTTGTACTGACTAACAAAACAGCCTTGAGGGATGAAATTCGTTTGGAACATTTCTTTCAATGTAGGCTCAAGAAAACCACAAAGGCATTTCTGACCATGATATATTGGGGTAAACTGGACAGAAAGAAAGAAAAAAAAACAATAGATTTTGAGAAAGTCTACATACAGTCCACTCTAGATTAGTAGCAAACACCCTTTACAAAAAGAGATCCTTAAAATGATGTTGAATTGTGCCAACTTATCTACAGAATATTTAATGGTGGCAGAGGAAAGTCTTGTAATGTGAAGTGGCATTTGCAAAAAAAACTGGTGCATTTATTCAATTTTAACAAATCAATCTAATTTCCTCTAACTTATGATTTTCAATCTAAAACTCCTATTTGCATCTAATCCAGTCAATCAGATTCCATTCTGACCTGTTATATTGTTCAAGGCTCATGCAGATAAATCTGATAATATTGTATACTGTATGTTTGTGAAAATAGTGAATCAGAATCTGGTGGTACAATACAAAGAACCCTTGCACACCAGAGAAAGCTATTGTTAACACATTACCTCTCATGTTTTATCTGATCCCAAATCACATCATTCTTCAAAATTACATGGCTGTTTCCGATCTAACCAAAATGGTAGCAATAACTACATTGTTGAACAATGTGCTACTGGTTCTCAGAAACAGGGCAAGATGACAACAGGATTGTAACTCAAGTTGCCAAAAAAAAAACACTAAGACTTTAATCTAAAATTCATTTTTGAATTCAAAGGCCAATGTACTAGACATCAGCAACTAAGCATCAGGCTGTAAATTACTAAATTTAGTTTGAACATCCGGAAACTGTCAGAACCACATGACTTAAAATAGTCATTAAGAGTTCAGCTGGTTTTCAGTTGCATTTTGCCATAAACACATATGGCTCTTATGTAAAAAGGCAAGAACTAGCATTCCTTTTTCTAGCTTTAAAATTTAGCATGAAGATAGATGCAGATTGTTTTTTTAAATACATGGTTTAAAACTTACACACAACAAAATGGCCAATGGTAGCAGATTGTGGTGAAACCCACAGACAGCCCCCTGGAGGTAGTCAATAAAGCCGCTATCCAGTTTGCAGTCTTCTGTTGTTTTCACAAATGAACACCACTGGGACCCATTCAACTGCACCACACTGTGACACTAGGAAGTAAGAGAAAGTAAAGAATTTCTTGGTTCACAGATGTTCAGTTTACAATATAAAGAAACCCATTCCAGTATTTGTTTTCTCCACAGTAATCTTTCACATCTCTTGACTACAATTACTGTTAATAAGGCAATTAGATATTAGTCTTAAATGTTAATGGCCAAGGGAAAAAAAAGTGTGTTTCAGTCAGAATTTTTGCAATTTATCAAAAGATCAATGCCAAAAAGGTAGTTTAAAATGTTGCTGAAAAATCTCAGCAGGACTGGCAGCAACTGTGGAGAGAAAGTAGAGTTAAATGTTTTGGGTTCGTTGACCCCTGGATCCAAAACTCCACAAGGTTAGCAGGATCTGTGAAGAGAAAGCAGAATTGGAATTTATGCAGCAACTTCTATCTATGTTTCAGTCTTCCAGTATCTGCAGTTTTGTTTTAAGAAATTGTTGCTGGTGTGTTTCGGCCACTACAGGAGAAGTCACTACTGATTCAGACTGTACAACTTCTGGAAAATAGCCAATTAACATTGATCAACATATTTAAAGAGTCTCAGACCTTCAAATACAAACAAACATTCTAAAACAAGACTTAAAACTAGAGATAGAAGCAGAGTAATGACAATTTACAGCTTTAAGAGTTCTGCCAGGAGCAATCACTAGTCACTTCCAGTTTAAACAGCACACCTATCAGTTGCTTTAGGTACTTGACTTTTGCAATGTTCTCCATCACTTGAACTGTCTCCAGTTTCTACATCTAACTCCACCATGGTTGGTCACTGCTTCAGCAAGTAGAAATGGAACTGTTCTCATATTGAATGAAGTGCAATAATGCTTTTCTAATTATTATCAGGTATCCCGCCCGCTTTTGCAGTCAATTTGGAAAAGATCTTTGCTCAAATCCTGTTCAGTCTCCCCTCCCATAACTCACTTTCCAGTTTATGGCTCAGCATCATTATCTGCACTTGCCCTGAAGTGTACATTATCTTTGCTTCCAATTTCCACCTTCATGGCATAACTGACTGTGTCTTCATTATAGAAACCAAAAGAACTGTGGATGCTATAAATCAGGAACAAAAACAAAGTTGCTGGAAAAGCTCAGCAGGTCTGGCAGCATCTGTGAAGGAGAAAACAGAGTTAACATGTTGGGTCTGGTGACCCTTCCTCAGAACTGTCTTCATTATCTTCATTTCTGGGGATTGGCCAAGCAACCAATATTCAATAGAAGCCTACTGCTTCGCTCAGCTTCCTCCATTGCTCTCTTCACCCCTTATCTTATGTTGGGAACTTCATCCATTTTTGACAATACTTATCATACTAGTGCTTCTGATCAATCACCCTTTGGAGGACCGCGTTTCCTGGACTTCTGATCTTCTCTGCTCAGATGAATAACAGGGTTCTCCTCATCCTCGTTTCCAACCCACAATCCTTTATGTAACAGCTCATCCTGAACCATTTCCACCACCTCCAAATGGATTTCTCATTTCAGCATTCCGAAGAAACTGTTCCTCCACGAGTATAGCACCTTTCCATTCAACTGCAGAAAGTGCATCACGTGTAATCTCACTTTTTGTCATCCCCAACACTAAGTTAATCATGCTTTCACCTAGAAACAGAATGCAGATTATCTGAGTGGCGATAGATTGAGAAAATGGGGAGGTACAACAAGACTGTGTCCTTTTACACCATTCGCTGAAAGCAAGCATACAGGTGCAGCAGGCAAAGATGGCAGCAAATGGTACGTTGGCCTTTGTAGCGAAAGGATTTGAAGTATGGGAAAGGGATGCCGTGCTGCAATTGTACCGGGCGTTAGTGACACCATATTTGGAGTATCATGCAGAGTTTTGATCTCCTTACCTGATAATGGATGTTCAGCTTAAGGAGGTAGTGCAACAATGGTTTACCAGATAGAGTCATGGGAATAGCAGGGCTGACAGATTAAAAAAAGAGAAACTAGATTGCTTAAGGTTATATTTACTGAAGTTTGGCAGGGGCAGGGGTGAAAGTGTCTGGCTGAAGAGAGATTCAAAAACCTACAAAATTCTAACAGACCAAGCAAAATAAACACGGGAAGGATATTCCCGATGATAATGGAGTCCAGAACCAACAGGTCACTGACTAAAGAAATGGGGTAGGCCATTTTAGAACATATGGGGAGACATTTCTTCACCCAGGTAAATGAGGAAGCTGTTAAAAGCCAAAACAATGTATGTTCAAAAGCCAAAACAAAGAATGTTCAAAAGTTAAAAATAGCTAATAAAAAAAAACAAAGAATTTTGGGGAGAAAGTGAGAACAGGATACAGAGTTGGACAATCAGTCATGATCATGAAATAGCAGAACCTGATGGCTTACTCCTGCTTTATATCCTTCATTGCCCAAGCTGGTTATTTTGATGTTTCACTTTGGTCTGATGCAGAGATCCTGCTGTTGGCCTCTTACACTGTGGCAATAACTAAAATGCAAACTTGAGGAACAGCACTCCATTTTCAGTGATGCACTTTACAAACTGCTAAACTCACTAACTTCTGTTCAGAGATAACACAGCATGGAGCTGGAAGAACACAACAGGCCAGGCAGCAGAGGAGCAGGGAAGTTGACCCTTAGGGTCCTGACTTGAAACATCAACTTTCCTGCTCCCCTGATGCTGCCTGGCCTGCTGTGTTCTTCCAGCTCCAGCATCTGCAGTTCCCGCTATCTCCAATTTCTGTTTAGAGGTTCTTTTGCTCTAGTTTTGGTTTGGACAGTAGTGGTTCATCATTCTACCATTCACACATCATATTTGGTTTCCTTTCTTGTCTCAATACCGCTCCCTTAGCTAGCAAATCGTCATGTAATCTCACATCTTCTATCCTATCACTTTTGCTTTTTCTTCACACTTTCCCACCCTTTCCACTTGAAATTTCTAACTCTTGTTGGCTGAAAAAGGGACAGTGAGAAGTTAACTTTTTCCTCAGCTACTGCCCAATCTGCTAGTACTGCCTGTATTTTCTACTCAGATTTCAATTTACATAACATGCATCATCCCTGTTTGTTAAAATTTAACTGTATCAATTACAGGAGAGAGTGTTGTTTAAAAGATTCATCCCTGAAAAAAAGGCAGTAAAGGCATCTGGAGACAAGGTCATTAAATTAATACCACCCTTAAAATTATATTTAAAAGACTGAGTACTTGCAGTGTTCTATTAGGGTTGGAGGTGTTTACCCCAAACCTTATAGTCCTAGCTCAGTAACAACTCTCATCCAAGAATGTACATTTTGGTTCACATTCCACTCCAAAAAGGAATCTGTACATAATCTAGGTAATACAGAGTGGTGTGCATGTGTCCATGTGTGGCATATTCTATTGAAAATGCCATCTTGGAAAGAAATGGAGCTATAATTATGTTATTCCTGCAAGACCTATGTTGCGTCAGGAGCTGAATATGCTAATATGCCAATATGCCAAGGACCAGCTTGAAACCACCCTAACAACTGCTACATGCTGACTATTTATAGCCACACTTCCTGCTTTACAGTAGTGGCCATATATTTCAGTTACTGAAATACTTTGGATCATAGAGTCCATACAGTGTGGAAAGGGGCCATGTGGCCTATCGAGCCTCAACCAACCCAGATCCATCCACCCCCAGCCCGTGTGGATTTTTTTTTCGAAACCATAGCTAACCCACTTAACTTGCATGTCCCTGAACACTAGAGGGCTATTTAGAACATAGAACATAGAACATTACAGCGCAGTACAGGCCCTTCGGCCCTCGATGTTGCGCCGACCTGTGAAACCAATCTGAAGCCCATCTAACCTAAACTATTCCATTATCATCCATATGTTTATCCAATGACCATTTAAATGCCCTTAAAGTGGGCGAGTCTACTATTTTTGTCTTCAGGGCATTCCACGCCCTTACTACTCTCCGAGTAAAGAACCTACCTCTGACATCTGTCCTATATCTATCACCCCTCAATTTAAAGCTATGTCCCCTCGTGCTAGCCATCACCATCCGAGGAAAAAGGCTCCCACTGTCCACCCTATCTAATCCTCTGATCATCTCATTTAGCATATCCTATCCTGCCTGTCCACACACACACACACACCACTGAAGCCACTATGCCATCCTAAAAACTTCAGGTTATTCTCAAGTTACAAAAAGCTGTCTAACTGAAACATCTTTAGTGCAGAGCTCAGCAATCAGGGGGCTCAAAAATATTGCTACCCTCTAATGATGGGGATGGGTGAGCCAACAGAAGATCAGAGGTTGCAAGTGGTTCAACTGCAGTATTCCTACCCAAACATGTTTGAAAATCAGTTAAATTAGAACAATTATTCATTTGTTTCAGTGCTTACTAAATACATGTGAACTAATCATATTTCCAATTTACATAGAATACATCTGAAGAACAGTTTATCATATTGTGACATACAGAACTTTTGATTAAGCTGGAACAGAAGTTAAACACATGGAAGATAGGAAACAAAAAACTCACTGAATTTTAAAATACCCTGATGACCAGCATCTAAAAATAGTGCAGGTTTATTTTCACTAATCCATTTACAGTGGCCTATTTAATAAAAACAAAAAAGGTACTGAACCTTTTAACCAGATACTGGAGTCAGAATAACAGTGTGGAGCTGGAGGAACACAGCAGGCCAGGCAGCATCAGAGAAGCAGGAAAGTTGACGTTTCAAGTTGGGACCCTTCTCCTGCTTCTCTGTTGCTGCCTAGCCTGCTGTGTTCCTCCAGCTCCACACTGTGTTATCAATTTCAGGAATTATGTCATTACTGCAAAAGTTCTGAAGAGCCGACAATCTTACAACATCAATACAGTGGATTGGCTGAGAGATGAAAAGTTGTGTTCTCTGCACGAAGTCAGAAACTGTCATCATTTCTTCCAATAATGCTCTTATGAGACAACGTGTACATGCCAAGCCAATGATCTATTTATGAGGGATGGGCAGACCGAAAGGGTAGGATTTTCGGGGGGTGGGGGGGAGAAAGAGGAGAAGAGATGAGTGGAAAAGGCAGAGGAATACTTTTTGGGAAAAAAAAATACCAGCAATGCTTGGCCAAGATTGGAACAAGGAATCAATAGTCTCTCTGAACTTGGCAAAGAGTATGAACTGCACCAACCACAACGGAAATCCTGTACAACTTGAATTAGGTTCACTTCAGCAGCAATTTTAGCAAAATCCTGATTAGAAGCGTACACATATCAAAAATACCCCACTTCTGGGGTAGTTACAGAAAACTTAAGCACAAAAAGCTTTTTTCTGTATGCTCAATCAAAAAAAAGTTAACGTTTCATTCAATATGTAGCTTTACATTCTATACACAATTATATTGTTAACAAAGTACCTCCACAGTAGTACTGCCCCCTCCTACAAGCAGGAGATTAAGTGTACTTCCATTGCTGTTAAGAATGCCATTCTTGGAAGAGCCAGGTTCACTTTTTCTTACAGCAGTTCCAACATGATACGATTCAACCGTCGTCTGCGGCGCAGCTACAATACACATGATAGTCCAGAACAAGAGAGAGCGACAGCCCACGGCCGCATTGCCGGCTGTCATCACTACAGCCCGATATCTGGAGAAGGGTTAAAATAATTCGAACTCAAGTCGGGAACAAGGTCAGAAAATACAATCCCGGCTTCCACTCTCTCGCTCAAATCTCAGGTGAGCGCACCAGGAAGTGTACACGCTGTAAAGAGTCCAGGGGAAATCCACTTTACGAGATTACTCTAGAAATAAGCTTATACCCATTTGAAAAATCAGAACTTCCCTCTATTTTTAATGCACTTGCAAAACATTTAAATATAAGCGTCCTCCTTCTGAAAAACGCCTACGCGATCTGTCAGCTAAACAGACGTCTGCCTCCCAGAAAACCGACCGCCTATCTGCTACCAGCTCAGCTCCAAACTACATCATTGTTCCTGCTTCCTCCCCCTATTTAAAGACGCCGTGCATCAATGGTCATACCCAACCAGCGGCCCGGGAAAGACCCGGTTCAGTCTCTCCTGTCGATGTACGTAGCCGCGTTAAACATGGAAAAACGTATACATTACATTTAAGAGATAGTAGGAACTGCA
>NC_063355.1:18876722-18900890 GCF_021869965.1 Rhincodon typus | reverse complement strand
CAGATTCTCCAGCATCGGCAGTTCCCACTATCACTAATATTTCACAGTTGGGTTAGAATTTACTGGAGAAGAAGTTGAAAGCAATGTGGTAGTTCCAATTGCCTTCCCAATTATTACATGAGGTGAGGTAGCATCAGTTAAAGTGTGATCAACAATTGCATTTAGAAAGTGCTGGTCGTGTAATAACATGTCCAATGACACTTCACAAGCATTCATCAAACAAACTTTGCCGCTGATCCAACTAAGATATTCGGACAGGTGACCAAAAACATTGTTAAATAGATGGGTTTTAAGGACCATTGTAAAGGAGGAGAGAAATTGAATTTGGTTTAGAAGGGGAATTAGAAGGGCAGCTCACAGCATAGACACCTATGGTGAAACAATCAAAATTAGAGGTGTAAAACTGCAGAATTGTTAAGTGGCTGTGGAGTTGAAGGAGGTCACAGAGATAGGGTGAGGTGAGACAGTGGAGAGATTTGGGGTATTGATTGATTTTTTTGTTGTCACATGTACCAAAATATAGTGTAAAGTGTTGTTTTGTGTGCTATACAGGCAGATTGTACCATTCAAAGTGCATCAGGGTAGCAGAATACAATATTACAGCTACAGAGAAGGTGCAGAGAGAGAGAGAACATAATTAACATTTGAGAGGTCATATCAAACGTCTGACAACAGCAGAGAAGAAGTTATTCTTGAATCTATTCATACGTGCATTCAAACTTTTATGTCTTCTTCCTGACAACAGAGGTTGGAAAAGAGTTTAACCAGGGTGGGAGGGGTCTTTGATTATGTTGATTGCTTTCTCAAAGCAGTGGGAAGTAGTAGATGGATAGAAGGCTGGTTTGTGTCATGGACTTGGCTGTGTTCACGACTGCAGTTTCTTGTGGACTGGGGAAGAGCAGTTAACATACCACGCTATGATGCATCCAGATAGATGCGTTCTATAGTTCATCTATAAAAATTGGCAGCTGAATTCGATCAGCAAACACAGGAGATACAGGTGAATGAGACTTGATGTGAGTTGGATATGTGGAGCTGATGTATGGACATGCTTAAGTTAATGGAGGGTGGGGAATGGAAGGCCGGCCAGGAGAACATTGGAATCATCAAATCAAGAATTAATAAGAGTGGATAAATGTTTCATAAGCCAATGGACGTAGACAGAATTGGAGATGGGCATTCTTAATGATGACACAAATATGTGCAGACAGGATAGTGGGTTATAGTTATCAAATCAGCAAAGTTCAAATATCTCAGAGGCACACTAATGCTCTTCAACCTTTGCGAGCAGCACTGGACTGTTTGGCACATTTTTATTTGACAGCTTGTGTGTCATCTAGCTTCGAGGTCAGGAAAGCAACAATGCTGGTCTTTGACACTGAGCAATCAACTATGAAGATTATTGATGAGGTGATGAAGTGGGGTATGTAATTTGGAAGTGTCCTAGTTTTCCATGCATACAACGCGCTTAACATTGTAGAAGAACTAAACCCAGGTTAGTACATTTTGGAAAAAAGTAGCAGGGTATCAGAATTGAGAATGGAGGTCCTAGGATTAAAGCTGAAGAATATTTCTTTATGCAAGGTTGTATAGTAACTAGAAGGATGGTTGAGATGAGGACACTGATTTTAAAAAAAAGACTGCTGCAGAAGATTGTTTACTTTAGTAGTTCTGAAACTTGACAGACAAATATAATGAAGTACCAAACTAGTTCTGGCTTGGGGAACCACAACCTCTTATATCCATCCAGTCTGAAAATAAATCATTTCCCACTATTTGCTGTTTCCTCATTTTTAACCAACTTTCTGCAATTGCAATCACACTATCTCTGATTCATGGACCTCAGTTTTACCAACAAACCTAGAATGTGACATGCGATCAAAGACCAGCTTGCACATCTATCACTGCACTTCCCTTGGTTGAGAATTGCTATAGAATCTTAGCTCCTTCTCAAACACAATATCTATAATGCACTTAACAGGGATGGAACTATTTTTCATAATAGTGCTTATTGAAGAGAAAAAGTTTGTATTCTTGATTATTGTTGATTTGTAACTGAGTTTCTCAGTACTGTTCATTTGTGGGGAAAAAAGGCCAGGTTTATGCACTAAACCTGCTGAAAAGATATTTTTTATTTGTTAGTAGATTGAGTGTTGCTGGCTAAGTCAGCATTTTATTAGAGATGGTGGTGAGCGGTTTTCTTGAACCACTGCAGTCTGTGTGTTGTAGGCAGACCTCTAGCATTATTACGTAGAGACACCCAAGATTTCGATGCAGCAGTGATGTGGGAATTACAATATATTACCATTTCAAGATGGTTTTAGAATGTTGTAAGCAATTTGAGTGACATGACTCACTAATAAATGCAATATGACTTCATGCCTTCGTGTTAACTCCACCTTGGAAAACAGTGTCTTTTCATTTTTGTTTTTAGTATAATAGTGAATTTTAATTTTAAAATGATAAGGAATGTAAAATGAAAACATTTTATATGAGACTGACATTATATCTTTTATTCTTTGACCATAAAATTTTGAAATTGTACTTCAGTATTAGTATGCTGTGGTAGAAAATCGAGTTCTAACATCAAAATTAACTGTAGGTTTTCATTTGGAATGCTTATGGTCCATAAAACAGGTTACATGTATTATTTATTTTCAGTGAAGGAAATAATGTTCGTTTATATTACATTGTGAACTTACAGCTGTGGAATCTTAATAAAAGATACTTAGATCATCATAGAGTCTTACAAGATAAAAGTACATGATATGGCCTATCATATGGTACCATTTCTTTAAAGGATATTTGAAACAAAACTTTTGTCTGACTGTTTGGGTAGCAGTAAAAAACTACAATAGAATGTGGGGGCTTTGTTTTATTCACTCATGGGATGTTTGCATCGCTGACTGGGCTGGCATTTATTGCCCATCCCCAGTAGCGATTGAGAAGGTGGTGTTGAGCTGCCTTCTTGAACTGTTGCAGTCCATATGCTGTTGGTAGACTCTCAGTGCTGTCAGGAAGGGGCTGCCAGAATTGGCATGTTTTTCACTCTTGTTGGTTTCCTAACTACAGCAGATCTGGTCTGGCAGCTTTGTTCTTTATGACTTGATCAGCTTTGTTAGCTGTGGTGCTGCCAAGCCACTGTTGGTAATTAACAGTAATGTCCTCCACCCAAGGGTACATCTCATGGCCTTTCCACCCTCAGACTATGGATTCATCAGCTGAGGTGGTCATCAGGAGTCAATGCTGAGGACAGCTAGGGCAATTCCCTCCTAACTATATACCAGTCTGCTGCCACCTCTACTGGGATGGTGCTGTCTGTGACGTTGTCTGCCAGGCAGAATTCAATGAGTGTGACTGTCAAGCTATTTAACTAGTCTGTGAGAAATTGCTCCCAATTTCAACATAATGTTGACAAAGGGGACTTTGCAGAGTCAGCAGGGCTAAATGTGCTGTTATTGTGTCTGGTACCTTAGACGATGCCAGGTGATTTGTCTAGTTTCATTCCTTTTTTGGGGAAAAATGCTGAGTGTCTTGATAGGCCATTTCAGAGCACAGTTAAGAGTCAACTACATTGCTGTGGGTCTGCAATTATATGTAGGCGAGATAAGGATAGCAGTTTTCCTTCCTTAACGCACATTACTAAGACAGATGAGTTTTTCCACCAATTGACAACGATTTCATAGTCATCATTAGATATTTAATTCCAGATTTTATTCAATTCAAATTCCACCATCTGCCACAGAAAAATCTGGAGAAATGAGATCAAGTTAACCAAATAATTGATGTCACCCTACCATAGAGCTGTATAGCATGAAAACAGACCCTTCAGTCCAACTCGTCCATGCTGACCAGATATCCTAAATTAATCTAGTCCCATTTTCCAGCATTTGGCCTATGTCCTTCTAAACCCTTCCTATCCATATACCCATCCAGATGCCTTTTAAATTTTGTAATTGTACCAGGCTCCACCACTTCCTCTGGCAGCTCATTCCATTCAGACACCACTCTCTGCGTGAAAAAGTTGCCCCTTAGGTCCCTTTTAAATTTTTTCCCTCTCACATTACATCTATGCTGTCTAGTTTTGGACTCTCCCCACCCCAGGGAAAAGACCTTGTCTATTTACCTTATCCGTACCCCTCATGATTTTATAAACCTCTACAAGGTCACCCTCAGCCTCCGATACTCAGGGAAAATATCCCCAGCCTATTCAGCCTCTCCCTGTAGCTCAAAACCTCCAACCCTGGCAACGTCCTTCTAAACCTTTTCTGAACCCGTTCAAGTTTCACCCATCCTTCCTATAGTAGGGAGGCCAGAATTGCATGCAGTATTCCAACAGTGGCCTAACCAATGTCCTGTACAGCTGCAACGTGACCTCCCAACTCGTATACTCAATGCACTGACCAATAAAGGCAAACACACTGAACGCCTTCTTCACTGTCCTATCTATCTGCGATTTCACTTTCAAGGAACCATGAACCTGCACTGCAAAGTCTCTTTGTTCAACAGTACTCTCCAGGACCTTACCATTAAGTGTGTAAGTCCTGTGCTGATTTGCCTTTCCAAAATGCAGCACCTCACATTTATCTAAATTAAACTCCACTTAATTAGTTCGGTGTAAACACCAACTTAAAAAGAAATCGCCAAATTTTTTTCTAAAAGATTGCTGTGGCTATAATTTTGCATAGCAATTCGATGAATATCTGTTCTATTTCTAAATTGTTTTTGTTTTTCTTTTCAGTTTTACATCCTAATTAATTTCCAACATTTGTATCCTTTGTAGCTGGTCCTACCTTGAACTTACCACAAATGGATCATACAAAGACAGTTTACAGGCTTATGCTGCTGGAGTGCTGGAGGCTGCTGTCACACAAAAGGTAAATTTAACTTATCATTCTGCTTATTGTTATATTATTAATGTTATATTATTAAGATCCACATTCTGTGGAGATGAGCAAGGAATATAAGAAAAAAGTCTATTTGTGTGCCATAGATTTTATTTCTAGTTAACAAAACTAAATTTTAATGATCAGGGAGACTTATTGTTAGGTCTGTGAATTTGAAACAGCCGAATTGATTTTTGCTTAAGGAGTTCATGGTTCACAGCATAGGTATATCTCAGTGAGAAAGAAGGATTCTAGGAAGGAGATAAGCTGAGATAGTAGGAACTGCAGATGCTGGAGAATCTGAGATTTCTGAAGAAGGGTCTAGGCCTGAAACGTCAGCCTTCCTGCTCCTCTGATGCTGCTTGGCCTGCTGTGTTCATCCAGCTCTACGTCTTGTTATCTCAGGAGATAAGCTGACCATGGTTTACTGGATAAGTTAAGGATGGCATCAAATTGAAAGTTTAAAAAAAATGGTGTGGCAAAATTACTGGTAAACTAGAGGATTGAGAAATTCGAGAAAGTCAACAAAAGATGACCAAAAATAATAGACAAAGATTAAAAACTTTGAAGGTAAACTTGCAAATAATATCAACATAGTCAGGAAGAGCTTATTTAAATATGTAAAAAGAAAGCAAGATGCCAAAGTGAACATAAGCCCCTTAGAGAATGAGGCTCTGAACATAGTAATGGGGAACTAGGAAATGGCAGAGGAGTTGAATAAATACTTTGCATCAGTCATCACAATATAAGACACTAATAGCGTTCCAAAAATACTAAATACCCAAGTGGCTAAAGGAGGAGAGTAAATGAATACAATAAAATCACTAGAAAAAAATGTACATGGAAAGCTAATGGGACTAAAGACCAATAAATTCTCTGGACCTGATGGGATATAACCTGTGACATAAAAATAAGGCACCGCAACGTGTTTCAAACTCCTTGCTGCTGTGAGCTGTGGGGGCAGAGTCCCATTGTAAATTTAAAGCTGAGATAGATTCTAGATCAGTAGAGGAATTGAGGGATATGGGGAAAGGGCTGGAAAGTGGATATGAGGAGTGTCGGATCAGTCATGATCCCGTTGAATGGAGCCTCAAGGGACTGATGGCCTACTCCTGGCCTTGTGTAAAAACAAAGCATTTAGAAACCGATAATATGTTGAAGCTGTGTCAGCATTGTTTCACAAAGGATGGGAGGGTCCAGGACCAGAGGGTGTAATCTCAGAATTAGTGGTTGTGTATTTAAGACAACAGAGAGAAGGAATTTCTTCTCTGTGGCTAGTGAATCCATGGAATTCTTTACCACAGAGGGCTTTTGAGGCTGGATTGTTAAGTATATTCAAGGATGATTATAGGTTTTTAATCTGTAAGGATTACGGGGAAAAAACAGGAAAGTGGATTTGAGGATTATCAGATTAGCCATGATCTTATTGAATGCCAGAACGGACTTCATGGGCTCAATGGCCTGTTCCTTCTCCTATGTTTTCTGGACTATGTGGTCTTATTTTCAGCTGTTGAGAATGCTGAAGAAGGCTTTTAATTTCATTTTACAGTTTGTTTTAAATCATAAGAAATATTTTGAATTGAGAATTTTTATAATATTTTCATTTTTCTGCTTTTGAAAGCCGAATGGATGTTTAGTGTGTCAAAAGCCTTCTTCATCCCCATATGGAAGAAAATCAAATAATTTGTTGAAAATCTAGTAAGCAGCTGTATTTAAATCATGTCCTTTTTCTTTCCAATCTTCCTTCTTCCACACCTCACCTTGTTGATGACTTTATTACAGTAACATTCCACAAGCAGCCACAACCCTTGTACTTTACCCAAGTGGCCGTTCTTTATGCATACTGATTTTTAGGTTATTTTATTATTATTGTATCAGAACAAAGTCTGACTCTATCCTTAATCTGTTTACATGAATGTTCTGTTAGAATAATTGACAATAATCAATCATGTTAGTTTTCCTTCCATAAATCACAGATATTAAAGTCCATCTGACAAAGTAGATTAGCAAACTCAGCATGGATCAGGAAATGAACTTGAAAGCTTCCAGTCTTCAGGGCAGCATTGAGTGGTGCCTTGACACTCAAGGAATTGAAATTTGATTTGATAAATCAAGTTTTTGAATTAATAAATTACAAACTCATAAATGCTTGAGGTGTCAGGTGAGAACATCAAGCAATTGCTCAAAATTGGATTTTAATTCAAGTTTTATTTTCAGTAATGATAACACTCATCTGGTACACAAACTTACATGGAACTTCTGTACATTAAAAGAAAAATGTTTGAATCTGCGGCAATGAGTTCCACAGATTCACCACTCTCTGGCTGAAGAAGTTCATGCTTGTCTCCCTTCCAAAGAGTCATCCCTTCACTCTGTGGCTGTGCCCTCAGGGCCTCTCCCACTTGTGGAAACATCTTCTTGTCTACTCTATGCAGGCCTCAGCAACATTTGCAACTTGCAGTCCATGTTCAAATGCAGCAAGATCTGGGCAATATCCAGGCTTGGGCTGACAGCTGATAACTGACATTCGTGCCTCACAAATGCCAGGCAATGATCATCTCCAGTAAGAGAGAATCTAACCACCCCTTGACCTACAATAGTGTTACCATCACTGAATTTCCCACTATTAACATCTTTGGGGTTACCATTGATCAGAAAATCAATAGGACTTGCCACACAGAGTGGCTACAAGAGCAGGTCAGAGGATAGTTTAAAAAAATGATTCGGAGATGGTACATTTGAGTTGAATTATGAACCCCTTTAACAGTATCTTCCCAAACCCACAGCCTCTACCAGCCAAAGAACAGGGACAGTAGATGTGTTGGGACAACACCAGTTGAAAGTTCCTCTCCAAGTTCCATACCATCCTGACTTGGAAAGTTATGACTCTTTCCTCATTAACATTGGATCAAAATCCTGAATTTACTTGAACTGCAGCAGTTTGTGTGGGAGGCTCACTACCACCTTTTCAAGGATAACTGGATGAAGCCAATAAATGCTGGCCTAGCTAGTGATGCCCATATCCAATTAGCTGATTATATTAAAATATGCAAGTACCATTCTCATAGCAAAATATTTTAAGTCTCTTATTTAGAGAGACTTTCTAATCCTCTTTTGCTTCTAGGATGTCTGTCCTAACAAAACCTTTATGTCCTGCCCAAAAATATTGTAAATATAATGCTGTGGTATTTTCAGAAAGGTGTTATATATAATTAAGTATTTGATGATCTAGATCTGTGAAGTACACAGTACTCTCGTCCTGGCCATAATGGGAAGTATCCTGGTTCATGTAAAATGTATTACGTTATGTGTAATCAAATGAAACATGGACATATAAACTTCTTACACTTAGGTAATGCTTTTAACATTGTAAAATGCCTGTGAAATGTTTCCATTTTGTCACTGGCACATAGGTTTAAGTATGTTTCTTGATTACTTTTGTTTTTAGGAGGACTGTACTATGTGTTAGCAGTATGAGATGTAATGGTTTTCTGACATGTCTCCTAGAACTAATGACAATATCAATGGTTACAGCAATACATTTTCTCTTTCTGTACTTGAATATTCTGGCTGAAGAGGTTTTTGTTCTGTATTTTAATTGATGGTTTTAAATTTTTTTCAAGTACATTTATATGCATTGGATGAACACACTGTCTCACTATTGTGGACCCAAGTATCAGACTGCTTACTGTGAGAAACTTAAAAATTATATTGAATCCAATCTGGCTTGGATTGAAGAGCAAGTGGTCAAACATGGGGATAAAGCATACTGGCATCAGGTAAGATGCAGTCCAGATGCATTAAAAGTCTCAATCAAAACAATTGGTCAGTACGTAATCTTTTTAGATCTGCAGTAAACTGATACAAACCTACATGGTTGCAGAGGAATCCATTGTTTTTAGTTTGCTAGCTGCTGTTCTGAGCTGAATGTGTAATTGGTGTGGCAGCAGTTGAAACCCAGTGTCATAATTCCGTGCTAATGCACGAATCACGTTATCGGCTGATTTATTTGTTCAAGCTTTTTTGAAATTTAGAAACTCGCCTCCATAAACAGTGATTGCTGGATCAATTGTAAATTTTAAATTTGATTTATAAATTTAGTCATCCATAGATACTAAGGGATATGGGGCACTTTTGGCCATTTGCAGTGAGGTCAGAGATCTAACTGAATGGTAGAATAGGCTAAATGGCCTATTCATAAGACCAAAAGAAAGGACCAGGAGTAAGTCATCAGTCCCTTGAGCCTGCTCCACTATTCAATAGGATCATTGCTGATCCGGCACTCCAGAATTCCACTGTCCTGCCCTTATCCCATAACCTTTGATTCCCCTACTGATCAAGAATTGATGTACCTCAGCCTTAAATATACACAAGGACTCTGCCCGCACAGCTCTCTGTGGAAGGGAGTTCCAATGTTTCTAATAGAAATGTCTTTAAGGGCAGATTATGATCTATTACATAGAGGAGACAGTTATAGAGAGTTATGCAGCATAGAAACAGACCCTTCAGTCTAACTAGTCCATGCCAACCATGTTCCCAAACTAGACTAGTTCCCACTTGCCTGTGTTTGGCCTATATCCCTCCAAACCTTTCTTATTCACGTACTTATCCAAATGTCTTTTAAACATTGTTACTGTCCCTGCATCCACCACTTCTTCTGGCAGTTCATTCCACACACTAACTAACCTGTGTAAAAAAAAAAAAAGCTGTCCCTCATGTCCTTATTAAATCTTTCTCCTCTCACCTTAAAAGTATGCCCCCTGGTTTTGAACTCACCCACCTTAGGGAAAAGACCTTTGCTTTTCACCTTATCTATGCCCCTGAAGATTTTATAAACTTCTATAAGGTCACCCCCCCCTCAAGCTCCCTGCTCCAGTGAAATAAGCCCCACCCTATTCAGGCAATTTTTATAATGCAAATCCTCCATTCCTGGCAACATCCTGGTAAATCTTTTCTGATCTCTGTCCTGTTTAATAATATCCTTCCTATAACAAGCCGACCAGAACTATACAAAAACAAAGTTCAGCAGGTCTGGCAGCATCTGTGAAGGAAAAAACTGAGTTAACGTTTCGGGTTTGGTGACTCTTCCTCAGAACTGATGGTGGCTGGGAAATCGTCAGTTTATATGCAGAAAATAGGGAGGTGGGTGGGGTAAGTAGTAAACAATAGGATAGAACCCAATGAGAGAGAAAGACAGTTGGAAGACAAAGGAGTTGTTAACGATCAGGCTGGGAGGGTGAATAGTTGTTAATGGGGTCTGTTAGTGACTAACAACAGGGGGTGTGTAATAGCAGACTATGTGGTAACAATGCCTGGTGTGTGGGGTAGGGAGCTGGGACATGGGAGAGTTTAGGCCCTAAAATTATTGAGCTCCATACTGAGTCCGGAGGGTTGTAGGGGAAAATGAGGTGTTGTTCCTCCAGCTTACGTTGGGCTTCGCTGGAATACTGCAGCAAGCAGAACTGTACATGGTACTCCAGAATAGACCTCACCAAAGTCCTGTACAACCTTAACATCACGTCCCAACTCCTATACTCAGTGGTCTGAGCAATGAAGGCAAGCGTGCCACATACCTTCTTTAACCACCCAGTCTAACTGTGATGCAAATTTCAAAGAATTATATGTCTGAACCCATAGATCTCTTTGTTCTACAACACTTCCCACAGCCCTACCATTATTTGTATAAGTCCTGTCCTTATTTGTTTTACCAAAATGCAATACCTTGCATTTAGCCAAGTTAAACTCCATCTGCCACTCCAAAGCCCATTGACCCAATTCAGTCAGATCTCTACTGTAATCTTAGATAACCTTCTTCCCTGTCCACTATATCACCAATTTTGGTGTCATCCACAAACTTATGAACCATGCCTCCTATATTCTCATCCAAATCATTTATATAAGTGACAAACAAAAGTGGACCCAGTACCGATCCTGTAGAAAACCTCAGGTAGAATGTAAGGACAAGGAAACTCTTCATATTTCTGCAAGGAGTAGGGCTGAAAACTCTGGTCTGGGAAATGTAATGTCCCTGGCTGGTGAAAATCAAAGATGTATCACAAGGATTGGTGTGGAAGATGATGTGGTCCAAAACTAGAAGAGTGGAATATCCTTGAAGGAAGCAGGGTGAGAGGAAGTTACAAGGTAGCTGTGGAAGTTGATGAGATCCCAATTCAACAGCCAGCGCTGGTAATGATTCTGTTGCCATTTACAGCTCTTTGTTTCTTTTCTCATTCCAATACCTCATTACCACCCCTATTGCTCCTTTCCTTCATCCTTTTTGTCATTTTATTACTGTTGCCTCTCCCCATCACATCCATTCCCCTCTGTTTTTCCCATACTTTGCTGTCTGTATTTACTTAAAACTGTTTTGTTAATTTTTTCACCGGGCTTTGCTAGCTACACCTGCAGTTTTTGCCCATCCTGTTGCAATCTAATTTTTTCCCATTCTCACGAAAAGTCAATGACATGAAATATTGTTTTACTGTACACAGGCATAAGACCATAAGACATAGGAGCAGAAATTAGGCCATTCGGCCCATTGAGTCTGCTCCGCCATTCAATCATGGCTGATAAGTTCCTCAACCCCATTCTCCCGCTTTCTCCCCGTAACCCTTGATCCCCATTGCCTTGCCCGCTGAATGCTTTCACCATTTTTTTTTTTTTAATTTTTGAGTACTTACTAAATGATTTTGTTTTACTCCTCAAAACTCACCTCCAAGTGGCAAGTATTCCAAGATATCTGCTGGGACAAAAAGATAATCTGTTGTATTGTGCTATGGGTGAACACAGGATTTAAACTGAGCTATCAGGCTACACCTGCAAGAAATTTCTGCAAATGATGAGTATTAGTTATGCCACCAACTTTCAAAATCTGAGTTTATTAACAAACCCTTTCATTCATGATAAACATTCGCAACTGCACAACACCAAAAAACTGTCAAAATTAGATAAAACATTTTGACCCTATATTTAAAATTTTGGCAAAGATCTGTAGGTTTGGTTGTGGATGAGGTTGTTGACTTCCTCACCAAGCTCGGTGAGCAAGTCAATAACCTCATTTTGGCCCTATTTTATGAAAGAGTTAAACAAATTAACTTTTATTGAATACTCTTGAATATTCTTTCATTGCAGGTAGAGGTTAGGTGACACTGTTTAGAAGTTAAGTACTGTCCTTGGAGCTTAGCAGCCATAACTTACTTGGAATTGTATGGGTGTTCTTAGCTAGAGAGCCCTTGCCTGCCTTCACGTAATTGCATCAAAATTGGAACTAATCAGGAAGTCAAAAGTGTGAAACTGGCACTTATTGCATTCTCTGAAATGTAGCCTTGCTTTTAAGAAACCAATTTGTTGGCTAAAGGCAAATGCTCGCATAGTGGACCTGGGATAAATGAATATATATTTGAGACCTCCCTGAGCATTGACTACAATGAAGAACCTATTTGCAGCTGTGTAAAGTGCAAAAACGAGTTTTGGCTCTATTCAATTTTTGTAAATTGGTACAGGTTAAAATTTTTGCAAGATGTGAGACACCCCGAGGATCTTGATTATTGATCTCTTCTCTCCACCTCCCACAACACTTTTCTGTTTCTAACATATGTTGAACACCTGCAGAGAAGTTGACGGCTTTTGATTTTGTCTTTTGAGTGATGGGTTTGTGGGAGATGGGAATACCAAAACAGGAAATATCTTCAAGGGATTCAAGGAGAAATTATTTTCAAGGTGAGGTAAAAGAAGACTAAGAATGTATCAGAAAGACGTTCAACATGAATATCTATATTTTAAATATATCAGGTGAAATTGGTACTACTACAGCTGCGAGGGCTAGAGGACAGCTATAACAATCATATTTCATTTCCTCATGGGAAGTTCAACTTTCGACCTTTTGGATTCATGTAAGTGGTTTATCTGGTTTTGTAGCACAGATTACATTCCACATTTAAGAGGAAATATAATTTTATTGAAATATATATTGATGTGTGCTTCCATTACCCACTCATATACCAAATAAATGAATGTTTCTTACAGTTGAAATAAATATTGCCGTATCAATATACTTCAAGCTTGAGTTTGAGAGATTTTTTATTAGATAATGGTGTCAAGGGATACGTATCAAAAACATAAATACTGTTGAGGTACATGATCTAATTGAACAGCAGAATAAACTGGTTAGCTCCTGTTACTGGACTTCATACACGTGACAAATGAATTTTTAAAATTTTTCTGTTCACATTTTCTATTGCTGTCTTGTATCTCTTCTTGTATAAGGACCAACTCTCTGAGGCTGCAAAGCCCAGGTTTCCTCAATCATTTCTGCGTACTTATACCTACCAAACTTGGAGACAACATCATGGCTCTTAACTGCACTCCCTCCCATGCTAGAGTATCCCTGTGTTCCCCAACCCCCTTCTGTTTATGTTTAGATACTGCATTCAAGTTTGACCACTGCTTCCTGTGGCTTGTATTCTACAGTTTTGGTCACATACTTCAAGATTCTATTGCCATTGATTTTTGTAGTGCATTGGTTGGACATGAGTGCTGAACTATTTCTCAACTAGCTAAAACACCATTCATGTTTCATCAAGTCACGTATATTACTTTCCATTATGCAGAAGACCACATTTGTCTGCTTTAAATGATCTGTTATTGTTCTTTTCAAGCCATTCTGTAATTTCTATGGGTGCATTTCTGCTTCACTAATGTGGTTGTAACCACATCTGAATGTCAGTTATTTAATAATTCATAAACACTAGTGATCACGGCATTGATCAGTGTACACTGTACTCATGCTATGCTTGGGAAACACAATTGATTCTTCTAACAAGTCAAAAAGGTGCAACTAATTTTATCATTTTAATATTGGAATGGAGTTGATTTTGATTTTGGTTACGATGCTTGTTTGTCTGTGGTTCATTTTGATGTATGAAGTTACTGGATGCTGTTATTTTATGAAGTACTTTATATAGTTTGTCCCATGTTTTAACTTTATTTCTATTCAACCCAAAACTGCTTTGTAGAAGAAAGTAACCTGTAAATTTGGTGAAACTTGTGATTAAAAAGTGTACTATGCTGGCTTTGTCACGTACTGTTGTCATGCTCAGAACCATAGTGTAATAAAATTCTGTTTACTCAATAAACTACATTTCAGTCTTTTTCAGATGGCTGGTGACTTGGAGGATCTTGAAAATGTATTTAATAAAACCGATTCTTCAAAGGCTTTTGGTTCTGGGTCATGTTCTGCCCTCATCAAACTGTTGCCAGGCAACAAAGATCTTCTGGTAGCCCATGACACTTGGACTAACTATCAGTCAATGCTGCGAATCATTAAGAAGTACAAACTGTCCTTTAAAGATGTTCCAAAAGGTATGTGTGCACAATTGTCCTTTTGTAAAATTATTCAACTACTGCAGGAAATCTCCCTAAACCTTAAAGCTTAAAGTACCCAAACTAGCAGAAATCAAATAATTAATTCCAGAACACAATGTTTAATCTGGTTTAGGTTTGGATTGAAAAATGTGATTGAGAGTAATCAGAGGTATCTCAGAGTAAGGGATTTATAGAATACTGTTATATGGCAGTCGTGGCCGAACAGTAAAATAATGCAAATCTGCTTACATTGTGAACTGCTTTTATACTTTTGGTGCATTTCACGAGAACACACATGTCAAGCCATCATTGCAGTGTATGCTTTTATATGGTCCCCTGTTCCAAATGTGAAAGATGAGATAGAACCTCAAGTATAAGTATGACCATGAACCCAGACTATAAAACGCATACATCATCTTGCCCCCATAAGACTATTGCTGGAGGCACTCACTTCTCTACTGTACATCTCTGGAGGCTATCAACTAGATAGCAAGCTAGATATCCCATTGTGGGCTTTTCCCAACAAACAGAAGTTGTAAATGGTAGATAACAAGGTGTAGAGCTGGATGAACACAGCAGGCCGAGCAGGAAGGCTGACATTTCGGGCCTAGACCCTTCTTCAGAAATCAGAAGGGTTTCCTGCTCCTCTGATGCTGCTTGGCCTACTGTGTTCAACTAGCTCTACACCTTGTTATCTCAGATTCTCCAGCATCTGCAGTTCCAACTATCTTGTAAATGGTAGTCCTGTTTGCATGAAATGGAAGTGTTCTATGCTCCAGCATGCAATTTGTGCACAAAAAAAAATTTAAGAAGTTACCATTGATAAATGCATCAATTAATTCCTTAAATATGAATGTTAATGTACAAATGCTTAAAATGTCTAAAATTATGTATATTTGCTCATTGGTATATTTGTAAATGGGGGTTTTACAATCCAGTTAGGAACTGTCTAACATTTAAAGAAAAATCCAAGCTACTCATTAAAGCCATTTGAATTTTGCCACAAGATTTCACTTGATAATTAACAAACAAGCTTTATATGAAAGGATTAAATAGAACAAACGTTATTAACAGAACAATATTTTCAAAGCGATATATGTTGTGCAGTCAGGTTCACTTCTTTCTCACCCCAATAATTCTCTAATAAGACATATCAACCTGAAAGTTTTGACTTCTGTAGGGATCACCTATAAATATGCTGCAGTTCACTTGAGGATTTTCCTTGCCTCTGGCTGTTCTTAGAGGTAAAACTTTGGACTATGGATACCTCTGTCCCTTGCAATAGCTCCAAAATATTCTGCTTATTGCTTTCATTGACACAAGACCCTGTAGGAACCACTAGTTTCAAATGTCAGGTTTCTTGTCCTTCTCAAAATTCAAACTGCACTTAAGTCTAACCCACATTCCAAGTTGTGATTGAAGACATTACATTTTTGCTGTACTTACAGTGAAGGCTACTGTAATTTGCCTTAGCTATCTTCTCTCAGTGAGCCACAAAATGTTCATAGCAGTTCCAAGCTGCAAATAAGTCTCAATGCACCAAGATCAATTGAAACCATAGCACCTGATGCTCTACCTATCTCCATGACAGCATAGCTGCTCTGCAATGTTCTCAAAACTGACCCTGCTTTAAGTGTCCTATCTTTAAAATTCCTTTTATGACCCTTTTGGAAGAAATGGATTTTACAACCTTTTAGTGTTTACTAATGCTTGTAAATTAATTTACCTCCACCTCCCAAAACAAATACATCTCTGTGGAATGCCATTATTACAAGGAATTTCATTTCTAAAGCTGAATAATCCCACATGCTGTTTTAAGGCCCTATCTCTTCTATGCTGACTTTATGAAGCAAACGTGGGTCACCCTTTGAGCTGCCATTTCTTGATGTGATCTGGCAGTCTCTGAGTTCAGCATTTTAGTTATCTTACACTTACAGCTTTCGTCTTCCCAGAGCTAAATATTGCCTCTAAAATATTAACAAAAACTAGAAACTAGATATTCACAGCAACAATAAAGGTTGATGTTTGAAAGAAGAAAGATTAGAGTCATGAACTTTTGATAGTTGGATAGTATTAGTCCTATCCCCCTAAGAAAATCCATTGTTCCATTGTTTTCTTTGCTTAGGTGACATTGCCATACCAGGAGAGGAGCAGGTCTTCTCATCATATCCTGGGATACTATTTTCTGCTGACGATTTCTACATCATGAGCAGTAGATTGGTGAGCAATATATTTTTAAATTCTTTTGTGTTATCTCTTTAATGCCTCCATTGCAGCTGAGGTGGATCTGCTTCCTTCCCTATCCATGGTGGATATCGTACAGCTGTGGGTCATAACTGTCTTTCGGCAGAAAGCTCGAAGAATTTCTTTAATGAACTTTAAATACCAGCATATCATCTGTGGCATTTCTCATAAGGCAAAGGATAGAGTGGTCCTTGCTAAGCCTCAGGTTATCCACTCCTTTCATTTTCAGAAGAACCTGAGGAGCCTCACCAGATCACCTTACCATTCACCCCATAAATCTTTTCTTGTTACTTGACCCGTCACCATTTATGTTTGTTCTCTTTTTTTTTTCACACCCTCTCATTCTTTCTGTCTCTCATGAGCTCATTAATTACAGTTGGATTTCGTAGAATGTACACATTTCACTGCTGGTTATAAAGACCAAAAGTTGTGTTTATATTTTAGTTTAAACGTAGTAATAAATCCCAAAGCATTTTGCCAGAGCATAACCAAAGAGCAATTCATACTGAGCCAAATATGGAGATATTAAGACAGGAGACTACAAGTTAGTTGAAGGAGATATGTTTTAAGGCATACTACAGTAATTATTGAGAGGTGTGTAAGGTAATTCCAAAGTTTAGGGCCTTAGTAGATGATAGCATGAATAATGGGAGGTTGCATAAGAGGCATGAGTTAGAATGCAGAATTTTCACAAGGCAAGATAATGGCACAGAAACAGGGAAGGCTGAAGCCATGTAAGCCATTTGAACAGGAGGGTGAGAAATTTTTAAATCCATGAATTTGTAGGTCAGAATTCAGTGTAGCAGAAGTGATGCGAATTGGAAGTAGGCTGTCTTTGTAGTGGAAAGGAAATGAGTCATCCTGGGGTCAAATAAGTCTGTGAAGTTGTGAAAGTCTTTGATTCTGAGATAGTAGCTGTAAAAGGGGTAGTGGTCTGAGCAGATTCAATGGCTAGCTCATTGATTTTAATTTAAAAGCTCAAGGCAATGACTTTTTTTTTAAAGGGCTTTTTTTAAAAAGAGCAGAAAAATGTTGGCTGATCCACAGCTCGCTGTCTAACAACTGAGGAAATGGAAGAGCTAACAGTTGGTGGTGAGGTGAAACTAGCTGCTTTCAAGATGCATGTCGAGCGTATCAACAGACAATGATGTGGGTGGGCAGCATGTGGAGAGAAGTAAGACAGTAATAAATCCTTAGGGAAGTCTAGAGATAATGGTGTAGGGCAGAAAGAGAAGCCATTGCAGGAAATTATCTAGCCACAACTGTCTATGTTGAAGTGGAGTTGAACACTGGTGATCTGGCAAAGTTGAACATAGGCAGAAAGGCACCTGGAAATTATAGCTGTTCACATCAGAAGCAGACACCATGTAGACAAGCTGTTCACAGTTGGATTGTTTCATTGTTACTACATACTTGGGGAGTCAGCAAATTCCATGATTTTTAAGTGTTGTTTGGGGAAGAAGTCTCAGACAGTCTGCAGTTCATTTACAGGATGTGTTTCTATTTGTATAAATTGTTGGAAAGCAGTTTTGATTTTTTTTGTGTGAGAAAATATTCCATTGAGAGGTGTGTAGAGATGGTGTAGAATTCTCATAGTTTCTGCATCATTAAAGAATATGATTTAGTGCAACTGTTGATAAAATGTAATTAGAGAGAGAGGTAGCTAGAACATCAATAATGAGAGAAGAAAGTGCTTCTATCGACGGTGTTCTGATGACAGCTGCAATTTTAAAATAGAGGTGCCAAACAATTAATATTTGATGAATCATATTCTATCGCTTTCATTTTTTTTCCATTAGGTAGCTCTAGAAACCACAATAGTTAACAATAATGCACGTTTGTGGAAGTTTGTGCAGCCTGTCGGTTCAGTGATGGAGTGGTTAAGGAACATAGTAGCTAATCGACTGGCTAAGAGTGGTGCGGAATGGGCTGCAATTTTTAGGAATTTCAACAGTGGCACGTAAGCTCTATTAATTTCAATTGCCTTGTATTGTACAACACTTTATTTAAAATTTCATTAAGGAATTTGCGTGAGCTGGTAAGGCCAGTTTTTCTTGTCTGTTGTTAATTATGTTTGGGAAGATGGTAGTGACTTCACCTTAAACTGCTGAAACCTGTGCTGTTAGATAATAAGTTTCAGGATTCTGACCCAGAGACGAAGAAGGAATGGCACTATATTTCCAATAAAGAAGACCTATAACTTCAGGGAGATGGTTTCTCAACATACTCATTGTTCTTCTGCTCAAGTTCACAGGTTTTGGAAGTGACCTAAGTGCTTTTCCACAGTACATTTTGCAGAACACTGTAGCCACAATGCACCTGTGTTGGAATGAATGAAAGTTTAAGATAATGGAAATGGTGCTGGACAAGCATGCTGCTTTGTCCTATGTTATAAGCTTCTCAAGTGTTGCTTGAGCTGCACTCATCAAGGTTTTCATATCTGTCGTGGAATGTAGGCTTTGCTGTCAACTTTTGCTGATCTTTAATTACCCTTAAGGTGATTTGGGAATCAGAAAGTTAAATTTGTTGCAATAAGGGATGAATTTTATGGACTTTTCTCGCTGCAAAAGTTAGAGTTGGTGTGTAAATAGCTTAAAACAAATCAGCTATAAAGCTCTTTTAGGTTACAAGTGTGAAACAGAGGTACAATAACACCTTGAGAATTAATGGCCTCAACTGACCAGTTTATTAAAAAGAAATTGACATTTTTCAGTTTTCTTCACATATTGACAATCTGAGTGCCACTCGAAGATTAGGCCCGCATTTATGCATATAAGCGTACAAGTCCTGAGTTTATATGGCTTGACCAGAGAGCACAGCACTGTAACAGTGCCATATAACATAAGATTTTGACTCCAGGTGTCTTTTTGCAAAAACAGATCTCAAAACAGTCCTTACAATTTAATAACTATTAAAAATTGATTTAATTTTACTCTGATTTGCAGACTAAGGTTTCCAAAATATGAGTCCAGTGCTAAGTATATATCTGTCAAGATACCCATAACCAACGACTCATGACTTTAAAATATTTGTTATTTAAATATAAGCACATATCAGTAAGTTTCATACTTTTTGTTACATTGAGGATCTACTTCTAAAGGCATTCAATTTTCCCTTGTCTTCTAATTAAATTATTTACGTCTCAAAAGATTACATTTAACTGTATTGAAAATTGGTTTTAACTGTTTGGTGACATAAGTACAACAAATATTAAAACAAATTTAAAAATATTAAATTTAAATATTAGTTTGTATTTCTCTAATGAAACTTCTAAATGTGCAGTTTGAGTTTTTGTTCGGAAAACGCTTTTGAATTTTATTCACTTCATTCTTGCTACTTAATTAATTTCCACAACATCAAGTCTGAAGCCTCATGAGAATATGTTCAGTACTGACTAGGGTAACCAAATTGGAAAAATAAAACCCACGGTCTATCAAGCCAGTTTTCACTCTGGAATCTGATTTCTCCAATATCACCATCAGTTGAGATCATAGTGACTGGAGAGATTGGAAAGGTTACGGACTGCTCTTAGATTAGGGCAGTTTAAGATAATGAGGATTTTGGCAGATAACCCCCCCCCCCCCCCCCCCCCGCCCCGCCTCTGTCGAGTGGGTCAATTACTGGAGGTAGCACATTGGTAAAAGATCTGGATGGGACATCAGGGAGATGTTTTCACTAAGAAGTTAGGTTCTGAAATGTTGTACTTGAAAAGGTGGTGGGAACTGGTTCTATAAATAATTTTGAAAGGAAATTAGAAATGTAGTTGAGGATGAAGAACTTGTGAGATATGTAGAAAGGCATGACTGCTTTTTGAGAGCCAGCTCGGGCATAATCGGCCAGATGGTGGCCTCATGCGCTATAAGTTTCTTTGATTCTATGTGGACAGATAGCCTGTTTGAGCCTTCAAATTCTCTCTAACGTTAGTAAGCTAATAATAACTTAGATCTTTGTTTTTTGGTCTATTTTAATGCTTACTCACTGCTTTAATGGACACTAAAAATAATGTACTGGATGTTGAAGATTGTTAATGATGATATGTTTTATTTTCTTTTACAGATACAATAATCAGTGGATGATTGTGGACTATAACTACTTTACACCAGGACAAATTGATATTAATAAGAACTTGCTGACAATTCTAGAACAAATACCGTAAGTATGAATGAGAATAAGTATGACTGATTAATTAATTTATCTTCCAGATAATCTTTGGACAATTTTCCTTTGCAATGTGTGCTTTCAGCATTTAGTACTCTTCTCTTTGGAAATGAAGTAAAATAATTTTGTACCTTAGTTTGTTGCTAAGTTGGCTGTATAGCTAGATGCAGATTGTTGATTATATTCTACAGATTGCTACTGTGCATGTTTTGCTATTGTATTTCATGATTTCTCATGGTTCTTTGTTCTGTGCAATTTCAGTGGGCAAATAATAACAGCTGATAAAACAAATGAACTGATGCAGAAGGGTTACTGGGCAAGTTACAATGTACCGTAAGTGTGAGATTTGATGGATTCTATGAGCTAATGTTTGTATTTTTGTGTTGAAGTCTCCATTAGTTAAATTCAAAGTATTACCTTGGTAAAATTCCTGTATGGACTACTGAGAAAAACAAACATGCTCTTCCATTGTTTTCATTTGGTTCTTATACTCCATTATCATATTTGCACCTTTCTTCCTCCCATCCCCTCCAAAAATAATGACACGAATGAACCCACTCCAGCACATTAGGTTTAGTCATTTCATAAACCATGTGAGGTGTTGGCTAAAATGAATACTCCCTGGAAATTTAACCTTGAGGAAATGTAATATGTAAATAATTCCACGAATATTTGAGCAAATCTTCAGAATATTTGTTTATTTGTACATTTCTACTTGATATACTACCTATGCAAACATTGCAGTTCTTTCTCTGATCTGTGGTATATTTCATTATCTCCATCTTTACCATTGTTGCAATAATTCCTACCACAGCCCCTGCAATGCACGTAGCATTATAAACTGTGCTGTTGTTGATTATCTCGACCTGTACCATTTCTAGAACATTGCTTTTCTCAGTCTAATGGGGAGGTGATGACCTAGTGGTATTATCGCTGGACTGTTAATCCAGAGACTCAGGTAATGTTCTGGGGACCCAGGTTCGAATCCCGCCACGGCAGATGGTGGAATTTGAATTCAATAAAAATATCTGGAATTAGGAGTCTAATGATGACCATGAAGACATTGCTGATTGTTGAAAAAATACCCATCTGGTTCACTAATGTCCTTTAGGGAAGGAAACTGCCATCCTTACCTGGTCTGGCCTACATGTGACTCCAGACCCACAGCGATGTGGTTGACTCTGAACTGCCCTCTGGGCAATTAGGGATAGGCAATGAATGCTGCCAAGCCAGCAACACCCTCATTATCCCATTAATGAAATGAATAAAGATCACTCTCACTTCACCCCTAGAAGTCAGCTCATTTGTCCATGTTTGAACCAAGGCTGTAATGAGGTCGGGAGCTGAGTGGCCCTGATGAAACCTAAACTGAGCAGGTATTGCAGAGCAAGTGCTGCTTGATAGCACTGTTGATGATACCTTCCATCACTTTACTGACGAGTGAGTGTAGACTAATGGGGCAGTAATTGGCTGGGGTGGATTTGTCCTGTTTTGTGTGTACAGGATATACCTGGGCAATTTTCCACATTGATGGGTAGATGCCAGTGTTGTAACTAAACTGAAAGAGCTCAACCATGGAAGCTGCAGTTCTGGAGCACAAGGCTTCAGTACTATTGCCAAAATGTTGTCAGGCCGTTGCAGTATCCAGTGCCTCCAGCCGTTTCTTGATATCACATGGAGTGAACACCACGAGGCCGTCGCCTCCCCATGTCTCTGACTTGACCCATGAATACTGACGCAAGAGATTGCCATCACTGAGCAATAGCTGGCATCCTAGATAATGACATAAATTCACTAAATTGGTGAAAATCTGATTTTTTTTTTCTTATTCATTAACAGGATGAAGGCGTCACTGACCAGGCAGCATTTATTGCCTATCCCTAATTCTCAATATTTTTCTGAATTCAAATTCCACCATCTGCTGTGGCAGGATTCGAACCCGGGTCCCCAGAACGTTATCTGGGTCTCTGGATTAACAGTCCAACAATAATACCACTAGGCCATTGCCTCCCCGATAGCCTTTGACATCAAGGCTGCATTCGACTGAGTGTGACATCAAGGAGCCCCAGCAAAACTGGAATCAATAGGTATCAGGGGTATACTGTCTGCTGGTTGAAGTCATACCTGACACATAAGAAAATGATTGTGGTTATTGGAGGTCAGACAACTCAACTTCAGGCCATCTTTGCAGGAGTTCCTCAGGGTAGTGTCCTAGGCGCAATCATCCTCAGCTTCTTCATCAATGACGTTCTCTCCATCAGAAGTTCGGAAGTGGGGATGTTTGGCGATGATTGCACAATTTTCAGTGCCATTTGCAACTCCTCAGATACTGAAGCAGTCCATGTTCAACTGAAGCAAGATTTGGACGATATCCAGGCTTAGGCTGACAAGTGGCAAGTAACATTTGCACCACACAAATTACAGGCAATGACCATCACCAGTAAGAGACAAGCTAACCACCAGCCCTTTACATTCAATGATGTTACTATCACTGAATCCCCCACTATCACACATACTTGTGGTTACCATTGACCAGAAACTGAACTGGACTTGCCACAAACTCGGTGGCTATAAGAGCAGGTCAGAGGCTAGGAAAACTGCAGCAAGTAACTCACTCCTGACTCCCCAAAGCCTGTCCACCATCTACAAGGCACAAGTCAGGAGTGTGATGGAATACTCCCCACTTGCCCAGATGTGTCCAACTGTAACAACACTCAAGAAGCTTGGCACCATCCAGGACAAAGCAGCCCTTTTGATTAGCGCCATATCCACAAGCATTCACTCCCTCCAGCACTGACACTCAGTAGCAGCAGTGTGTACTATCTACAAGATGCACTGCAGAAATTTGCCAAAGATCCTCAGTCAGCACCTTTCAAACCCACGAACACTTAGATCTAGAAGGTCAAGGGCTGCAGATACATGGGAAAACCACCACCTGCAAGTTCCCCTCCAAGCCACTCACCAACCTGACTTGGAAATGTATCACCATTCCTTCACAATCACTGGGTCAGAATCCTGGAATTCCATCCATAAAGGCATTGTGGGCTGCAGTGGTTAAAGAAGTCAGCTCACCACCACCTTCTCAAGCACAATTAAGGAGGAGCTATAAATGCTGACCATCCAGCAATGCCCACATCCCAAAAAATATATAATCCAGGTGGGCACTTCAATGTGCTACTGAGGATATGCAGTCATTAAGGATAATATAAAAGTTCAAGGTTGTTTCCCTGACTCTCTGTCTTGTTGCCCACTTTTTATGTCTGTCCCATCCAGTTAGTCACCTTTGACATCTACAAAGGCTAGAAATCGGTTCTGCTTATATCATATCCTGACTGATCCTAATTATCATATTGTTTTACCTCAGCCTAACCCATGTTATACGAATTGATATAACCATGGATAAAAGTAACATTTTATGTCTCTTTACCTGCAATATGTTTAATTTTCTACATCTCTGCCAGAACTGAATGACGAATAATAAATGGAGTAGGGTGGAGCTGGAGGAGCACAGCAGGCC
>NC_063355.1:18816718-18876322 GCF_021869965.1 Rhincodon typus | reverse complement strand
GCCTGCTGTGCTCCTCCAGCTCCACACTGTTATCTCTGACTCCAGCATCAGCAGTTCTTACTATCTCATAATTGGAGTAGTGCTGTCTGATTTTGTTGTAGCAATTTGAGTAAATAACGCTATATACATTCATGTATATGCTGTATATACTCGTATAAAAGTCAAATTTTTATACTTTTTTTTAAGGTTAGTTTTATGGGGTCGACTATTACATGGCGACTACTTTTGAGGGGCTGAAATTCATGCTACTGTCCAGAATACTGTATCATTAGCAGAAGCCCAATTGATCTCTAAATGAATAAACAATAAAACACAATGAATTACATTAATTACTGGATAAAGACAAAAAAAAACAAAATGAAACAGTAAAGATTTTAATCATACATACAAAAAGTAAAGTAAAATTAGAATATGGCTTTAAATTACAATTACATGGTACATCTTAAATTAAACAAATTAAAATTAATTAACTTCTTAAAATTAGCCCTCCTGCCGATTTCTGATTATAAACTGGTGAAAATGTAATATCTTCTCGTTCAGCAGGCAGCTTTTGTGCAAATCTTATTTATGAATCTTGTGCATCATCTTGACTTAAAATCTGAAATTCCATCCTTCTTTGATTTGTTTCGTGCATGGATTCGGATGGCTTCACGACTAACACATTTTCCATTTTGACGATTTTCAAGTACCCACTCAAACTATTTTTTCCAATTGTGGACACTTACTAGGTTTACCTCTGTTGGCACACTTTCATTTTGGCATTGTCTGAAGTTGGTTCAATATCTTTCTCCAGTCTCTCCAAAACACAGAATTCTCTTGCTGCTGCACAGTTATTTATCTTTTCTGCAACTTCAATAACTTCCAGTTTAAATGCTGCTGCATACTTGTTTTTTTCTAGAGGGCATTTTTACACAAAATGAAGAAATTTCAAAACCTCAACTGGGTATATGACTATTCCACGAGTGCTGCAGGAGAACTGAGCTCAGCTGAGCTGCACACAAGGGGACGCTGTCATCTGACTCTGACCTGATGCATCTTAAATTTTTGCGCCAAATTGGTGTGAATTGTACATCAAAACACACAGCATGAGAAAAGAAATCATTTCCTCATTGTAACATTTAGGGTCAGGATAATCCTTTGGCTCACAAATGTTGATCTGTTATCTGTGAAGAACTAGGAGTCAGCTTTTACAAGATATGGAAAATTCCAGATTTTTTGGCCAAAAATAGGTGTTGGCTTTTACATGAGATCAACTTTTACTCAAGTATATACAGGATGTGTAATTGGTTGAAATATTCACATCACTAATGTTCTTGTCACAATTATTCGTATTCACATACTCTGGTTATATTTGCACTGACGTTTTATATCTGTAGGAATTTTCTTAATGGCTTATGATTGACTGAGATATTCCATGATAGAAGTTGGCACTGTATTGGTGCATCACTTCAGAGTGCTAGAATAATAGCTAATAGAAACAGATTCCTCATTAGCCGGAGTTTGCTTCTTTGCCCACATTGGTTTGAATTTTGCCCTTACTGGAGAACACTACTGGAGGCTGAATCGGCTTGGATTGTTTTATTTAGAGCAGAGAATGCTAAGCAGACCTGATTGAAGTATATAAGATTGTGAGGGAGTGGGGGGTATGCACAGGGTGGATAGAAAGCAACTGTTCCCCTTAGTTGAAGGATCAGTAATGAGGGACATAATTTTAAGTTGAAGGGCAGGAGATTTTGAGGGGATTTGAGGAAACAATTTTTCACATAGGATGGTGGGAATCTGGAATGCAGTGCCTGGGAAGGTAGTAGAGGCAGGAAACCTCAACCTTTAAAATGTACATGGATGAGCACTTGACACATCATAACATTCAAGGCTATGGGCCAAGTAATGGAAAGTTGGGGAAATCAAAGGAAATGTTGTCCCTGGTTCATTGGTGCTCTGAATTGACCAGAGCAATGGCAGAGAAATTTAGATACTTATCTCTCTGTGTGCTATAATGCTAATGCTAGGAAGACCCATAGGAGCAGAAAAGTGGGTGACATTCTGTAAGTAAATATTTTTACTGAATGAAATTGAAGTTTTTATTTTTGATAACTACTATTCATACTTTTTTAAACCTTCCATTTCTGTAGATATTTTGAAGAGATTTTTAATGCCAGTGGTAAAGCAGCCCTCGTTAAGGAATTTGGAGACTGGTTCAGTTACGATAAGACTCCTCGAGCCCTGATATTCCGTCGAAATCAGACTTTAGTTACAGACATGGATTCAATGATTAAATTAATGAGGTACATGGAGCTACATCGGTCAGGATAAAGGTTCCACATTGTGTTGATCTTTTAAACTAGTAAACATAGTGAGGTTCAGCTAAATTGCAGGACATTACACTAACATAAAGGACTTGGATAAACCTCAGAGTATATTGATTTTTAAATTCTGTTATTTGCCTGAAACGGAGTCCTAAATAACAAGCGAGTACTTTTTTGTGCATTTTAAGAAATTAGACAAGATCATTCCGTTTGAATTACTAGATTCTATTTTAGACTAAAATAATGAGATCACCCCTTGAAAAGACACAATTTATGTTAATAGCCTTGGTCTGAAATAAGCTTTCACGAGCAAAATGTATATCAAATTTATCTTGGATTTATCCACAATATTATGTACGTTTTACTGTGAAAATTTGTATTGATGTTATTAAGCTCATAAGGTTCTAAAATATGTTCTATTAATTTCCATTAGTCAGCACCCTCCTTGTGTTGATTTTTGTACGAAAATATGCTCAAATATTGGACTTATTAGCTAACATAAAATTCAGAGCTTATTTTAATGCCAGACACACATACCTCTTTAGTTTCTTGAATTCGAGCACCATGTGTTCAGATAAAGGTGTCAACTGGGAGCTGATTGAAATTATTAATTTTATAACATTTGCAAGCCAAACAATTAAGACTCAGAGAGAGATGACATTTTCCATTCGTGGATTGGAACTGCCATATCAAATTAATTATTTGTGAGAGAAATCAAAACTAGCAGCCATAATTATAAAATAGTTGATAATAAATCCAATTGGGAGTTCAGGAAATATTACTTTACATAGTGTGATTAGCAGGTGGAACTTAGTACCAAATGAAATGACTGAGGCAAATACCATAGCTGTACTCAAAAGAAATAATAAATATGCAAGGGTAAATGGAATCAAAGGTTATGCTAATAGTTAGATCAAGTAAAGTGAGAAGAATACCATGTGGAGCATAAATACTGGCATTGACCAGTTTGGCCGAATAGTCTGTTTCAATGCTGTAAATTCTATATAGCTATTTATATGAAGATTACTTCTCAATTTACAGGATTCCACTTCGAGAACCCTACAGTTTGAAGCAGAACATTTTGTATTTAGTCTATTCCTGTTCTGCCGTTATTATTTTTTTAATTCTCCTGTTCAGACGTTTTGTATTTGGGACCTATGCCACTGTAATGGCAACAGCAAAATTCTTTGATCCACCTGTATGACTATGAAGGACTGTGACCTTTTTTGGTTTGCATTCCTCCTAAGTTAGAACAAAAAGTAAGAACATTTAGAAAAGTGGTACTTACAATTTTTGAGGCACATCAGCTTACCTTGCTGAGTGATAGGATTTACTGAAATGAGGATATGGGCACAAAATTAGACACAGTTTGAGGTTCTGTTTGATTTATTTCATTGTCAACTCATAGGATATTGACTTTAAAACCTTAATGCACCATGATTATGCTTTTTAATTTTCAGGTTCTTATTGATTTCATGTCATTGAGCACAATGCCTTTTTCTTCTAGGTTAAAGATAATGTTCATTAACAGAAAATGTAAGATTTAATTATGACCATTTGTTAAATGAAGGAAATAATATGAGGTTGTTGACTTGCTCGCTGAGCTGGCTTGTTCTTGTTTAGACGTTTCGTCACCATGCTAGATGACATCATCAGTGGAGCCTCCGAGGAATCTATGTTATTCTACTGCGCTTGAAATTTACACTGTCCGGTCCGTTATGGGGAGTAGTGTCATTTCCGGTTTTGATCTGTACAGGTTTGTATATGGGATCCAATTCTATATGTTTTCCTACAGATGGGAAGGAAACTAGCCATCAGAATACATAAACATCAACTAGCAGCAAAGCGGTAGGATGAGCTGTCCTTAATATCGGTACACTCAGACAATGAAGGCCATCAGTTTAACTGGGACAAGGTAACCATAGTAGCTCAAGCCAAACATTGACATGCACGGGAATTCCTAGAGGCATGGTTCTCCACCTGTAGTGCTATCAACAAACATATAGCACTGGACCCCATATACAAACCCATACAGATCAAAACTGGAAATGTCAGTACTTACCTTAACGGACCAGACAGTATAAATTCCAAGCGGAGTAGAATAACATCGCTTCATCGGAGGCTCCACTGATGATGTTACCTAGCATAGTGATGAAACATCTGAACAAGAACAAGCCAGCTCGGCGAGTAAGTCAACAACCTCACCCACAATCGGAACTACAGATCTTTGCCAAAACTTTAAAAGCAACAATATTTCAAGCAAATAGTAGGGACTTTTAACTGCTTTTACAGAGTGCAGTACTAAAAGAAGTATACTCTATTCCAACCAGGGGAGAAGGTTTCTAGAACCAAATATGCTGTTTACAAACTTTGCTGTTTCTTTGCTGGTTAAGCATGCTGCCAATTCTTTCTTTTCCTGGATCTCAAATTTAGTACTCTGCTTCCATCACTTTGCAATTCTTTGATCGACAGACATTAATCACAAATAACCTAATTATTACATCTTGGTTTTATCTGCCCCTCTTGGCACCCACCCAATCTAATTTAAAAAATGCAAACATTTTTATTTAATGTTTTCAAATGTTGCAAAGCTCTCTGTAGCCAATGAAATACTTTTCAAGTGTGGTTACTGCTGCAGTGCAGAAATTGTGCTGAAAATCTTCAAGTTTCAGTCTCCATTCGGAAGGCTTTTGCTTGCTTGGAGGTTTTATAACATATTCAATATTAAGTTTTCATGTTTTCACTTTTCAGGTTAATTAATTAGTTTGTATTTGTCAGGTATAATAACTTTAAGAACGACCCTCTTTCCGAATGTGTGCAATGCAATCCTAAATACAACGGTGAGAATACAATTTCTGCTAGATCTGATCTAAATCCAGCCAATGGAACTTACCCGTTTTCAGCATTAGGACAGCGTTCACATGGTGGTACAGACATGAAGGTGAGATTTTTTTAAAAATTATATTGTACAGCACAAAGAATTAGGTGGGAACAGCATCTGAATGGGAGATCATTTAAAACTGTGGGTATGACCTTTCATAGGAACAGCAGAAATTCTAATAATGGGTTCCACGTGAAACATTTTGGCTCTTTTTATTCAAATGCTTTACTGCCGAGTCATGCAATTCCAATAGTATACATTATTTCAGTTTTTCTTTGCTTTATTGCTACACAAAAAAAATTAATTCAGACCAAAAGTAGTTTTGGTAATTTGGTAATTTTTCACTTCCCTATTCCTCTCTCTTCCCCACCACCTCTCCGGCCCAAAAAAAAACATGCACTAGATAGAATGCTTTAACTTGCAATTTGCTGGTCTCTGATATCTTGCACAATTGCTGGACAACACACAGAAACTTAGAGAAGGCATCCTAACTTTAACTTCTTTCCTAAAATGGATGTTTGAATAATTTACAAAGAACATGTTAAGATTAACATTTCAACAATTAACTAAACAGTGAAAGAAATGAGGAACTAACTGGTCAGTAATTGTATTGTTACCTCTTCCTTTAATTATGTCACATTTACCACTATGTTTGACCATCACCCATTGAAGAACAGTACAAACTTAACTCACTTGGTAGCACAGAGTCAAAAAATTCTGAATTTGAATTACACATGATCTGAGTGTAGAATTAAGTCTGATATTCTAGTGCCACACTGAAATATGGTTGCATTTCTTATCCATGGTACCATTTATTTGTCCAGGAAGGCATTAAAGATACTGTGCACTATCTAAAATTCTATGGCACAGTCCGGCGCATCGTATTGAGTTTCTATCTTTAGCATTCTTCTTTTGACAAACTCGATAGATTTAACTGTCATGTCATTACATTTGATTATTGAATACCTACTGACAATTGCACACCAAAAGTATTCAATCGTCTGAAATACAACTTTGATTTACTTAACACTGCTTATATTCCACAAACATACTCTCTCTTCTTTTAGATCTAATCAAACCATTTCTAATTGGCAACACCTGTCTGCAGGCCCACTATGGTAACCAGGATGGCTTTCTAAAGCTAGCATTAGCTGATTTGATGATCTGTGACTTGTGTTAATACCTAGGTTACTTCGTTTGAGTTACACAAAAACTACCAGATGATTGCAGTGAGTGGTCCAACATGGGATCAAGTTCCAGCATTTCAGTGGAGCAAATCCCCTTTCAGCAAGCTTATGCACAAGGGACAGCCCGATCTGTGGAAGTTTCTACCAGTAATGGTGCAGTGGAACTGAAAACCTAAGAACATTTACCAGATTAAAAGAAAAGTATTCTAAATCGGATTAAGCCATTTATGTTTATCATCTGCTTCACTTTAAATATTCTTGTTAACTTTATGAAGTTGATTTTTGAATGAGAGTAATTGTAAATGTCTGATCACCATTTGTGGTGTAAATTTTGCGAAATAATCACTAAGTCTTGCCGAAGTTTCATTTTGAATGCATTCTTGCATGAGCATTGTTGTGTACTTGATGAAATTTTAAGTACCTGGTGTTCCACTTTAATATGAAGGAAGCAAAACTATGTACAAATTAAAGCTTAAGGCAGGGTTTCGCAGCCAAGGTATTTTTAAAGCTAATAATCTGCTAAGTAAAAGGTTTGTTTTTTGAAGACTTTAGATTTTGATAACTTAATGAACAAGAGAAAATTCCACTCCCAGAAGGACTATTACTTTTCACCCAGAGTGACCCCATGGACCTGTAGTTGTGTATCTGATTGACCATAACAAGTCGTGCAGGCTTAATGCAGGCTGAGCTGCCAAAATCACCATGTCATTATTCTTTTGTCGAGTAGTCAAACCAAATAAAAATCCAGTTTAAGGTCAGTTGTTAAAGAACCATGACATTGGAGACACGTTGCACCTTCGTGTGACTTGTCCACCCATATGATTGATTAGTTGTCTGCTGGTAGACCACCCAACAAAAACATTGCAACTGCAATCAAATTGCTGTTAACCTGATTGGAACATTACTTAAAACTTCAGCTTTTTAAAAATGTTTCTTAAATTCTACATAACTGGTGCTAATACAGAAATTTGTACATTACTTTTGAATACAAAGTTGCTGATTTATTCTTGAGTACAAAGCATGTTGCGATGTTTAAAGTCAGTGAAATTGGATTTGTGCATCAAATCTGAGTGACCTGATTTAACATGGGGAAATATTAATGTATCTTTGCCAGGCCCTTCCCTTGAGCAAGTCTGTACCTTGCTAATGGTATCCAAATTATCTATCAATTTTCATGTGTCAGGAAAAAAAAACTGGAAGGTAGATGATTGATGTTGATTTAGAATACTTTCGCAAGCAGACCTCAGGTACCAATACTGAGCTCAGAACTACTCTCAAACTAACAATGCTTAATTTCTGGTAGCATTGTACCAGGGAGTGTAATTCTTCAGATGAAGTTAAGAGCAAGTAACAACTCTGCTAGCTATGCAGATGTAATTTAATCCCCTTTTAAAATTCCTGTTATATCCTTTTACTTTATATATAACCTAATTATATTGTTTAGCGTTAAAAAGAACACTTCATGGCAATATGGGAAGCAGAACCATTGTGTTGGGTGGAGCCTAGAAATTAACACTGCAAATCAGATGGAGAAGTGATGTAAACCTTAAGCTTTCTAAAGAGCAAGAGGCTGCAATTAAAGCATGTCTGTCTCATACACCTAGTTCTCATTATAACTGTGGCCATGGGAATTTAACTTGGAGCTCCACACAGAAATATATTTGTACCATGTATCTAGTGTAATCCTATGTTATACACTTGTATTATTCCTTCACTGGTACTGCTCAACCACATGTGGAATTTCAACATTTGGTCACTAGCAATTGCCAATACGAATCAAAAAGCAAAATGCTGCTGATGCTGGAAAGCTGAAACAAAAGCAAAAAATGCTAGGAAATAGTCAGTAAGTCAGGCAGCATTTGTGGAGAGAGAAAGTATTAACATTTCAGGCTGATTAACTTTTCGCCATTCTGATGAAAGGTTGAGATATAATGATTTGTGTCTTAAGGTTCTTGCGAAGATTTGTAGCTCGGGTTGTGGATGAAGTTGTTAGCTGGTTATCGTATACAAGTTTCGTCACAACGCTAGGTAACAACTTCAGTGAGGCCTCTGATGAAGCAATGTTGTTCTAGTCTGCTTGGTATTTATATGATCCGGTCTGCTAAGTTAGGTTGTGTCATTTCCGGTTCTGTTCTGCATGGGTTTATATATGGGGTCTAATTCTACATGTTTGTTGATTGCATTACGGGTTGAAAGCCAGGCCTCGAGGAATTCTGTGGTTGGCTTGAGCTAAGATGGTCATGTTGTCCCAGTTAAATTGATGGTCTTCATTATCCGAGTTAACTGAGATGGGGGAAAGTTTGTTGTGTTGTTTTTGCTGCTAGCTGGTGTTCGTATATCCTGATGGCTAGTTTCCTTCTGGTCTGGCCAGTTTCCTTCTGGTAATGTTTGTTGCAGTCATTGCAAGGTATTTTGTAAACTACATTGTTACTGCATGTCATTGGTTTTGGGTCTTTGGTCCTTGTGTGTGTTTGTTGTAGTGTGTCTGTGGGTTTGTGTGCTACCATGATTCCTAGTGGTTGTAGGAGTCTCGTTGTCAGTTCTGATATGTTCTTGATACAGGGTAGTGTGGCCAGTGCATTGGGCCATACTGTGCCCTCTTGGCATTGTCTATCGAGTAGGCACCTGCGGATGAAGTTATTGGAATATCTGTTGTTAGCACGTACCTTGTGTAGGTGCTGTTTCTCCTTCCTGTGTAGTTCTGGCATGTTGCAGTGAGTTGTGGCCTGTATGAATAGTATCCTAACACAACTTTGTTTGTGGATGTTGGGGTGATTGCTGTGGAAATTAAGGATTTGTTCAGTGTGGGTTGCCTTCCTATAGACTGTAGTTTGGAACTTCCTGTTGGTCATGCATTCTACCCAACAAAAATAAAGACAGAATCCCCCTTGTCCTCACATATCACCCTACCAACCTCGCATCCAGCTTATCATTCTCTGCCACTTCTGCCATCTACAATCCGACCCCACAGCCAAAGAGATATTTCTCTCCCCATCCCTACCTGCCTTTCATAGGGACCACTCTCTCTGTGACTCCCTCATCCGCTCCGCACTCCTCATAAACCCCACCACACCCGGCACCTTTCCCTGCAATTGCAGGAAGTGCTACACCTGCCCATACACCTCTCCCCTCATCTCCATTCAGGGCACAATACAAACTTTCCATATTAGACAGGGTTCACCTGCACATCTGTCAACTTGGTCTACTGTATCTGCTGCTCCCAATGTGGCCTCCTGTACATCAGTGAGACGAAGCGTAGACTTGAAGACCGTTCCGTAGAGCATGTGCACTCTGTTTGCGACAAACGACAACACCCTCCGGTCACCAACTATTTTAACTCCCCCTCCCACTCCCTGGGTGACATGTCCATCTTGGGCCTTCTCCAGTGTCACAATAACACGAGGAGCAACAGTTCATATTCCGCCTCAGGAGCCTACAGCCCGATCACCTAAACATGAAATTCACCAGTTTTTGAAATCTCCCCACCCCCGGCCTCATCTCATCCCCAACCCTCCCTCTCATCCCCGTCTCCTTGACCTGTCACAACCTGTCCATCTTCTCTCCCACCTATCCGCCCCATCCATCCCACTGACCAATCCCCATCACTCCCTACCTGCACTCACCTATCACCATCCACCCACCTTCCCCAGCCCTCCCCTCTATTTATTTCTGAGCTCTCTTCCACCTCCCTATTTCTGACGAAGGGTCCCGATCTGAAATATCAACTTTCCTGTTTGTCTGATCCTGCCTGGCCTGCTGTGTTCCTGCAGCTCCACACTATATTGTCTCTGACTCCAGCATCTGCAGCTCTTGCTATCTGAGTTGATTTTTCTCTTCCTCTTCTCTCGTAAATATGATCCCTGTGAAAACATTGATGATGAGTTGGTGTGTCTCTTCTAACTTGGTGCCTTTAACGATGACAGATGTATCGTCCACGTATTGGATCCACAGTTTTGGCTGTATGAGGGGGAAGAGTAGTGCGTTCCAGTCTTTGCATGACTGCCGCTGCAGTATGCCCCAAGATGGGTGACCTCATAGGTGTGCCATTGATTTGTATATTTGGCCATTAAAAATGAAGTGTGTGGTGAGACATAGGTCCAGTAGTCTAGTATGTCGTCCTTGCTGATGGAGCTGTTTGGAGTCGCCGCTTCTGCTGCATCCAGTAATATGGCAAGTGTTTCTCTGGCTAGGTATGTCAATGGATGAGAATAGTGCTGTGACTTCAAAAGAGACCTTAATCTTATCGTTTTTTTTGAGGTCCAACAAGCTCAATGATTTGTGTCTAATTCACTGTACTTCCAGAAAAACCAACTTGAAGTTCTGCTGTTCTCTCCAACAGAATTTCCATTTGTCAATTGTACTCTGTTCTCCTTCACTGCTTTCTAGTTTTCTTCTCATGTCTGAGCCGCTCCCATCAGATGCTTTCCTTTTGTCATTGTCCCATCCATCCCCTTGCTCAAAATCTACTGTATCAGTACAAGCAACATTTATTTCAGCCAACCACTTAGTTTGAAACTGAGTCAATTTAGCCTAAACTGGGAAGGGGTGGTATTCCCTTTTCCAGAAAGACATGGGAACCGGTCGGGTCCCTGTGACAAGCTGATGGTTTATTTCACGCCAGCTCCCAAATTTACTGAGTTAGCGCATTCAGTTGTACAAATTGCCGTTGGTGACATTTAACTCTAGGGCTGCAAAGTACTAATTAGAAGACATCACACTGAACTTGAATCATTTAAATTCAGATTTTTAAAAAAATAAAGTTCTTTTGAGTACAAGCCAATACCCGGTTTCTGTCCTGAAGATTGTTGTTGGAGCTTCTTTGCCAAGCTATTGTGATTGAGGGGTGTGTACAGTTACAACGTGTTATTCACACACATTGCTCTTCACAGCAGTTTCTTGCTAGTGGTCAACAATAAGAGCCCAAAAGATTATTTTCTCCTGGCCTTGCTCATTGTCACTGTAATTTTACTCATGGTCATATCCACAACCCTACTATTAATCTGTTAATTTGCTGTCATTGTTCTGACTGGGTCGATGTCAGATTGACCACTGCACAGTCACTGAGTTATGCGAAGGTGTGGCCCTGCCCCTGAAAATAATTTGTGTTGCACCAATGAAATACCTGTAAAATGGAAAGAATGCGAACTAATATCTACCACCCATGTCTCTTCGAGAGAGCAGATTAATGCTCAGTTAGGTGTTGCTAATACATTGTTAGTTGTTTTAGTACACTCTACAAGGATTTTGTTTTGGTATTTTCTACTGGTTGAAATTCAATCATCTGTAAAATGTTAAAAATATGCAGCTTTGACTATGGGGAGAGCTGGGGTTTGGTATCCTACGTCATGTTCAGTCGGAGCAGATTAAAGATGCTGGCAGCAGCTCTCTCTTTCAAATTGACTTTGTTTTTCCAGGGATGTTTGTGATTTGCTATCATCTTGCTGCCTCTCTTGATCAATAGACTAGTTATAATTTACTGTTGAGGTAGTACTGCAAGCCATTTAATTGAGTAAACTTTTAAGGTGACCAAGGACTTTTTTTAGTTAGAATTACTAAGCTGTCAAAAGTGATTTTAAGTTGAACTTGGCCATGGACCTCTTTATTTTTAGCACTTTATTTTAATTCCAAATATACAGAGCAGATCCTGCAATCTCTGCATCTGAAATGTTAGCCTCAAGATCAATGAGGTTTTCTCTGCTGATGTCACTTTGCTATCCATGTAATTTTAAGAATATATATTGAGACACAGTTGTCCAGAATCTAGTCCCAATAACATTCCAGAAAGAATGTCCATAAGATATAGGTGCACATTTGGCCCATCGAGTGTGCTCCACCATTTGATTCGGCTGATATGTTCTCAACCTCATTTTTCTGCTTTCTCCCTTTAACCCTTGATCCCCTTACTAATCGAGAACTTACGTATCTCTGTCTTAAGCACAGACAATGACTTGGCCTCCACGGCCTTCTGTGGCAATGAGTTCCATAGATTCACTACCCTCTGGCTGAAGAAATTCCTCCTCATCTTGAGGCTGTGCCCTGGGGTTCTAGTCTCTCCTATTAGTGGAAACATCTCCATATTTTGTAAGTTTCAATCAGATCCCTATCCTTTTAAATCCATCAAGTACAGACCCGGGTCCTTAACCACCACTCATGTGACCAGCCATTAACCCCGGGATCATTCGTGTAAACCTCCTCTGGACCCCTTCCAACACCAGCACATCCCACATCTTTCCTTCGATGCGGGGCCCAAAACTGCTCACAACATCCCAAATGCAATTTGACCAGAGCCTTATACAACCTCAGCAGTACATCTTTGCTCTAGAAATGAATGCTAATGTTGCATTTGCCTTCCTAACTGCAAACTGAACCTGCACATTAACCTGGAGAATCCTGAACGAGGACTCCCAAGCCCCTTTGTTCTTCATATTTCCAAAGCTTTTCCCCATTTAGAAAATGATCTATACCTCTATTGTTCCTATCCAAGTGCATAACTGCACACTTTCCCACTTTGTATTCCATCTGCCACTTGTTTGCTTACTGACCTAGCCTGTCCAAATTCATCAGCCTCCCCACTTCCTCAACACTCCCTGTCCCTCCACCTATGTTTGTGTAATCTGCAAATTTAGGAACAATGCCCTCAGCTTCTTAGTCCAGATTGTTAATGTATAACATAACCAGTTATGGCCTAACACTGACCCCCTGTGGAATGCCACAAATTACTATCTGCCATCCTGAAAATGACCCCCTTCCCACTCTGCCTTCTGCTGTCAACCAATCCTCTTTCCATGCCAGTACCTTGCCCCTAACACCATGGGCTCTTGTTTAGCAGCCTCCTGCACAGCACCTTGTCAAAAGGCCTTCTGGAATGTGAGCAGGGTGCCCTCCAATATTCTGTCAATCTTGCGTAGACTTCTCACAATGTGAAATACAAGTCAGGTGCAGTCTGAAGTCCATGTTAGCTTTATAAGTTGTCATAAATCAATGAATACTCGAACTTCAGTAGACAACCGACATCCTTTCTCTCGCCTACCCTCGCACTATGTGGCTTTTTTTTTAGCAAAATGGTGCAGTAAGTGGGTCTTTGTAGCAAGGAAATGGTTCTTGCGTCTGTAGTGGTTTTAATGTAGTGAAAGGTACTAAGACAGTTCATCGTTAAACACCACTTGAAACCAGGTCAAAAGTTAGCTTTTAAAGAAGGAAAGAGAGGTAGGAATTTTGCGTTCAGTCAGCTAACTGCTAGGACGTACCTACTCGAGACTAACGCGAATTTCGGATGGGTACACAATAATATAGAGCAAAAAGCAAGCTTAGATTAACCACGAGTAAATAAAGCTTCTCCTAGCGGAATGAGACCGGCTTTATTTCATGTGTACGATGATGCCCAAATAAAAGAAAAACATTAAAGAAATATAGAATAAAGAATAGTTTCGGAAATCTATCGATAAGTTTACACACCGTTCTCTGGCTGACGCTCTATGTCTCTCGCTTTCCAACCTCAGCAAGTAATGTGTAGCAGATTATTGAGCACAATGGAATCTTCCACATTACAAATGCACTGGCGTTGCTGCAACATGTGTGGAAGGTTTGTAGATGATTGATTGCCTTTCTTCATGTGACCTGTTGAAATTCCTTGATACAAAACATGTTTTCTTTTTGTGACGGGTGTAGTTTTCTTCCCCATCCTTTTCCCCACTAAGAAAACACATCCCACGTCCAGTATGCACAGAATTACCCGGCTGAAACTGGGATACTGGTGTTGACTTTAAGCACCTTTAACTGCGGACCTGGGCTGAAGACATATTTCGGTTCAATTCACCACCTACCTTCTCTTTTGAATTGCCACTTAAGTGAGATGGTGGGAAACAAAACTGGATGACAAAGCTCGATAAGTATGAATTGAGGATGGTCATCTTTAGTTGATGCTCCTTTGTGACATCTTATTATACTTGTACAATGAGAGGCGGTTTACCCTCCATTCCTGTACCTGAAATACATTCCGGGTGTTCATCACCCTTTTTTATGTGTGAAGAATGTACTGATATCATAACTCATTCTGAGTTTAAACTGGTATTCCTTTTCATACTGTCGAAGCTTGACTTTTAAGAAATTTTCTAATAATTATTTTTACCTCTATAAGATGATCTCTCAATTACTTTTTTTTTTCTCCACAGTTGATTGTAGAGTCCCTACTGTGTGGAAGCAGGCCGTTAGGCCTCTCAAGTCCACACCAAACCTCCAAAGAGCATCCCATCCAGTCCTACCCCCTACTGTGTATTTCCCACCCTAGACACCATGGGCAATTTAGCATAGCCCATTCACCTAAGCTGCACATCTTTGGATAGTGGGAGGAAACCTGAGTGCCCAGAGGAAACCCAGGGAGAATCTGCAAACTCCACACAGGAGGCTGGAATCAAATCTGGGTCCTTGGCACTGTGAGGCAGCAGTGCTAACCACTGAGCCACCATGCTGCTCAAGCCTTGGCTTTGTCCAATCTTGTATCTCAATCATGCCTGCTCCATTCACTTATTTGGAGGTAACTCACCCAACTGATATCCAATATATTCTAACCTTCATAATTTCTTACTCGGTCTCAAGGTTCACACTTGATCCCTCTTTCATTGGACTTAACCGATAGTATATAATGGGGAATCTTGTTGATTTGTTTTATAAGTTTAGGCACATCTTATGCTTCCCATAGTGGACTTGGGATGTTAGCCCCTGCAGATGGTCAGGTTGGCCAGGGAGATCTTCCTCCTGAATTCACCAGGCTATTGCTAAACTATAACATGAGGGAGAGAAACATGACATGTAGGTCAAAGATTTCCCATTGAAGATTACAAGATCAAAATAGACTTGTTTGTAGGATAGAAAAGTTTATTTTTAAAAAATCAATTTCAAACGTGTATTACAAATCTTTTTAACAAACTGGTGATAGTGATTGCAATTCTTCAAATGTTTGTTTTGCAGACAACATTTAAATAATACTATAGAAAGTAACTGAAATGTTACAAAACATTGCTGTTTACAGTGAGTAAACCTGAGACGACTGTATAGACTTGCTAATATAGTTATTGTATTTACATAAAACAAAAATACTACTTCAACAAAAATATTGCAGTATCTATTCCAGCAATCCAGTATAGCTCTGTTTCAAAAAAAACTTTTTAATCAGTTTCAGAACAATCATTCTGGAAAACCTTTCCTAAAAAGGGTGAAACTTTAAAAAAAGCCTCAATGTTTCAGTACACTTACAGATGCCAACATTTGGAAATTTGCCAAGGTCAAGCCATGTCCATTGGGAAGAATTTGAGAAAAAAAACCATAGTGAGACATTTAAAAATCCATTAAAATTAATAGTATGCTATTTAATTGGCCTAATTAAGAATGAAAGACAAGATTAAAAACTAAGACGTTCTAGATATGTTTTAATATTTAGTGCTCTGTTAACTATACTAAAGCACATCAAATTGCAATATGTTTGTTGCAAAAAAAAAGTCTCACTTGAAATAGACTTCAGAGCTTAACAGGTTTGTATTCTGTTTTTATTTTAAACAAAGGAGGTTAAAAACATTACCGTGGAATGTTAGCCTCACTTAAAATAAATATCTGACCCAGAAATGTAAGCCTGTGGCTTTAAGCTTAGCAAATATAATTAATAATCTCATTGAGCACCCCAGGAGATCAGTCTCTCAGGCTTTTTTTTTGTCATACCCATGGAAGTAAATATACATATCTTAATGATCTTGGTTGAATTGTATGAAAGTCTCTGGAGAATCTAAGACTGAGCTGAACTTGGAAGCAATCTCCTTACTCATCAGGGAGTACTTAATCTGAAAAGTTTAATAAATGCCCAATTTTGGGCTGTGTAAATGAGGGTAGGTTACAGGAAGGAGTTAAAAGTGACACTTGCAGGGGAAAAGGTCATATTAACAGTCCCTGTGGGATACCACATCACCAAGTCAGGAGTCCATGTGATGATGAACTCAAGGGGATTATGTGAAAAAAGCAAAGAGATGGTGATCTTCATATGAATTCTAAAGATGACAGATTTCCTCTCCATTGTGTAAAATCCCATTAATATATCCTTTTGATTGTCTGATAGGGTGTTGGTAGAGATTAAATCGTAGCAGTTGAACAGTTAAGGAGATAATTCATAGCTCCCAAGAAAGATTCCATTGAGAAAGAAAGACTAGGAGAGGAATGCACCAGCTGTGGCTAACTAAGAAAATTATAGATGGTATTAAATTGAAAGAAAAGATTTACAATGCTGTGAAGATTCCTTGTAAGTTAGAAGATTGTAGAGCATTTAGAAACCACCAAAGAATGACTAAGAAAATATACACAGACATTAGAACATGAGAGAAAACTAGAAAGAAATATAAAATACACAGTAAAAGCTTCTATCAAGTATGTAAAAAAGGAAAAGTGTAACTAAAGAAAATAAATATTTCAGTCCCATAAAGGATGAGTCTTAGAAGCTCAATAAATGACTAATTTTGGGCTATGTTTTCTGGCATAAGTTGCAGAGTGACACTTGGATAGGGGCAAAGGGTTAGAGTTAGAATTAATACTTGGTGACAAGGTAATGGGAGAGACTTGGAACAAGAACGTTGTGGGTGTAATTACAATAGAAGGTACAAATAAGTAACCTAATAATGGTAGAAAATCAAGAGGCAAAGGAATGGAAGAATGTAAATTAATTGTGATCAATAAAGAAAAATAACTAGGAAAACAATGCAACTAAAGGCTGACAAGTCCCATATCTCTGATGCCGATGGATTTTGGGTCTTAAAAGAAATGGCTACAGAGATACTAAGTAAACCACAAATGTAATGCCTTAAGAAAGGAGGGAGTCCGAATGCAGGAAACTTCAGCTTAACATCTCTCAATGGGAAAACATTAGAGTCCATTGTTAAGGAAGTAATAGCAGGATATTTAGAAAATCATCATATATTCAGGTAGAGTGAACATTATTTTGTGAAAAATAAATCATGTTTGACAAATGTATTAGAGTTCTTTAATGATGTAATATGTACAGTAGATGTAAGGCATTTGTTGAGGAACCTTTTCAAATTCCTTTTGTGTGGTAACAGAGGAAGCCAATTAAACTGGTAATGAGGTTGAGAATTGGGTTCAACAAAAACAGAAGTTGCTGGAAAAGCTGAGCAGGTCTAGCTGCATCTATGAAGAGAAATCAGAGTCAACGTTTCAGGTCTGGTGTAAGGAAGGGTTTTTCTTCATAGATGCTGCCAGACCTGCTGAGCTTTACCAGCAACTTCTGTTTTTGTCTCTGATTTACAGCATCCACAGTCCTTTCGTTATTTTTTATTGAAGATTGGGTGGTTAGACTTGTGATGAGTGACTATATGAATCTTAATATTTATACTGAAGAAGAGATCGTTGAGTTTACCGAAAATTTAAAAATAATGGGATTATTTTGAATCTATAGCAGAAGATGTAAGTTTAAGTGTAACAACTTCACCTACAGGATGATGATAAGGAGCAGTGTGTCCAGGAATACTGTAGAAAATAGGAACAAATTGGAGTAAGAACTGGCCTTTTGAATAAAGAAACAGTATTGGGATCATTATATTTTAAAGATAAAAATATTGTTAATGGCTGAATGGGTTTTCTATGTATTTTCTTGAGTTACACATGAAAAGAATTAGAGATTCTCTAATTAGAGAATTAGAGATTAGAGTCATAGAGACATACAGCACGGAAACAGACACTTCAGTCAACTTGTCCATGCTGACCAGCTATCCTAAATAAATCTAGTCCCATTGCCAGCATTTGGCCCATATCTCTCCAAAACGCTCCTCCTCGTGTACCCATCCAAATGCATTTTAAATGTTGTAATTGTACTAGCCTACACCACTTCCTGTGGCAGCTCATTCCATACATGAACCACCCTCTGCATGCAAAAGTTTGCCATTTAAATCTTTACCCTCTCACCTTAAATCTATGCCCTCTAGTTTTGGACTCCCCTATCCCGGGGAAAAGACCTTGTCTATTTACCCTGTCCATGTTGCTCATGATTTTATGAACCTCTATAAGGTCACCCCTCAGCCTCCGACACTCCACAGAAAATAGCCCTAGTCCATTCAGCCTCTCCCTGTAGCTCAAACCCTCCAACCCTGCAACGTTCTTGTAATTTTTTTCTGAACCCTTTCAAGTTTCACAACATCCTTCCTATAGGAGGGAGACCAGAACAGCACACAGTATTCCAATAGTTGCCTAACCAATGTCCTGTATAGCTGCAACATGACCTCCCAACTCCTATACTCAACGCACTGACCATTAAAGGCAATGTACGAAATGTCTTCTTCACTATCCTATCTACTTGCGACTGTACTTTCAAGGAACTATGAACTTGCACTCCAAAATCTCTTTGTTCAGTAACACTCCCCAGGACCTTACCATTAACTGTATAAGTGCTACCATTAAGTGTATAAGTCCTACCCTGATTTGCTTTTCCAAAGTGCAGCACTTCACATTTATCTAAATTCAACTCCACCATCAGATCAAGAACCCATTGTATCTTTCAAATACGTTCTTTGATGTTTAAGTGAAGAATAAAGTACTGATGTGGATTTGCAAACCGCCGAGCTTGTGTGGTAATCCCAGGACCAAACAATCAAGTAAAAAAAAAAAAAGAATTGTGGGTGCTGGAAACGAGAAACAAAAGCAAACCAGAAATTGCTGGAAAAGCTCAGCAAGCCTGGAAGCATCTGGGAGAGAAATCAGAGTTAACGTTTCAGGTCCAGTGACCCTTCTTCAGAATTGATGGTAGCTTGGAAAAGGTTGATATTTATGCAGAAGATGGGGCGAGGGGTAGCAAACAGACAATCAAATGTCTGTCGGAGATAGTAGGAACTGCAATTGCCGGAGTCAGAGATAACACAGTGTGGAGCTGGAAGAATACAGCAGGCCAGGCACCACCAGAGGAGCAAAAAAGTTGATGTTTCGGGTCAGGACCTTTCTTCAGAAATGGGGAGGGGGTAGGGAGCTAAGAAATAGAGAGAGGAGGGGTGGGGCTGGCAAAGGTAGGTGGGATGGTGATAGGTGAGTGCAGGTAGGCAGTAGTGGGGATTGATCAGTGAGGTGGGAGGAGCGGGCAGGTGGGAGAGAAGATGGACAGGTTGTGTCAGATCAAAGAAGTGGGGATTGGACATGGGATGAGGCTGGGGGTGGGGAAATTTAGAAACTGGTAAAATCCACATTTAGGCCATTGGACTGTAACCTCCCGAGGCGAAATATGAGGTGCTGTTCCTCCAGTTTGCAGATGGCGTCATTGTGACGTTGGAGGAGGCCCAGGATGGACATGTCACCCAGGGACTGGGACTGGGAATGGGAGTGGGAGTTAAAATGGTTGGTGACTGGAAGGTGTTGTCGTTTGTCACGAATTTAGCGCAGATACTCTACAAAACGGTGTCCGAGTCGACGCTTAGTCTCACTGATGTAGAGGAGGCCACATCGGGAGCAGCAGAAGCAGTGGATGAAGTTGATGGATGTGCAGGTGAGCCCCTGTCTAATGTGGAAAGTTTGTATTGTGCCTTGAAGGGAGGTGAGGGGGGGGGTGTAGGGGCAGGTGTAGCACTTCCTGCGGTTGCAGGGAAAGATGCCGGGAGTGGTGGGCTAGTGGGGAGTCGCGGAGAGAGCGGTCCCTACGAAAGGCAGATAGGGGTGGGGAGGGAAATATCTCTTTGGTTGTGGAGTCAAGGATTGTAGGTGGCGGAAGTGGCGGAGAATGCTACCTTGGATGCGGAGGTTGGTGGGATGATATGTGAGGACAAGGGGGATTCTGTCTTTATTTTAGTTGGGTGGAGGGGCTTTGAGGGCAGAAGTGCAGGAAGCGAGAGAGATGCAGTTGAGGGCATTTTCGATCAACGGACAGGGGAAGTAACAGTCTTTGAAATAGGAGGACATCTGGGATGTGCGGGAGTGGAACGCCCCATCTTGGGAGCCGACCTGGTGGAGGCAGAGGAACTGGGAGTTGTTTGGAGATTCCCACTTTTTTTCTGATAGAGTAACTTATTTTGTCCCAGTTATAGGAAAATATATAAATTCAAGCAGGATTAACATTTCTAACACTCGCTGAAACATTCATGTACACACATTGACACCAGCGCAATGCTAGTAAATGTTATTCCACTTGCTGACACATTATAATGAAAGGGTAAGACCCTGCCCCATGGAAGCAGGCCTGAAGGGATTTGAATTTCCCGCGGGAGGCGGGGCCGGAAGCGGAAGTCGCTTGGCCAAGGGCGTCCGATGTAAACAAGTAAAATGGCGGAGCTGGATGTTTTGGGGGAGAGTGGAGGATTGACCAGGTTGCCAGAGGAGGTACTGGAGCAGATATTCTGCTGCCCGTCGTTGAGCCATATGGATGTGGTGAGCGCCTGCCTGGCCTGTAAGAAGCTGCAGGAGGTTTGTCAGGGCCGGAGTGCCGTATGGAAACACCAGTTCAGGCGGAGGTAGGCAGAGCGAACAGGCCGAGCAAACTACCTCTGACCCTGCACAAAAAATCACTCGTGTCATTTCATGTTCTTTAAAAGTGACCAGTTTAAGGTATCTGTCTAAATAAACAATTTTTTGGGGGTGTCAACTGTGACTCTCGTCTCAATCGCAAAATTCCAAGTTCAAGTCCCGCTGCTAGGCTTGACTACAAAATCCAATGCACTGCTGCACTGTCAGTGGAGCTGTGTAAACCCATGCACCATCAGTCTGCTTAGATGTATGCACACGATCTCAGGGCCCTATCTTGACCCTAATATCCTTGATAATAGTAATCTTGTAAACCTAATGATAGTCACACTATTGGTCCAGCAAGAATCCTACAACTCAAAGTATGGTTGATTTTCTGAGTCAAGACGCAAGTAATTTGCTATTTTACTGTGGTTCTCTTTCTACTCTGATTTGAACTAGGCAATGTAAAAACATCAGTTCTGAACTGGAAGTTCAAGTTGAGCCAGTGTGTACTTGAACTTACACAAACTGTAACTAGTTGGCGCAGACTGATCTGACCTATGCCAAGAGATTGCATAGATCAACATTTTGCAGATTTCTTAATTCTTGACAGCTTTAGTATACACTTTAATAGGAGACATGCGGCTTAGACTTTTCTAAACAGTTTTGTTTTGTTGACATTAGAAAAGTGACTGTTTCACAGAGAGCGATGCTTACAACATTTTGATAATGCAATCCAAGATTTGATGCAATTGAATTCTTCTATTTTAGGAGACTAAGCGGTTAAAGTTCTTGTTGACGTTTGCTCAGGAACTTAACCTTTGTCTCTTTCTGGACTATCTCTTCAAACTAACTAAAGTTACCAAAATTCTGACTTTTTCACTGGAAACACAGACTGCTAGTGGGTTCTCTTCCTCTTTTTTTCCACAATTCAAACAGTCTGCTGTCTTTATCACCCTTCCTTACCTCTCGTCCACCAAAGTATGGCAGAGCTTGCTTGGCTTGTAATTTTAAAGCTAATACAGCAGTTAGTGACCAACAATAATAATGTGCAAACTCAGTCAAAATTTGTGCCCTGTCCTTTGAATTTGATACTTTTGGGCATGTTCTACTCTTCTGAGCAAGTAATACAGGGTTTTCCAAACCATCTTTCAAATTACCGAAACTGCGACTAAAATTCCATGTTCTAGAGTTCAAAATTATTCAGTTTCTTGCTTGTTCCCAGGGCTTAGTCTCACTGAAAGTGAGTTTTGTTAGAATTATAGAATTTGCAGAACAGGAGGAGGCCATTTGACACTTGACATTGGAACTCCTGCAACTCCTTTCAACGGAACACTTTGTTTTTCTTTAGACACTGATCTAATTCCATTTTAAATCCTATTCTCATCTCTGCTTGAGTAGCCGTGTGTAGTGAAGCATTCTGTAACATAACAGCTCTCCTGTTTAAAATCCTTCCTTCTGTCTGCCTTCCTGGTATTTTCAGTGATAGTGCTTCGAGTCCACCCATTTTGATGGAAACGATCCTTCACTGGTGCTTCCAGTTCTGTAGAAATGAAGCACCGCATGCCATCCTATTCGACAGTCTTCACTTGTCCGAATACCAGACTCTTAATCGCCTTTCTTCAGTCTTCCTTTATCGTTTCACTCTGCAACCTTCACTTCTCCTTGCTGCTCCCTTCCCCCCCTTCCATTCCCCTTCTGAAATATAAAGAGCAAAATTTCCTTGGGTTGCTAGCTGCAGTTTCCTTGAGATTCATGAGGATAATCTATCTTTTAACATTGCTTTTGTATTGGCACAGTAAATATAAAAGCACTGCCAAGTGACCTGAAAAGGGGCAGATAATGTTGTTGCTGGAAGATGAAACTTTCTTTTTTTCTCTATAATCCTCAATGTTCGTATTTCTAGTCAAAACATATCTTCGTTCGCTCGTGTAAGCCCCAGCTATATTGGTCCAATTGTCTAACTCCCAGCTCTAGGAAAAATATGCTCACCGGAGCAATGTACATTCCCGTTTCGCACTGATCACTGCTTATCTTTGTGATCCTTCTGACTGAGATTATCAAGTTACTGCTGTTAGTAACTGATTGTTGATGGTTTAATTCTGAGGAGTAGTGTGCAGATGGAAAACTTCTAACTCGTTTTGTTTGAACTTCACTGATGTTAGACAGAGGAGACTGAGACTAGATTCAAACCCAAGGCTTGAAGATGAAAAAGTAGGGTTTCAAACCTTTGGCCATGCATTGTTATTGTTCTTGTTGCGCTTTACCTTTGAAGAATGGCATCCAGATCTCATTTACCTATGTTGGTGTTTGATTTATGAACAAAGTTATTGGGCATATCTTGGAGCTGGTATCGCAAAGCATAGGCAGGCTTTTAGGAGTGTTAATAGGTAAAGATCAGAAATGTAGAAGAATAAAATATTGTAAGTGCTGATGCAACTGGTCAGATATAAATTGCCATGGCTGGATGCGCACGCTTGTATTCTGGCGCCTAAACTATATTCCTTATCACAGTGGCTTCAAAAATAAATGTCTAATCCAAAGGCAGCATTGTGGGAAATCTGAACTTAAAAACTGGAAATTTTGGAAATACTCTGAATCTAACAGCATCTGTAGGGAGAGAAAAACAGTGTTAAGATTTCAAGTTAATGATCTTTCAAAGGTACAGAAAGCAATTACAATAGCAAATGGTACAGTGGCAAGGGGTTTGAAGTACTAGGAAAATAGAATAGAATAGCAATTTATTGTTTCTGGTATTTATGAAAATACAGTGAGATGTGTATAAGTTGCCAAAAGTTGGTGCCATTTTAATTACAGAAATTATAAAAAGAAGTTACGACAAAGTTCATGTTTTGTTCTCTCCACGGCAATCTGGGTTTATGGAGTTGCTATGGAACGCTGCAACCAAAGCCACCCCTGAGGCTGCCAAAGGAAGGATTTCCAGATTGGGCCCACCTCGCTGCCACTACCGAAGCCAACATAGAAGCTGTTGCATCACTACCACAATAAGGAGGGACAGACCAGACCCACCAAGTCACCGATGCTGAAGCCATTGCTCAAGATGTCACCACTTCAGTCTGAAGCAGCCAATTGCTACCATAGCTACGAGGAAAGGACCAGACCAACCGACAATGATGCCTTTGGTAAAGCTGCAGCCGCTATGGCCACAAGGAATGGACATCTGGATCTACCACGCTGCCACCGCCACAGTAGGCCCTTGCAACCACCTTCCTTTGCAGCCGCAGAAAAGGTGAACTTTGAAGAATGCAAGTGTCAGGTGAGGGGGAGCATAAAAGCACAGAGCCGGAACCCTTTCTACCCTGCTGCTGCTGCTGCCGCTGCCGCCTCCACTAACATTGAATAAAGAAGTATCACTATGTATAACTTTGATGACAACACATCTGGAATACAATGTGAAGTTTTACTATCCATACCTAAGAAAAAAGAGGTCTTGTAACTCAATACGTAGCATCACTGCCTCGGAGCAAGAAGCTCCTGGTTTCAGTTCCACTTTAGAACTCATTGGACAAGTAAGTTGTGTTCATAACACATCTAAAGAAGCTGTATCAATTTGTGAATTCTTACAATGTGAGGGAGAGATTCCTGGTCAGCCATGTGATGGAAAGAATGTGGAACATCCTCAATCACTATCCACAGCTCCAGGTTGCAGCGTGCATGTAAATGTATACGTTGCCACAGCATGTCTAATTGCTGGGTGATCATGGTTTCTCATCAGTAATGGGAGGAGATGTCAGTTCTTTCTTTTGAGAAGTCTGTGGTTCTGCACTTTAAAGGGAGCAGGCTTTTAAACTCTGAGATTAGAAGCATATGATTGGTTCTAGAGACAGGTGTGAGATGATGTTTGGCTGTTTGAGGAGAGAATGTGTCTTTTAAATGTAAGTTTTGAATTATTTGAATAATGTCTTTATGTATTTGTAGATGGCCCACACTGATGAAATACTACAGTACTACAGGAAGTCATAACTGGTGGGAAGAATACCGAACACGGCATTCTATTGGTAGACAAGTGCAAGCAATGGTGGACACCTTTTCAAAGCGATTCTTTTCAAAAGAGGTTAGAATTGTAACAATAATTGAAAATGTTATTGCGAATGATAAATTGATACCTGAGCCAGGTAACACCGTTGTACACAGAGTTATTAAGTTGTTAAGGCCTGTAATGAAGCTATTTATTGCATCAAGTTCATGCTTGCTGTTTGTGAAGCAATCCAGTCCATTCCATTCCCTTGTCTATTCTGTAGTCCTGCTGTGAATTTCCTTTTGAAAGTTTTGAACATTTCCTCTTCCACCAGCTTTGGGAAGGCACGGTGGCTCAGTGGGTAGCACTGCTGCCTCACAGCACCAGGGACCTGGGTTCAGTTCCACCCCTGGGGGACTGTCTGTGTGGCGTTTCCATATTCTCCCCGTGTCTGCATGGATTTCCTCTGGGTGCTCTGGTTTTCTCCCACAGTCCAAAGATGTGCGGTTGTGAATTGGCCATGGTAAATTGCCCATAGTGTCCAAGGATGTGCAGGCTAGGTGGATTAACCAGGGGAAATGCATGGTTACAAGGATAGGTAGGGATTGGGTCTGGGTGGGATGCTCTTCGGAGGGTCGTATGGATGTGATGGGCTGAATGGCCTGCTTCCACGCTGTAGGGATTCTACAAATCTTTGTGGGCATCAAGTTCGACGTCATTACCAATTACTGTGTAAAATTGTTCTTCCTCGTATCTCTTCTGCATGTCTTGTTCACACCTTATTTCTGGTTCCCATTCCAGCTAATGAGAAAGAAAAGCTTTTCCCTACCTTTATCTGAATGTTGCACAGCTTTATTGCTTCTTCACTCAATGTCCTTAGAAATAAATTGGATTATTCTTGAACATAGTGTCATTCCCAGAGTCAAAATGCTATTGAGATATCTAAAGTTGATGGTTGCTGCCATTGTTCATATATTTCCTGAGCTGGCATGTTTGCTGATATTCTGTTGAACCTATGAAAGATCATTGTTCTGAAATGTTAACTCTGTTTCTCTGCCCAACCTGCTGAGTGTTTATAGCATTTTCTGTTGGTATTTCAAGTGTCCAGCTTCTGCAATTTTGTTTTAAGTTTTTGGAAAGTTTTTTTCTCAATACGGCTCTTTCTTCATAATTAATGTTGAAAATTTCTAAATCCCTGGGATAACTATTTTACACAAATTATGTATAATCTCTGAGGAATTCTTAAATATTCTTTAATATCTTGATAGATATCAGTCAATTCCTTGTTGTTTTGATACCTCCCAGTAATTTTAATTTCATTGTGTTTGTTTCCTAATTACAGCAGAAAGCTTTTTCACAAGCCTGAAACATTCCCATCCTTTATTAAGTTGGTTTTATAAAACTCTTGTCCGCTGCATTATGATGAATCCATTAAGTGTAATCAAATTTAGATTGTCAGACACTTACTAAATGTGTACAAAACTGAATCAGAATAATCATATATATTTGCATTAGAGCATAATCTACTGCTTTGCTCCTTCTAGTGTTGAGACCACCTTGAAATATAAATAGATTGGTTTTAAACAAAAGTGTCCTGGTTATTTACACACAAAAATATTTTTTGATATATAAATTAGTGCCAGTATTTATCTGGAGGAAACCCTTGGAACTTAAACGTGCTTGTGTGCATTCTTCCTGCTTGTGCTGCCAGTAACTGAATCTTTTGTATTGTAGTATTGTGTTGTTGTGCTCCATGCAATTATTGAACAGAATTAATTGCCTAATGACTTTTCATTTACGATCACATAAACATTAAACACTTCAAAAATGTGTAATTGCCAGTAGATGGCGCACATGTGACATTGGTCGTAACACGGATATTTATCGACAGGTTCCTGTTGATGGCTTTAAAGACGTTGAGGCTCTAGGTGGTCCATTCTGTTTTATTGAACATGAATTGTTGTCAATTCTAAATATGGATGGAAGGTGAGTGATTGATATATCTATGAAAATCAGGAAAACATGAATGGAGTTACTTAATCAAACTAAGTTAATTAATTGCAATCTTTTAAATTGGAAAAATAGTGAGGCAGATATTGAATAATTGGAGAGATTCTTTTGCTTCAGGAAGTATCTGACATGGAAATATTATTCTCGCAAAATCCTGTGTTATCTTCGTCAGAGGGACATCATGGAAAAGTTGAAGGAGTTTCTCTTAACTCTTCCAGAACACCAAAAATTAATAGAAGGTAAGGGAATTAGTTATATATTTCTTTTTTTAAGAATGCGTATAATTAGTGAGATGGTGTAAGTAACAATGTGCCTTGTCAGGTAACAGTATTCTCAGCAGAAAGTATAACTTCATATTTTTACTTCATTAACTATTAGGCAAACTGATGGAGATTATTAAAATGTGCAACCAGTTGAAAAAGATTGATAATTGTCATGTGAATGTGACTGTTATCACTATTTTTTAAACACATTTTTAATGATGATGATTCAAGTGGGAAATCTGTTTTAGATTCTCATCCGGTGCCACGCTTGCACTGGATGGCTCAAGGTTAACCAAAGATTACTCCACTTCTTTCCTGTGTTATTCTTTCACTTGAATAAGTTTGGAGAAATTGCCATGTGGAAATCACGGGTGAGAATCTGTGTTACACATGGAATTTAATGTGCCAGAACCCTGCCCTGTCATATTCAAAGAGTCAGTGTGGAGTTGATGGCCAAATGGCCTGTTTCCATCTTGTCGGGATTCTATGATTCTAATTACCCCCAGAATTTGGACAGGATTCTGTACTTACTAAGAAACAGTTCTGTATAATGTAGAATATGTAATTAGGTTTGCAAACATAAAGTCTGATTTACTTTTCTTGCCAGGTGTTGTGCTGATAGACCAATACTGCAACCCCTTAGCAGACAACTCCCTGGAGAATATCCTATTACAGCTGAATTACATTACAGATGAGGTGAAAAAAGCATTGCGTTTAACACACTCTTATCATCCAAGTATCACTGCAAGAAAAGGTAAATAGTTTTATCCATGCAGCTTAATTTTTCAATGGATCAGCGTTGTGTTTTTAGTTACGTATTACAATAAGAAATCATATTTGTTTGGCTACTTTGGGTCCAAACATAGTCTTCAAGAATATAGTGAAATTCAATGCCAGCAATAAAAAGTCTACTAATTTACAGTTGCAGACCTATTTTCAAATCCTAATCTTGTTTGATATTTGAACTTGTGATTTTCCAGAGTGTTTCTGTTGAAATAACCAGGGCCAAACTTTACACATTAACAAAAACTGTTTCTTGAGCATGAAACTTTGAGGAAGCACACTACTAGCTATTGATAACACAGTGTGGAGCTGGAGGAGCGGAGCAGGAAAGTTGACATTTCGAGTCAGAACCCTTCTTCAGAAATGGGGAAGAAGGGTCCCCACCTGAAATGTCGACTTTCCTGCTCCTCTGATGCTGCCTGGCCTGCTGTGCTCCTCCAGCTCCACACTGTTATCTCTGACTCCAGCAACTGCAGTTCTTATTATTTCTACTTGCTATTGATGCTTCATGTTGATGTGCCATAGAGCAGCTTAATAGGGAGCAAAGTTTAAATCAAGAGTCATTCAGATGTTAATATTTTTGTCATTTTTCGGGGGTGGGTATTATTTTAGATTCTGAAATGTAGGTTTTCTTCTGTGAAATTGCCAACACTTGGGTATCCTTGTCCTTTTAAGTAAATGTGTATTTGAAGTGTGTATTTAAAAATATAAAAAGCCAATATTCTGCATAATTGTAGCACAATGTATTTCTTTTGTGATGCATGTTTCAGATGATGTGTTTATTGATGATCTAGAACTACAACAACAGGTTCTGGATGCTATGAACCATGTATTATACAAGCAACTCAAATTTAAAGGAAATGAAGAAGATTATTACAACCCCATGAATTCCTATATACACCAGGTATGTAAGTTTTAAGATAGTGCTCTGCTTAGTTATGAGGTACAAATATAAAAGCTGCTGTTTTTGTGTTGTTTGTATGTAGGTGCTTAGCCAAAAGAAAGGAATTCCTATCACACTCTGTGTGATATATTCAACCATAGGCAAGAATCTGGGTGTTCGACTGGAGCCGGTCAGCTTTCCAAGTCACTTTCTCTTAAGATGGTGCCAAAAGCCTGAAGGGTAATACTGTCTACATATCTCCTGAAGATGTAAATCAATTAAGTTTCTTAACGAGGTAGAACTGTTCTCTTTCCATTTTTACATCTTGTGCATTGTCAGCAATGTCGGTCATGTCTTTAACCATTTAAACCACCTCTCCTCAAACTCTGTGTCTCTTTTCTCCCTTTACAAACTTTGTTACAAGCCACTTTTCAGCCATGCTTTTAGTTATTCCTCTGAATATCTCTTCCTTTAGCTTGGTGTCTATTTGGCTGATTATAAGACTATTGGATGTTTCTTCTCTGTTGAGGATGCTTGCTAACTTCTTGTTTGTGTTGTTATGAATGTGATAAGTGACCTGGTATGGTATGATGGATTTATGAAAGGAAAATCATCTTTAAAAAAAAGTTAGAGTTTTCTGATGATATAACAAATAGAAAAGATATGGGGAACTGGTGAATGTGGATTTTTTAGATTTTAGAAGCACTTTGGTAAGGTTTCACACAAGAGTTTGGTAAACAATATTAAAGCACTTGGGAGAAATGTGCTGGCATGGATTGGAAACTGGTGAACAGACAGAAAACAGAATAAATGGGTCATATTAAGGTTGGTAGGCTGTGACCTATGGGCTACCACAAGGTTCAGTGCTTGGGTTTCAGCTATCCGCAGTCTGTATCAATGATTTGGATGTGGGTGTTCAGTGTAATATTTTCAAGATTGTGGATGATGGAAAACTAGGTGGTAGAGTGAGTTGTAATGAGGATGTAAAGACAGTTCAAGAGAAATTGGAGAAGCTCAAATGAATGGGCAAAAATTTGGTAGATGGAGGAGACGTGAGGTTATTCACTTTGCTGAGAAAACAGAAATGCAGAGTATTCTTTAAATGGTGAGAGGCTGGGAAGTATCCATTTAAAGGGACTTGGATGTCAATATCAGGAGTCACTGAAAGTTAACATACAGGCACAGCAAACAATTGGGGCTAATATTAGCCTTTAATGGAGTGGATTTGAGTAAAGTAGTAAAGATTTCTTACTGCAATTATCGAGAATCTTGATGACTTCACACTTGAAGTATTCTGTGCCACTTTGATCACCTTATTAAGAGATTATATATTTTCCATGGAGGGCGTGTAACAAAAGTTCACCAGACTGATCCCTAGAATGGAAGGATTGTCCAATGAGGAGACTAGACCTGTATTTTCCAGAGCTTAGAAAAATGAGATTTGATTTGATTGAAACATACAAACTTCTCATAGGGATTGATAGGTTAGATGCAGGTAGGATGCTTCCTCTGTCTGTGGAAGGGAGTCTAGATCTTAGGGACATGCCATTTAGGACTGAGTTGAGGAAATATTTCTTTGCTCAGCAGGTGGTGAATCTTTGGAATTCCATGTACTACAGAGGACTGTGGATGTTCAGTCATTGAGTATGTTGAAGATTAAGGGTGAATAATTTCTACATATTTAAAGGGTCAGAGGATATGGGGATAGTGCAGCTGGTGGTGTTGAAGTGGAAGATTAGCCATGATCTCATCGAATGGCATAGTGGGCTTAAAGGGCTGAATGGCTACTCCTGGTATTATTTATGATTTCTGAAACGTTTTGCGGATGCAGTGTGCGATGCAATATAATCCAACTGCCATAATTTGTATCAATCACTTCAGAAGTTGTGAAAGATTGCTGGTTTTTAAACTGAAATGAATGGTAAGAAATTATGCAACACAAATCAGTTGTTTAACTTGTGAATGTATTTGATTTCATATTGTAATTTACAATGCAAATCTTCCTTCTAAATGCTTTGAAGGATGATTTTATCCTTCAATCAAAAGAAATCATGATACATTGGCTTTAGTTTTTGACAAACTTGGGAAATTTCAAAAACTTGCACCTTTTTAAATTTGTGGAATAAATAATGTCTTTCACAGAATGGCCAGACATGCTGACTACATTCTCATGATTGATATGAATATATTCAGCTCTTGAGGTATTGCAGTACTAACTTTTGTATTGCAGGTTCTTAAGAAAACTTTTCCAGTATATTTATTTTATCCTTTGTGTAATAGATAAAGATTCTGTCAAAAATTAGACAGTTATTTTTGGCTTTTCTATACTTGATTAATTTCTTTTCATTATTAGTTGTTTTCAGTTGCATGAAACCTATTGATTTGTATATTATGATGTTTGTAATTAAATCCTTTATTCTACCTTTTTCTTACTAGGAGTACTGATATTTTAGACTATGTCTACATTGATGCCTTTGACAATGGAAAACCACATACTGCAAAGGAATGTGAGCATTTGATTGGTCAGCAAGTTACATCTAAGTTTTACAATTCAGTTACCACAAAAGATGTGTTGTTCCGCATGGTTACAAACCTGTTTCATTTGGGAAAGAGGTAAGATGTGTATCCTGACACTGCTCTTGTATTAGTTTTGGAGCAATGGTTCCATATAATTGAGTGCTAGTCATTCAAAGCTGTATTTGCTATGATAATAAAATTGAAACACTGAAGGTTATCCATGCTGGAGACCAAGCAACAAGGAAATTGGATGGTGTGTTTCTGCTGTGTTCCTCATTTGTGATGGCTAATAAAACCAGCAGTAGTTTTCAAGAAGGAGGACTTCCCATTCGGGCTGTTCAGATATCTGTTGGATAGAAAATTATGTGGAGGATAAAAGAACAGACATGGAATCAGAAGGTAAAATAAAGACACTGATCTTTTAAAGTTAGCTTGAACGGCCAAATATGCAGTGATCCTAAAGATTTAATAGTTTGTAAGTTATGACATTAGACTCTGAAATGAGCTTCTTAAACAGTTGGGGTAATGTTGAACATGTTGGCCTTCAGAGGAATTTAGTCGATACATTGGAGTTGAAACTATTTCAGTCTCCTTTCACCTTGTGGAATCATACTATGACCATCACAGGGAATATTATATCCTTTCTTCTGTAATCATTGTTTGTAGTTCCATGTTCCTAAGTCATTATAATTAATGTGCAGCATGCAGATACAGTAAGTACTTAGGAAAGCAAGTGATACACTGGCCTTCATCTTAAAGGGATTTGCGTAGAAGAGTATGGATGTCTTCCTGTAATTGAAAGAACTTTGGTGAGACCTCACCTGGTGTGTACATTTATGATTTGCTTCTTTAAATCTATTCTTGCCTTAGAGGGAGTGCAATAAAAGTTGCCAGTTTAATCCCCACGTTGTGGATTATTTCATGGAAGATTAAGGAGATTAGGTCTGTATTCCCTAAAGTTTCGAAGAATAAGCTTTTGAAGAATGATCTCATCGAAACTTACAAAATTCTTACAGGATATGACCGAATAGAGTTAGATAAGATATTTCCCCGGTTAATGAATCCAAAGCTAGGGAAGTTAGTCTCAGGATAAAGAGTAAGCCACTTCAAACTGAGATGAGGAAGAATTTCTTAACTCGGGGTGCTGAATCTTTGGAAACCGTTACCAAAGAGTGTTGTGGAAGCTCAATCATTGAGCATATTGAAGATAAAAATTAACATATTTTTGGAGACGAATGATGTCAAGGGATATGACAATATCATGGGTAAGTGGCATAGTGGTAATTGAAAGGTAAAACAAGTCTGATGGGTTGATAGGCTTTCTGCTGTTCCTATGTTTAGCCAATTTAGTACAGTTCTTTGAAGAGGTAACGTGCTGTGGATAAAGGAGAGTAGTGGATGTTCTCGGATTTCAAGAAGGCATTTGGTAAGGTGTTTTATCAAAGGTTATTGCAGAAAATAACAGATCATGGTGTAGGGGGTAACATATTAGCTTGGATAGAAGATAGTCTGTTAATAGACTACCAAGTAGGCAAAATGTGTCATTTTCTAGATGTGATGTGGAGTTGCCACTATTGGACTGGGGTGGACAAAATCAGAAGTCACATGACACCAGCTTATAGTCTGACAGGTTTATTTGAAATCACAAGCTTTCGGAGCGCTGCTCCTTCATCAGATGCCATCATATTATTTAAATGGTGAGAGATTGCAGTACTCAGCGGCAGAAGAATCTGGTTGCCCAGTACATGCATTGCAAAAGATTAGTACGTAAACGTAGAAAGTAATTAGGAAAGCTAATAGAATTTTATCATTTATTTTGAGGACAATTGAATGCAAAAGTAGAGATGCTATGCTTCAGTTATACAGAGCATTAGTGAAACCATATCTGGAATACTGTATGTAGTATTGGTCTCCTTATTCCTGGAAAGATGTAAATGCATTGGAGGCAATTCAGAGAAGGTTGACTAGACTAATATGTGGAATGGGCGAGTGTCTTTTGTGGAAAGGTTGAACATGTTATGCTTATATCTGCTGGAGTTTTGAAGAGTAAGAGGTGACTTAATTGAATAAGATAAGGGGTCTTGATAATGGTTATATAAGGAGGATGTTTTCTCTTATGGGATAATGTAGAATTAGGAGTCACTGTTTAAAATGAGGGATTACCTATTTAAAGCAGAGCTGAGGAGAAATTATTTCTCATAGAAGGTTGTGGAGTTTAAAACTCTCTTCCTTCAAAAGGTGGTGGAAAATAATTCTTTGAACATTTTTAAAATGGCAATAGGTTATTATAAGCAAAGAAGTGATAGATTGTTGGGATAGTTGGGAATGTGAAACAATCAGATCAACAATGATGGTATTGAATGGTGTAGCTGTGTTGGCGCGGGGTGGGGGCGTGGGGAAGGAAATCGAGTGTCCTATTCCTGTCCTGAATTGAAATGTGCATATTCTATTACTGTATAGCTCACCAGGCACAAGAGCCAAGTTCAGGGACAGATTGCGGGGGGTGGATATTGCCTTCACTTTATCAGTAATGCTGGCTTGTGGAGGTATTGTGATGATTTTCTGGTGTAATTGATAACTCCTTGCTTTTGTTTTTGTGTCTGCACCAATTTAGAGACTATGGAATTAACCCGGTATTCATTGGATTAATAGTAACAAAGCATCCTTATAGACCAAGGCATGGTGACTAAAATGTGCAGAATTCTGAACTTCAACATAGTTCGCTGCTACTCACATTCAGTTAGGCCTAGTGTCTTCAGAGGGTTTTCATGATTTCAGGGCTTTCTGACTGGTTGTACCGCCAAGGCACTTTTGTTCAATGGAGTTGTACTTTTCCTAGGAGTTCCAAGGATGCTGATACCATGTCTTCAGGTTTTTTGATGGCTAGTCTGTAGCAGTCCCAGTTGTTTTAAACACTTAATGGAATCATGGGGATTTCAGTGTCAGCATTGCTGATAACAGGCCTGCATTGGCTTTTGTGAATATCATGGAGTATTTTGTGTGAAGTGTGCTTCCATTTTGACCTTTGAAAATGAGGAGGGGTCTGAGTTGTAGGTCACACTGCTATTGAGGAGGCTGGAAAGTCACGTACTATTAGGGGATCAAAGACTATTTGCAGATATTTTGCAGCCATCAGTTTTGTAAAATTTATTAAATGAAGCATTATACTGAGGCCTCATTTTCCTGAGCTAAGTGAAAATAGAAGATCCCATGGCAATGTTTGAATAAGACCAACAAATTATTCTGGTATTTTGACCAGCATTTCTTGCTGACTCAACGTTCCGAAAACAGATTAACTGAGCATTTGTCTGCTGTGTATACTTTAGCTGCCATGTTTGCCAGCATTATAACAATAATTGCATTTCAGGATGTATGTAACTGCCAGTGGTACTTAGGACACCTGAGTATCTGAAGAGCCCCATACAAATGTAAGTTCTAAGCTGTTACTATCCAGGGTTAATAGCTGCATTACGAAGTGGAACACTTGGTTGTAAAACTTATGAAACACTTGCATGCAAAATGTTCATTCACACATTGGCCTAAAATAATTTCATTGTTGTTTACAGAGAGGGAAGTGACCAATCTTACCAGTTACTACGCAATGCTCTTGATTTATATCTCACCTTGGCTCCTGATGATGTTCAATACCTAATGCTTCAGGCTAGACTTTACTTTCATTTGGGAATCAATCCAGAAAAGGTAATTTGTGAAATTTAGACTGAGTAGTTAAACTTGCTGGTTGTTTCCATGGACTTGTGGAATGCATAATAATACATTATTAGGTGAATAGTCATGTAGCATAATTAAGTGAAAAAACGCAATAGCCTTGTGCTTTCTGCCAATGACAGCTGGAAATTGTAAATGTAAATAGAAATGTTGACTCACCTGCTCCTTGGATGCTGTCTGACCTGCTGTGCTTTACCAGCCTCACACCTATAGACTCTGGCTTCTGGCATCTACAGTCCTTACTATCTCCACAGCCTGTTTTTTGCTTCATGGTTTATTATTTGATTCTGTTCCATTGCTGTTTTTTTTCATAGGTGCTGGACGTTCTTCAGCACATACAGGCTGTCGATCCCTTGCAGCATGGTGTGGTGGGACACTTAGTCCAGCTAACCTTGGAGCAGATTGCACGCAAAAACCAAACAACTGAAATTCAAGTAAAACGCCATACAGATGAAAAGCACAGAAAAATACAGTTTTCAGTGGGGCTTATTATGAAGCACAAAAGGTAATTTTGATTTACTGCATCCTGTTGCATTTCAGATAGCCTTAAATACAATTCATATGATGTTGTTAATATAAGATAAGAGGACACTTTCTCAATCTTAGTAGAGCAAATTCCTTGTAATGATAAAAGTCCGATGGAGACAAGACTTTCTTTTATTCTATCATCCCTTTTTTTAAACAAAAACACCTGTGATTTATTTATGAGATAACAAGGTGTAGAGCTGGATGAACACAGCAGGCCAAGCAGCATCAGAGGAGCAGGAAAGCTGACGTTTCGGGTCTGGACCTTTCTTCAGAAATGATTTATGCTAGTTAATAATCCCATTTTAGAATTGCTGAAGCTTGATTTTGATTTTTCTGTCTATCAGATTTACACGAGATGGTAAAAGGATTAAATTGACGGGTGTAAATTAACTCATTACGTTCTGTAGGCTGTGTCCCATCTCCATATCAGGATGCACCAAAAATAACAATGCCTAATTAACTGCAAAAAGGGAATGCTGGAAACACTCATATGTCAGTGGGAAGACCATAGCCTATTTCTTTCTATAGGTTTGAGGCTGAAAAAGCACAGCAGGTCAGACAACGTTTCAGGCCGAAACCCTTAGTCAGGACTGAAGGGGAGGAGGGGAGCCCAGAAATAAATAGAGGGAGGGGATGGGGCTGGGGGAAGGTTCGGAGAAATGGTGATAGGCGGGTAGAGGTAGGGGACTATTGTGATTGGTCCATGGGAAGGGTGGAGCAGAAAGGTGAGTGGGAAGATGGACAGGTTAATTCAGGTCAGGAGGGGGAGGGCTGGGGATGGAGGGATTTTGAAGCTGATGAAGTCAATGTCTGAATTAGGTCTCCCCAGTGTAGAGAACACCACATTGGGAGCAACGAATACAATAGATATAAGGCTCAAGGACCAGGTTGTGGAGCATTTGCGCTCTGCACGCAACAATCAACCTGACCTTCTGGTTACCATCTATCTTAATTCCCCCTCCCACTCCCTTGGCGACATGTCTATCCTTGGCCTACTCCACTGTCAGAGTGAGGCCAAACGTAAACTGGAGGAACAACACCTGAGATTTCACCTTGGAAGCTTACAGCCCAATGGCCTTGACATTGACTTTACCAGCTTCAAACTCCTTCCACCCCCAGACTTATCCCATGTCCAACTTTCCCCTTCCTGACCTGACCTAAACTGTCCATCTTCCCACTCACCTGTCTGCTCCACCCTTCCCATGGACTATTCACAATAATCCCCTACCTGCATCCACCTATCACCATCTCTTCTACCCTTCTTCCAGCCCCACTCCCCTCCCCGTCCCCAGTGCTGACGAAGGGTTTCGGCCTGAAATGTTGACTTATCTGCTCGGATGCAGTCTGACTTGCTTGCTTTTCCAGCCTCACACCTATAGACTCTGGCTCCCAGCATCTGCAGTCCTTACTGTCTCCACAGCCTGTTTCTTGCTTCATGGTCACTGCATGACCTCCGCTGTATTTCCAGCATTCTCTGTTTATATTTCAGATTTCCAGTGTCTGTAGTATTTTGAGCTTTGTGCACACATTTTTATAGTTCCTTATCAGATTCTCAGAAATGTCTCGAATGTTACTGAATTAATTGGAAATATTGTTATGCAGGCAAACGGAAATCTATGTGCGACAAAGAGAAAGAGTTTGACATTAGGAAAGTAGATTTTCCAACTAGTTGCTTAAATTAGCTTTTTCCAATTAGTGTAATTATTGCTGTAATTATATGTTGGAGACTATGTTCAACACTGAATTCAATTCCTGCACTGACTGAGGCTACTATGAAGGTCCCACCTTCTCAGCCTTGCCTCTGAGGAGGGTGACACTCAGGATAAACTAGCAGCAGTCATCTCACTCTAATTAGCAGTCTGCTGATCCTCTGGGACTATGGTGACTTACTTTTATATGTTACAAACCTAGGATGTATAGGCTTTATTGACTTGGATATTAATGAAAGTGAGATCTTGCAATGCTTTTTCCTTTTTCTCACATTTTGCCATGTCATATACAGAATAAAAGCTATTCACCACTCATTATTAGGATATTCTTTCATTGTTACATTATGTAATGCTGGTATAAGCTAAGTATTTTAATACCACTGGAAACTCTTGTCTAATTTGCTCTTCAATCATCTCACATTATATAAAAAATCAGTTTGTTCATTAGTGATTTATATTATTTAAATTATTAATTCTGTTGTGATAGCATACATTTTGTTCCTAAGCTCCAGAAAGTATTTTATATTGAGTTACAGTTAAAGCTAATCATTCTGGAAATGCAGTGGAACCACAATTATGTGTGCTCCCATTATTCTTTAACCTGCATTATTCCTCCCACATGATCCCAGCTGAAGGAGATGCCACAGGCTTGGAAGAGCTGGTCAAAATCTCTTCTCCCAATGTCAATTACAACCTCCTTTCAGCTCCAATAGTAAGTGTTCTTCAAAAGTAAATATTTAGCAATCCATTCGATAGCTCACTTAGATTAGTGCTACAGATTTTGCCTTCACGTTATTGAAGAACGGTAAAGGTTTGATTAGCTGATAAGAAGCACAGGGTAGGTATAAAGAATGTTTGCGCTGGCAGGATGTGATGAGTGGTGTGCCGCAGGGATCAGTGTCAGGCCCTCAGCTGCTTACAATCTATATCAATATCTTGGATGATGGGATCAAATGTATGGTTCCTAGATTTGCTGAAGATTCAAAGATGGGCAGGAAAGTTTTGAAGAAAACACAAGGAGTCTGCAAAAGGATAGAGATAGGGTAAGCGAGAGCAAAAAATTGGTTGATGGAATAATGTAAAATGTATAATGTAGGAAAATGTGAACTTGTCCACTTTGACAGGAAGAATAGAAAAGCAGCCTATTATTTAAATGTAGATAAATTATGACATCTGAGGTACAAGTACATGAGTCACAAAATGTAAGCATGCAATGAGAACAGGTGATTAGGAAAGCAAACAGAATTTTGTTTACTGCGTGGGAAATGGAATTTAAAAGTCAGGATGTGTTGCTGCAGTTGTACAGAATGTTGGTGAGGTCACATCAGGAGTACTGTGTACAGTTGTGGTCCTCCTTATTTAAGAATGTAAATGTGTTAGAAACAGTTAGTGGAAGCTTCACTTAGTTGATACCTTGTCTTATGAGGAAGGGTTGGACAAGTTAAGCCTGTATCCATTGGAGTTTAAAAGATTGAGAGGTGATCTTTATGAAACATACAAGATCCTGACGAGACTTGACAGAGTGGATGTGAAAAGTTGTTTCCTCTTGTGGGAGAGACTAGGACTAGGGGCTATAGGTTTTTTGAAGAAAAAGAAGGACCAGTCTCTGCACAGCACTTCAGTATTGGATTGTTTTCTAAATTTAGCCCACCTGATGTGGCTATGGCTGGCTTGATCACAAGTTTTTACCTATCCTTAATTCTTGAAAAGGTAGTCATACTGCCTTGAATCAGTGCATTCCAAAGGTTAGGTACATTCACTTGCTAGGGGGAAGGGAATTTCAAGATTTTTATCTAATGACATTCAAGGAATGGCAATAAAGTTTCGAGCATATAGTAGAAAATGTAAATAAACTTAAATAGACTATAAAAATAAGAAATAGGAGCAGAATTAGGCCATTCAGCCCATTGAGTCTGCTCCACCATATGAACATGGCTGATATGTTTCTCAACCCCATTCTCCTGCCTTCTCCCTGTAATCCTTGATTCCCTATATCAATCAAGAATCTATCTATCTCCGTCTTAAATACACTCAATGACTTGACCTCCACAGCCCTCTTCAAAAATGAGCACCACAGATTAACCACCCTCTGGCTGAAGAAATTGTTTCTTATCTCAGTAGTAAAGGTTCATCCCTTTACTCTAAGGCTCTGCCTTTGAGTCCAACTCTGTCCTACTAGTGGAAACGTCCTCTCCATGTCCACTCGATCCAAGCCCCTCGGTATTCTGTAAGTTTCAAATCAGATCTGCCCCTCATACTTCTAAACTCCATTGAGTACAGACCCAGAGTCCTCAACCACTCCTCATATGACATGCCCTTCATCCCCAAGATCAATCTTGTAAACTTTATCTGAACCCCCTCCAAAGCCAGCACATCCTTAGATATGGGGCCCAACACGGCTCACAATATTCCAAATGCTAGAGCCTTATATAGCCTCAGCTGTACTTCTCTGCTGTTGTAGTTTAGCCATCTTGAAATGAATGCTAACATTGCATTTGCCTTCCTAACTGCCAAATGAACCTGCATGTTATCCTTAAGAGAATCCTGAATCCCATACTCCCCAGTTCCCCATTTAGAAAGTAGTTTACACCTTTACTCTTCCTGTCAAAGTGCATAATCTCTCAGTTTTCCACATTTGTATTCATCTGCCACTTCTTTGACCACTCTCCCAGCCTATCCAAGTCCTTTGTAGCTTCCCCACTTCAGCCTCCCCACTTCCTCAACACTACCTGTCCCTCCTCCCCGTTTAATATTTAAAAGGACCGAGGTGGATGGATTAGGAATTGACTAGCAATCCAAATTCAGAGCATTAATGTAATTTGGGGATTCATACAGAGTTATGAGACTGTAGAATGGTCTAGGCAGAATTTATGTCCGTGTTCTAGACTAAATTAGAACGGTGGAATGGAGGAAAAGGCTATAAAGGGATTCTAGCGAAAAGTGGCCAAGTATGAATAAAACTGCTTGCTTTTTGTGGAAGATAAATGCTGACGGACTAGTTGGAATAAATATTATATTTCATGTGCATTTCAGTGGTCCTTGATTATCGATCAAGTTTTTAATATGTCACCTCTGTTATTCTGCATTCCATATTGCATGTTAGTATTTTTTAAGAGTGTAAATCAAACATTTTTCTTTAGGAAATACAATCACTTATTGTTTTGGATAAATACTGTTTTACAATATTATAATAGTTGATTTTTGTAGCTTATGGATAGATTGGAAGCAGAACTATCATTTGTGATAATTGCTAAGATGAAGTTGTATAATACTGTCCCTTTACATTCACTTTTCAGTTACTAAACAGGTATGTTCTAAAGTCCATTAGGTGCTGAAGTTTGAAGCAAGTCTGTAAATATCCCATAATTGCTCTTGGAAAGATGTTAAGAATCAAAATCATAGCAACAGGACATGACTGGCTTTCTTTATTTAAACAGAAAACTTGTGATTATTTTGAAGTTCACAAATGAGGATGAATTAAATATAAGAGGACAGGAGGAAGGAATAGAGAAATTGAATAGGATAAAAGTATATAGGAGGGAGATGCTAAAAGGGTTGGCATTGCTTAACAGTTAATAAGGCATCTGGTTTCGATGGAATGCATCTTTGGTATGGAAATGTTTGAGTGGAGATGATAGAATCTTTCAGTCCTCCTTGGATATTGAAGTTGTACAACTGCACTGTTACACAGATTAGCAGCTACAAATTCTGTAGTGAGTGCCTCACTGCCTGACTTGTCAGAGCCTGTCCAACATTTATGTCTGAAACACTCCTTTGTAGGAAAGAGACTTGCTTCTGACCTTAGTCAGGTCTCCTCCGAACTTCCCTAAAAGTTTTCGGTCTCAAGGTTTCTAAAATCCAAATTCAATCCTTAATTATTCCAAACTGAAAACAAGCTAATAGCCTTCAATGAAAACAAAGAATTGCGGATGTTGGAAATCTGAATCAAAAACACAAAGTGCTTGAGAAACTCAGCATGTCTGACATCATCTGGAGTGAGAAAAACAGAGTTAATGTTTTGAATTCAGTGACTTTTTGGGGGTGGGGTTTGAAATAAATAGAGTACATGGTGACAGTGCTGTCTCTCTGGGCACCATCTCCATGTACTCTATTCACTCCCACCCCTGTCATCAGCGTAAATACCACCTTTTCCCAACCATTTTCAGTTCTGATAACATATCACTAGACTTGAAACATTAACTCTGCTTTTCTCTCTCCAGATGCTGCCAGGCCTGCTGAGTTTCTCCACTTTCTGGTTTTGTAATAGCCTTCAATGTTTACGCCACCTGTCACAAACCACCCAAGCATAGGCAATTTTCCATGTACAGTCCAGAGGTTCACTGCTCTCTGACACCTATTGAATTAGGATACTGTTCTGGAAGGACTGCCTAAATCCATTTAAAAATGCAGCCCACACCCATATGCCACTATTTTAAAACCACACCTTTCATTACACTGTGACATTAGATATTTGATGCTACTATTACAGAATTGCATGGCAGAAAGATATTTTGCCTGCACGTTCATTGGCTATTTCTTCAACTGCAAGTACATTGATGGTTCACTGATGTGCTGAAATTAATGTCATGTATGGTATAATTTAGGTTCATTCTGCAAGTTCATGTAATTTGAAACCTGGGAACTGGTTCCAGGTCATGTTTTCTGCAGAACATTGCTGCTGTAGTGTGAAATCAAGCTGATGCATTAATCAGTACTCTGCTGAATTCATGTACCACTTATTTAACAATAATAGATCTCATCATAACTGGCAACTAATAGGAGTTAATAGTATATATCTTATACAGTATTTATTGAGTTTGTCAAATGAATCATTGAATGAAGAGCAAAAATATGATGTGCAACATTTGCAGCCTCACAGTTCCAAGTCACACCTGCCAACACACAATATTAACAGCAAGATTGTACTGAGTTTACCAGCTGGTCCATCATACTGCAAAATCATCAATAGCTCTGCTTTTTAAAAATCTGTTCATGGGATGTGGGCATTGTTGGCCCATATTGCCCATGCCTAACTTTCCTAGAAAAGGTGGTGAAGAGTGGCCTTGTTGAACTGCTGCAGTTCTTTGGGTGTGGGGGCAGTCTCCTAGGGACTTGATCCAGTGGCACTGAATGAACAGTGAAATATTTCCAAGTCAGGATGGTGAGTGGGGTGTTCCCTTGTTGTAGTTGCCCTCAGAGACTTGGTGGGAATGGATTATACCTCTTGAGTAGTGAAGTCGTCTTGTAAATTATCAGTTGAGGTTGCACTATACTGAACAATTGCAACACACTTCCACAGTGGTATAAAACATAAATTTTATTTTGTTTTTAAATAATTTTCAAACTGAAAGAGCCTTTCCTGTACTGCTACACAAGTACTCTACAGGGTACAAAACTACTGCTTTTCTTTTACACCACAGGGTGCAAATTCTTTTTGTTAATTCTCCAATAACAATCTCTAAATCACATTGTGTCATGTTGAGTTATCCAGAAGGTTTGTTTAAACTCCTGAATTATACAGTTAATCCTTAAAAAATCTGTGTATAAATTATCTAAGACTTACATTCCTTGAGGAAAACAGATGTTTATCTGATCCAGTATGTGTACTACAAAATGTAACATTTGTCACATTCTTTCTATATTACAGACATGTGATCTCTGATGCTTTACAGTTGGTTGAATTCTATCATTGCACCACACATATGTGACCTATACCTGAACAGTTCTTGCGTATGTCATTGAGGCATGTCTAGTTTGTCTTATTTGTGAGGCATTTGTTTCTGTACATGGATTGCATTTGTTTGGCTTGTGTTCATATGGTTTATAAGTAAGCAATTGAACTGTGATCTGCAAATGTCAGTTGACATTAGTATTTGACTACATATAAGCAACCTGTACCTGAATGACACTGGCATGTGCAATAGGGACTAATTTTATTTAAGATTAAGCCCCTTATGCATCATTCTGGAGTTTTTCATTTCCTTGAATGTAGTTTAATTCACTACAGTTTCTCAATTTGTGAAGCTAATTTTAAATTTATGCCAGATGAATCAATTAAGGTACATAGTCTACCTTTCTTCTGAGTTATTCAAACCTCTCTCTCCAGTATGCCCTTGAAATGACCTGAATCTTCTGAAAGACGACACTCCCTGTCGGGTTGTTGCTTTGTTCCTACTGCTTTTCGCAATGATCGAACACTCTGTTTCTGGGCAGGACTTCCAATCTCAACCTGCAGAAATGAGGAGCAGTTTTTCGTAGAGCTTTTTCCTTTTAGTGCTAAATCTTCAGGCAGAGGACAAACATTGTGCCCTTTTCTAGGGAATTAATTGCCATATTGTGATAAGTGCTTATTCACCAAAACTGAAAAGCAATTTAAATGTCTCATGACTTTTCAGTGTAAAAGAGTGAGTGAGTCTCTAGCAGTAAGGTGGTAAGAAGGGAGAGGTAGGGTTGTAGGTGGTTAGGGGGGTGGGTTGGTAGTCAATTCAGGTCAGTTTGGGGGCTGGTCATGTCAGGTTACATGGAGTTGGGAGTTTAGAAGGCTGAAGATTGGTCTGGGGAGTTAGACAATCTAGGCTGGTTGTCAGGTGGCTGGTTGGAGTGGGAGTCAAAATTATGGTGTAGAAAGGTGTCAGGTTTGTGAGTAATCATTTGGGGTGAGAATTATTTTGGGTGCAGTTGTATAGTTGCTCAGGCATTAGACTAGGATTTCTAGAACATATTTGCCGGGTAAGTCAAAATTGTTTGAAAGGTGGAGATGGTGGAGTAGAGAATTTGCCTGCCATGAATATAAAATTTCTGTCCACAGTCAGCGCGTCTGAACTTTCACAGTGTCCTGATTAGCATCTCTGGTTCCACGTCTGGTGTCTGACTATGCAGAGACAAGAAGATCAGGGGCTCTATACACAGCTAGTTGGTCTACGGCATTGATGCATAGATAAAAATATAAATCATCTCCGTCAGCTGTAGTGATCTATGATTCCCCTAATTCTGTCGTTCTGTTTTGTCTTTAATTTGTGTATCTGAATTACTTTTCTATTTTCCCTTGTCATCTATCGTCACTATTTTCTTATATTTTACCTCTTCTGTATATCTTGGACTGTGCCTCTGTGTATTTCACATTTCCTGCTGTTTTGTTGGTTGACATAAATTTTAAATCTCTGGCATTAATCAATGCAAGCCTAGATTTTTGTTGCCTGTCAACTAAAATGTTCATAATGAAGATTAATTCATCTGTGAATATCTTTTGTTTAGGTATGGTTACGACTGTGTGATATATGGATGGGATCCCAAGTGTATGATGGGGTTGGATTGGATGCGAACAATGGGAGTCCATAATCTACCACATGGGCCTGACCAGCCGTTCTACAATGTTCTTGTTCAGGATGGCTCATGCAGATATGCTGCACAAGGTAGATGTCTAGATGTCCAGATGTACAATGTGCCTATATGTTTAAATGGTAGAATAGATCATTACCTTTGAAAACAGTGCTTATACCAAATATTGCAGCAAGCTGAGATTTTTGAGTAGTTGAAAGCTAAACAATGCTACGACTCTCCTGAAGTTAAATTTCCAGCTGAAGCAATGGCAAAGGGAGGGATGTTGAGCGCAGGTAAGTAGGAAGGACCAGTTATCTGCTGAATTGGATTGGGTGGTGGAAATGGCTGAATTGTTCTGTGGAGAGCTAACATGGACTTGATGCACCATATGGCTTTCTTCTTGTGGTAAGCTCATCTTGGGCTTCACTAATGCTGACTGACCCTTTTTTTCAGATATCATTCTGGATTAAGTTACCAGTTTTGCATGTTTATTATATATAGGTGGCACAGTGGCTCAATGGTTAGTACCGCTGCCTCAAAAGTCAGGGACCTGGATTCGATTTCCAGCTTTGGGTGACTTTGTGTGGAGTTTGCATGTTCTCTCTTTGTCTGTGGGGGATTCCTCCCACAGTTCAAAAATGTGCAGGTTAGGTGGATTGGCCATGCTAAATTGCCTGCAGTGTCCAGGGATGTGCAGGTTAGTTGGATTAACTATGGTAGATTGGGGTAGAGTAAGGGAGCTGGGTCTGGGTGGGATGCTCTTTGGAGGGTTGGTGCAGACCTGGATGAGCTGAATGACCTGTTTCCACACTGTAGGGATTCTGTGATCTAAATGAAAGCCTTCACATGTTGATGTTTTAAAATCTTATGCTCTGACTAATCTTGCAGAAAATCTAATTTGTAATGCATCACCACTGGAAATAGGCCATGAAGAAGTTGGTCGCTACTTTTTAGAATTTTCTGGCACACACTACATTGCGAATGAAGAGCTGCAGAACCAGTATCCAGATGACATGGCGCTGACATCTCAACTTGTAGAGAAGGTATATGGTCATTCCTGAGTCATTTTTCAGGAAGGAGTGAAATGTTGTAATCAGCATTTATTTAATAAACAATGGGTCTCATCAATACTATCTTGAAAAAATGCTGTACCTCAGGGCACCATATATAAATTACATCCAATTGTCATTTTCTGCACCTCCTGGAAGAATTTGTAAAGATGAAAGAGAGACAAACTATATATCATTTGGTAATAGCTAGTACTGAGGCATTTGGTTTTCTGGTGGTAAAAATTGCAGTATCCAATTGTATAGATCTAATACAAATCGTGTTCCACTAATACAGTATTTCATACAGAAATGTGTAAGGCAATAAAATGAACCTCCCGAAACTGGTATATTGTCACTTTATTTGCATATACCTATTGTGTAAATTTAATGTTAAAAACGTCGTAAGGGAGTAGCTTTTATTTTATAAAATGAGTGTTCATTTTCTTGGAAATGTGCCACATCAACTGTCCCAACCAGATAAATCACCTCAAACCCTATCTAATGAATTTGTCTCTCTAGATTAGAAACTGCTATTCCTGGATATCAGTCAACAAAATACAGACGTGAACTTGAGAGTGGTGACGACGATGATGTAGATTGCTTGGGAAGTCCAAGCTATTGTGACAATGTGAGCTTCTAAATGGTGTATTAGCAGAAATTTGAGATATTAAAGTTTTGCTTAGTGGTGAAAAGGTGTCATTTACAGAGCTTCTCTGCCAGTGTTTTCATAGTGTTATTTTAGAAATGAGAATGACACTTTTTTTCTTCGTTAGCATAATTTCTCTAAGAGGAAAAATTGACTTTGTTGAGGTTCTCCAACTAGTTTACACCAATTAATATTCTGCTTATACTTCTCAAAAATGGTTTAATATTACGTCATCTTTTATCCAGAGTGATTCCAAAAGGCAAGTAGTGCTTTACCTGAAACACAAGTTGACATTTGTGCACGTCCAACTGCTTGAAGGGTGTTATGTGCAGAGGCGGAGGTGCACCCTTTCCAAATGTATAGCCAGTGCAATTGCACAAAATTCAGATGTGCAGTTAGATGCACTGGTGTTGGTTACAGGCCGTTAAAGGTTCAAATAATCATAAAAGGAATAGGAGAAGCAGTAGAAAATGTGGCTGCATACATGTATCCTGTAGTTCTGCTATGTATTTAATATTTTTGAATGGCTTTAATTTATGGAAGGCAATCAAAAGGTATTGTATTTAGTCTTCAGAATCATGAACATTAACATATTGTAATAGACATCAGCAAATGTACTTTACACATCAGTGGGTAATTTATTCTGGTATTTGATATATGCAGACACACCTAAGAGCAACCCTTTCAGATGTTATGTACTCAGGCCAAGTTGCAACCTTCTTGAAATATACGTTATGATAGATTTTTTCCCATTTCTATTTTGACCAAGAACGGTAAACAATAATGGTGTACACAGCCCTGTTGACCCTGCAAAGTCCTCTTTACTAATAGCTGGGGGTTTGTGCCAAAAATAAAAAAGCTGTCCAATAGATTATTCAAGCAACAGCCTGATATTGTCATACTCTTCAGATCATACCTTACAGATAATGACGGTGGCATCACCATCTCTGGGAATGTGCTGTCCCACTGATTGAGCACAGTCCTTGTGTAGATGAAGACCCACCATCACATCCAGGATACCCTCCATTAGGTTGTATGGTATTATCACAGTGCTGAACAGGTCACTTCAAACAGATCGACTAACTCAAAACTGGGCATTAATGCAGCTCTGTGGGTGATTAGCAGCAGAATTGTATTCAACTGCAATCTGCAACCTCACAGCTTGACACATTCTGCACTCTACCATTATGATGAAGCCAGGAGATCAAACAGAATTCGATGAAGAATGCAGGAAGGAAGCAGCACCAGGAAGTGTCAAACTGGTCAAGATACAACACAGGCCTACTTGCATATCGAGCAGAGTAAGCTGCATGCGGCATCCCATAACCAACAAACCTAAGCTCTGCAGTCCTGCCTCATCCAGTCATGAATGATAGTGGACAATTAAATAGCTCGCTGTAGACGAAGACTTCACAAATATCCCCATACTTAATAATGAGCCATCAGTGCAAAAATATTCAGCCAAGCTGCTGAGTAATCCATTTCAGCCTCCTATTGAGGTCATGAGGATCTCAGATACTAACCTTTAGCCAAATCAATTCAGTCTGTGTGCTATCAAGAAATTGCCAAAGGCACTAGATACTGCAAAAGTGATGGATCTTTATTCTGGCAATAGAATTGAGGAGCTGTGTGGCAGAGCTAGCCATGAGCCCTAGCTAAGTTGTTCCTGTACATTACACACATATGAATGTGTGAATTAGGAGCAAGCATTCAACCCCTGAGCCTGCTCTGTTATTGAATAAGATTATGGCTGATGTGATCTATTTCTGCTTTAAAAATATTCAAAGACCATGCTTCCATCACCTTAACAGGAAATGACTCACAATCCTCAGAAAATAAAAATCACTTCATCTCTGTTTCAAATTGGTGGTTCCTTTATTTTTAAACACTGACCCTTGGTTTAATTCTGCCATTAGAGAAAACAACCTTTTCAAATCTATCCTATCAAGCCCACTGAGGATCTTAGGATTCTATTAATTTACCTGTCTTTTTTTAAATACCCTCATGGATATAGACCTAGCCTGTCCAACCCTTCCTTATAACAGAACACTCATTCTAGATATTGGTCTAGTTAACATTCTCTGAACTGCCTCCAACACATTTACATTCTTCCTTAACTAAGGTGACCATTACAATATTCAGTACTCCAGATACTGGCTGAGCAGTGCTATACAAAGCTAAAATGTAACCTCTCAACTTTTGTTATTAAAAATACTGGAGAAATTCATCAGCTCTGGTATCATCTGTGGAGAGAGAAACAGAGCTAATATTGAATTCGGAATGACTCTTCAGAATTCTCTACTTACATTTTGTTGTTATAAAATGGTAACATTCTATTAGCTTTCCTAATTACTTGCTATACCTGCATCCTAAGCTTTTGCGATTCTTGCACCAGCACAGCCATATCCCTTTGCATCTGAGGTCTGCATTCTCTCACTATGTAGATAAATGCTTTCTTGATTTTCCCTTCCAAAAGGGACAATTTCGCATTTCCCCATTATTATTCTCAGTTTGCCAAATCTTTGCTCACTCAAACTATTTCTGTCATTATGTAGCCTCTTAATGTTCTCTTCACAACTTAATTTTCAACCTGTTTGTGTCATGAGCAAATTTTGCAACCATGCTCTTCCATGCCCTCTTCCAAGTCATTTAGATAAATTGTACACAGTTGACAGGCCACTCGTATCTTGCCAACTTGAAAAATGCCCATTTATGCTGTTTTCTGTTACCCAACCAATCTTCTGTCCTTGCCACTATACTAGCCTTTTACCATGAGTTTTTATTTTCCATGATAAATGAAGTCATCAAAGCTGGACCACTGGGCTGCTCTCTCACTAGAGAGGGTTGACAGGTGGTGGTTTGATCTGAGGGTCACCACATCTCAGGCAAGAGGGAGGCTTCAGAAGGAGAGTCCTTCATGGTAACTGCAGCCAGCACAGGTACTGAGTACACGTTGTTAGCATCACAAATTATGCATCTAGCCAACTGCACTAACCAACCTTCGCTTTCTGTGATAAAAGCTTTGATGTGGCACCTTATCAAACGTCTTCTGGAAATCTAAGAGTAATATCTTTATCAACAGTGCATTACCTCCTCAAAGAGCTCCAATTGATTGGTCAAACACAATGTCCCAATCACAAAAATCAACACTGGCATCTACCCAACAATATGGAAAACTGCCGAGGTATGACCTATCCTAAAAAAAACAGCAGGAATTCAACCCAGCAAATTACCAGCCCATCAGTCATGGAAGTCATCAGTGCTATCATACGGCACTTAACAATAATCAAACGCTCAGTTTGGATTTGGTCAGGCTTACTCAGTTCCTGACCTCATTGCAATCCTTGGTCTAACTCCAAAGGGGAAATGACAGTGACTGCCCAAGTACCAAGCAATGGCCATCTCCAAACTCTCAACTTCTACCACCTAGAAATACAAGAGCAACAGCAACATGGTAACACTACCACCTGCAAGTTCCCTTTTAAGCCACGTTGTACCTTGGCTTAGAGCTATAACACAGTGTGTTCAGTGTTGCTGGATCAAAATCCTGGCAGTCCCTCCACAACAGCACTGTGGGTGTAGCAACCCATGTAAATAGTCTGCAGCAGTTCAAGAAGGCAGCTCTCTACCACTATCTCAAGGGCAATTAATGTCAGCCTAGTCAGTGACACCCGAATCCCATACACAAAGTTTTAAAAATGTATTTAGTGGTCAGAAAAGTGGCTCAACACTGTTATAATTATTGAAAAGAATCTTTAATAATGTGTCTATATAAAGATACGTTGTTGAATCCTGAAAAGACATTTCTGTATACTGAGAATTGGATACTTTATACCTTTGTACTATTAATTTTAGATGTAAGTGCAACCTATCAAAATAATGAAGTGAATACAATCTGATAAAGTCACAGAGCACTGTTGACATAACATTGATACAATGTGGATTCAAAGTACAGTGTTTTCCAAATCGATTTTGGGGACAGCTGCTAAATGAAATCTAGGTACTTCATTCCAGAAAGGATTTACAAGTGACGAGGCTGGTTTGTACTTACTTCCCTGCCGAAGAATCAGTACCAGGATGGAGAGGCTAAGCCTTCCAGAAGTTAATTGCATGTTCTTTGGGCTGGAAGGGAGGGTAAATCCACAGAGGAAATGAAAAATAAATAATGTATACAAAAGGACACAGACTTATCCACATTATAAAGACAGGATCAGAGATTAAAACATTGAAGACAGCATAGTTCAGGTTTAAATTTAGTTAGAGCAGGAACTGATATTGCTGGTAAGGAATGTCAGAGCAAAACAGTAGTTTGTAGCATAAATAAATAGTTGGTCTAATGTGCATGTTTGTAATTTAGCTGGTCCAATTGTAATTGCTTTCAAAGATTAATTTTGGTCATGTGGAACTGGTTTCTCAGTATGTTGACACTTGTGTGATTGAAAGGAAGGGCTTTTTTAAAATTATTAATTTTTATATTAATTATTAATTCAGGTTGTTGTTAGATTACTGGAAGGGCCATTGCATTATTTCAGCACAACATAATTGATGTTTTAAGTAATGAGATTAGCAGCCTTGGTTTGTTGGCTTGTTTAAATTCCACAGTAAATTGAACAGCAGGCTATCAATAGTATGGGAAATTGAGCAGTTTAGTTGGAAGAATGGGGACAGCTAATAAAACGTAAAAACATTGTTTGCCTTTAAGTGGAGGTAAGAGAGGGGAGGAAGTGAGGGAGAGAGAAATGGGAAAAGGGAGCAGAGGGGGCGAAAGAGGAGAGTCGGGAATCTACATTATTTTGTTTTCAAATTTTAAGCTGGATACACCTATTAGAACCACAGAAAATGCTTGAGATCTAATATAGTAGTTTATGTAGCATCTAGTACAACATTTAATGAGGCAAAGGAAAGAAAGCTATGTTCACAAAAAAGCTGTGAAATTGTAGCACTGATCAATTCAGGAGGGAACTACATTAGTTCTTGATTCTAAAACTTAAAACACTGTGTACTTGCCAAGCATAAAAATGTAGTAAATAAGTTATAAAATGAAGATGAGCTGAACTAGTTTGAGTGGAATTATGTGTGTATCAATCTATTCAATAATGGCTGAAATAATTTGTTTGCTTCGTGGTTAAAAATTAAAGATTTTCATGTGGGATTGTGTTGACTTGGATTCTTTGCAATCTGGATTTGCATTTTTACTATTTACAAATGGCAGTAGTGTCCATATTAAGAAAACGCACGTGCATTTTTGTTTCTATCTTCATATCCTGCATTATCTGAAAAAGAAAACAAGGAATTATTTGACAATTCACAAAGGGTTTATTTAATGGCAATAATATCCAGTATTTGGAAATGTAATTTGACATCATAAAGACAAGTTCAGACCTGATTAGCTTTTTTATTGTTAAGGAATTGCTAAGGGCTTTAAAAGCAGCATGCATCATGTTCCTTCTCATCAGAAAGCAGAATCTCAGAGTGAAATACGGTCAAAGCTGGTAACACCGAATCTCTATTCATCACTGGCTGCATCATAAATCATAACTGAATTTTTCTTAAAGTGCAAATAAGAAACAGTCTATGCAAAATTAATTTTGGTGCAGATGCTAATTATTATCAAACTTGTCACCAACTCAACAGAATCTTTGAACTGTTAAAGCACAGAAGGCGGCTTTTTGATCATTGTGCCTGTTTTGACTCTCTGAAGGAACAATTCACCTAGTGCCATGACCTTGTTATAGTCTGGGAGCCTTGCACACTTTCCCTTTGAAGATAATCCTTTCCCTTTGAAGCCGCAGTTGAACCTACCTCCACCACACTTTCCAGCTGTGCATTCCAAATCCTGATCATTTGTTGCATGAACAAGTTTTTTCCTCCTGTTGCATTACTTTTTTTTTTGTTATTTATCTTAAATCTGTGCTTCTTGATCCTTCCATCAATAAGAACACTCATGATTTTGAATACCTCTATCAAGTCTTTCAACCTTCTCTTCCCAAGCAGAACAGTAGCAAAATCTTCAATCCAACTTCAGAATCAAAGTTCTTCCTCCTTGGAACCATTCCCATAAATCTTTCTCCACCCTCTCTGATGCCTTCACATCCTTCCTAAAGTATGGTGCCCAGAATTGTGTACAGTACTCCAGTTGATGCTAAACCAGTGTTTTATACCTGTTTAACATGAATTTCTTGTTCTTGTATTCCATGCTCCTATTCATAAAGTGCAGAATGTCATAAGCTTTATTAATGGCTCTCTCAACCTGTCCTGCCACCTTCCATGACCAATGCACACGTACATCCAGGTCCCTCTGCTCCTGCACAGCCTTTAAGATTGTACTTTTTAAACCCCTCTTTACTTCCTTCTTAATAAAACATATCTCTTCACACTTTCTTTGTATTAAATTTCTTCAGCCAGTTGTCCACACATTTTACCAACCTGTCTTTTTTTGGAGTTCTACACTATACTCCTCAGAGTTCACAATACTTTCAAGTTTCGGATCATCTACAAAACTTTGAAACTGTGTCTTGTCTGTCAAGGCCTAGGTCATTAAAATACGGCAGCTGTCCTAACAATGATCCTGGGGAACATCACTATAAACCTTCCTCTTGTCTGAAAAAAAACCATCAACTTTGTTTCTTGTCACTCAGGCGACTTTGTATACACTTTTCTACTGCCCCTATTATTTTTTTGTCCCTATTATTATGTTGCTTCAACAAGTTTCCCAAGGTTAAAATAAAGCCCAAGAGTTCACCCTGACTCTTTCATTTTCTGATTAGTACCAGAAAAGTACAAGGCAAGGAGATAGAAGAGGGAAACAGAGTAATCAAAGGAGGAAAGACAATGGAAAAACAAGGGGGTACGTACAGCCTATTTACCTAGCCGTATGTAACAGAATATTCAAACATTTGGTTATGGGACTTCTGTTCAAAATAAATTACTTTGTTAAAGTTATTGATAGATATATACTAATGGAATTTCAAAGTATTCTGCGCATTACATGATTTTTGAAATAATGCAATGAATTCTGATTGCTGTGTTCAATGTGTAACATAAAGCTATTGCATTAAATTCAAACGTAATTATGATAACCTTGACAATTTATGCTAGTTAATGGAATTAAAATTTACAATTTGGCTTTCTTGATTTTATATATGTTTAATGATTAAAGTAGTGATACTCAATAGGAGTTAAAATACATTGATTTTACAACATAAATCTGAAGGTACATTAATTCATGTGGCAGAACTTTGGAAGTGACATTATCCAAAATTAAAGGTGGATGTTCAGAGATGGACTATAATTGGGTAGATTCACATTTGTAGCTCTTATGAAATTCACAGGACTGAAGCAATACTGTGACCAATCATAATTATTAGATACCATTGGATCTCCTACAGTCTCTCTCAAAAATTAGAGGTTACAATGTTTTGAGAGAGAAGCTTATTTATGGATGTGGGAACTGCTGTCCATTTCTACTGCAAGAAATTAAAGACAGTCCACAAATGCCATTTTCTGGTGCGGAGAAGAATTAGTATATTCCTAAAGTGGATAGACAAAACCTTTTCAAAACCGTCTCAACCCATGCCCATAGTGGAACCTCCTTCCTGTCATTTGTGTTTTAATTATATGAAGAATCTCATTTCAAATTCTCTGTATTTGAGTTTGTGATGAAGAAGAACAGCTGGTTTAATCTGTGTAGCTCCTGCTTTTTAACAGACAGATTCTTTTCTGTCACTTCTCATAGTTGCAGCGTGCTGTGCGTCACTGTTTTTGGAGAATGAAATTTGAACCAGTGGATAGCCTTTGTCGCCTGAAAACTGAGAGATTGTTTGCGTGCAGACATACCGTTTTAACATTAATAATAGATGAAATATTTCAATTAGCATTTCATTCATGCATGCAAAGCCTCTATATGTGTGCACCTGGTTGTTCATGTTCATAAAATAGCACCAGAAAAGGCTGGAAAATTGTAAACAAAGATGGCAATATCTTACTGTTATCTAGTAACCTGATGATTTACTCTGTCCCAAGGGTTGAGTCAGGGGATTTATAAGCAAGTGTCTAGCTAAAGGCGTATTCCCTCAGCAAGTAGTGTTTAGGCAAGGAGTAGGAGAGGATTCAGGGTTAGAATTACAAAATGATCTCCAAAGTTGACCATGCAATGTGGGACAAGAATGCATTAAGCTGTGTAACGACTTTGTGGAGATAAGGGTAAAAACAAATTGAAGACAATTCTATAGCAGTGGACTGTCAAGGAGAGTGAAATGATGACCTGTTCAGTGGTTGCAGATGTATTGATTTCTGTGGAAAGATTGAGGAGGACACAGATAAATTGGCACGGTTGCAACCGTAAGGGATGTCAATGGCAGCTTTGACTGAGTTAATCTTAGGGCCAAATAGATGGATACAAATAGGAAATGGTTTCCGCCAGGAGTGAACTCTGGTCTTTAACTGGGGAGGTCATTTTGATAACATTTGTTTTCGCAATTGACTGCTTTTCTCAAGCCTGCACTTTACGCATTTTGGAGGAGGCTTTTAGGATATAAACACTTTATTTTTCTATTACACATGGTCGAACATTATAGTTATATAAAATAGTCGTTTACCTCCAACTTACTGTGAATGACGAAGCGAATTATCTCATTTATTTATTAAATGTGCTTTAGAAATGCTTCAGTTTCAATTCATAAAACAGGTTTTCAGTGAAACATTGTGCACTGGTATCTAAACTATTTAACTTTGAACTTAATGGGAAATGTTGTTTATCTAAATTTCAGGGCTCTCCAAGAAATTCATTCATCACCATTGCATTTTGTTAATTTTGCTCAGGACATGACCATCTCTATCTTCACAGTTTAGCTTTTATGTTGGTTGCTTTTCTACTAAAAGCGTTTTTTAAAACTCCGGCTGGTAAGAACAAGAAGACAGAAGAAAAAACTAAGTGAAAACAGTTTAAAGTTAAAGAATAAATGTTTGACATCATAAGGAAAATTGTTAAAACACAAGAAAGTGAAAAAGTATGATAAGGAAGAGACCATGCCAACAGCTGTTTACGTTTTAAATTATCTCAGTAGTTTAGGGTTAAGATCACAGTCATACAACTGATCCTGATATTTGAATACCTGAATGTTGCAACAACATGTATATTTAGCATCATTGTGTGAAATGAAACTAACAAAACTGGTTAACCTAGCAGTTGCCTAGAACCCATTATCAGTCATTTGCAGAGTCCAATTTCACAATATTATATTCTCAGTTCTGCATTAGAACTGCTTTCACTTTGTTTGTTTTTAGGATAAGCTAATACAAACCTTAAGGAAGTCATCAAAGGTTATTCCATCGTACAGTTGTTCAGGCTCCTGAATAAATACAAAAAGAACCAGAAAGTATTAATGTGAAATGTACTGAAACATATTAATGTGAAGATTAATATATTTTATCAGTTCCCAGCTAAGACTTTCTTGATGAAGTAGACTTTAGTACCCTTTAAAGTCACACCCATTACAAACTAAAATTACATGGCATACCAGAACTTAGAGATTTTAAAACATGCTGTTTTTACAATTCATTCTGAGGATATGGGTTTTGTTGGCTGTAGTGAAGGTGCTCCCATAATCCTGGCTAGTAAGGATTTCCAGGATTTTCACCCAGTGATGGGTAATGGATGTCCAAGCCAATATGATGTGCTATTTGGAAGTCATGCCAATCACACACACCTTCTGTAATTGTCCAACTGATGGGTGAAGGTCATTGACTTGGGAATGTGCTCGTATAGAAGCTTTGGCAAGTTTTAGGTTACAGTGAAGCCAAAGTACCCCATTATGGATGTTTAGCTAATTGGATGAGCTGCTGAGCAAATGGAGTGTTTTGCCATAGACGGTGTCAAGCTTGTTGAGTGTTGCTGGAGCTCAGCTGGCATAGGATATTCCATCCCAATGCTTCACTTGTGCCATGGAAGTGGTAGAGGAGTTTCAGGAATCTGAAGAGCATCACTCTGAGCTGCTTTAGCAGCCACAGCACGTAAAATGTTTGCGCTACCGCAATGTATAAATATGTTACCTTGTAATTTGTTGATCAGACTTTCAATGCACATATACTTTTACTAGCCCGTAGAATAAGGGGGTTTCAATTTGTTTTGCTGTTCTGTATGCATGCAAAGTTCCTTATTGCTGGGTTTCTTTCATATACATTGAATCCAATACCACGTCAGTGGTTCCAGTGCTCTTTGAAAATGTTTGAATTGAATATCTTGAGATTTTTACCATGCGATCTTATTTACATGATTTCCTACCACACTTGAATAATACAATATATATTACTTAATCTCAATGTTACTTCTCCTACCTAAAGTAAAGTCAGATTGTTGTAAAGATGCTTGCAAACATGTTTTCAGTCATTTTCTTTCAATTTCTCCATTTATAATGTAAACACAGCAAATCTGTTTACTTACAATTTCTGGCAAACTTATCAGTTTTTGGATCCAAGACAAGATGGTTCTGTGACTTCTAAGTGAACAATTTACAATTTTATCGATCAGCCCCAAAGCCCTCGTGTCTTTTAGAAGTCAATTTCTTTCCTGCTTCACCTTGCCAAATCTTATTATCACTATTTTGTAATTATGGTTTCTAGGGCAATGTGACAACATGCTGTCTCAGGGAAGTGCTGATTTTTATTCAATTACACCTCCCAATTCGTTTGCAAAATATTTTCCACCAGTGGTTTTTGAATGCTGTATGGTGAAAATGTAAAAGCCTTTACTCTCAGAACATCTTCCTCAAAAAGGTTCTGACATTCAAATGCTTGGGTTTAAAGAGAGCTTAGAAGTCAAAATAAAAATGAGTTGGTACAGTGACAGAAAAGATTGCATGGCCTGCAGAAGCATGCAATCCCAAAGTTAGTGATTGGCATTGATATCACACAAGTGAAGTTTCAGATTTCCAGCGTCCACAGTTCTTTGTTTTATTTTAATAGTTAAGTTCCTGATACTGAAAATCCACAGAACTTGATTCTACTAGGCTTCTAAACTATTGATGGACAATTTTCTTAATTGTAGTTTGCAGGTAGCTGTATCTTTTCCAAATTGCCCCTGGAAAAAACTGGGGTTGTATTCATTAGAATAGGGAGATCTTAATACAGATATATAAAAAGAAAAACATACATTTGTGCAGCACCAATCACATCTGCTGTATGTCCCAAAGTGTTTTACAGCCATTGAAATACTTTGGAAGGGTAAGTTATTTTTGCAATGTGTGAAGTAATGAAAGGTTTGAACACTGTAGATAGAAACTCAGTGGTTAGCACTGCTGCCTCACAGCACCGGGGACCCGGGTTCAATTCCATCCTCGGGCGACTGTCTGTGTCGAGTTTGCACATTCTCCCTGTGTCAGTGTGGAGTTCCTCTGGATGCTTTGGTTTCCTCTCACAGTTGAAAGATGTGCTGGTTGGGTGCATTGGCCATACTATATTGCCCCAAGTGTCCAGGGATGTGCAGGCGAGATGGATTAGCCATGGGAAATGCAGGATTACAGGGATAGGATAGGGGGGTGGGTCTGGATGGGATGCTCTTCGGAGGGTCGGTGTGGACTTGATGGGCCGACTGACGTATTTCCACACTAGGGATTCTATGATTCTATGAAATAGACTGTAGTAATTTATTTCGAGGAATTTCAGTTTCCCTAAAGGATCCAGCATTTATTGCCCATTGTTATTTGACCATTAGAATGCAGCACTGAGCTGGCTTTGTGAACTACCACATTCCATGTGTTGTGGAAACACCCACAGTGCTATTTGGAAGGGAGATCCAGAATGTGACCCATTGGCACCGAAGGCACAATGGTAGAGTCCCAGGTCAGGATGGTATGTGACTTGGAAGTGATAGCATTTCTGTGTGTTAACTGGCCTTGTGTTTTATGTTCGAGGAGCTCGAACAGTTCATACACTTCACTAACACCTTCCACCCCAACCTTAAGTTTACCTGGACCATCTCTAACACCTCTCTCCCCTTCCTGGACCTCTCTGTCTCCATATCGGGCAACCACCTAGAAACCGATATTCATTTCAAGCCCACCGACTCCCACAGCTACCTAGAATACTCCTCCTCCCACCCACCTTCCTGCAAAAATGCTATCCCCTATTCCCAATTCCTTCGCCTCCGCCGCATCTGCTCCCAGGATGAGGCATTCCACTCCCGTACATCTCAGTTGTCCTCGTTTTTCAAGGACCGTAACTTCCCCTCCTCGGTGGTCGAGAACGCCCTCAACCGTGTCTCCCACATCTCCCGCACCTCATCCCTCACACCCCGTCCACGCAATAAAAACCAAAAAAGAATCCCCCTCGTCCTCACGTACCACCCCACCAACCTCCGGATCCAACGCATCATCCTCCGACACTTCCGCCATCTGCAATCCGACCCCACCACCAAAGACATCTTTCCCTCCCCACCCTTATCTGCTTTCCGGAGGGACAACTCTCTCCGTGACTCCCTTGTCCGCTCCACACTCCCCTCCAGCTCCACCACACCCGGCACTTTTCCCTGCAACCGCAGGAAGTGCTACACCTGCCCCCATACCTCCTCCCTCACCCCCATCCCAGGCCCCAAGAAGACTTTCCACATCAAGCAGATGTTCACCTGCACATCTGCCAATGTGGTATACTGCATCCGCTGTACCCGGTGTGGCTTCCTCTACATCGGGGAAACCAAGCGGAGACTCGGGGACCGCTTTGCAGAACACCTACGCTCGGTTCGCAACAAACAACTGCACCTCCCAGTCGCGAACCATTTCAACTCCCCCTCCCATTCCTCAGACGACATGTCCATCCTGGGCCTCCTGCAGTGCCACAACGATGCCACCCGAAGGTTGCAGGAACAGCAACTCATATTCCGCTTGGGAACCCTGCAGCCCAATGGTATCAATGTGGATTTCACAAGTTTCAAAATCTCCCCTCCCCCTACCGCATCCCAAAACCAGTCCAGCTCGTCCCTGCCTCCCTAACCTGTTCTTCCTCCCACCTATCCCCTCCTCCCACCCCAAGCCGCACCTCCATCTCCTACCGACCAACCTCATCCCACCCCCTTGACCTGTCCGTCCTCCCTGGACTGACCTATCCCCTTCCTAACTCCCTACCTACACTCACCTTTCCTGGCCCCATCCCCGCCTCTTCGACCTGTTTGTTTCCTCTCCACCTATCCTCTCCTCTATCCCTCTTCTATCCGCCTCCCACTCTCTCCCTATTTATTTCAAAACCCCCTTCCCCTCCCCCTTTTCTGATGAAGGGTCTAGGCCCGAAACGTCAGCCTCTCTGCTCCTATGATGCTGCTTGGCCTGCTGTGTTCATCCAGCCCTGCACCTTGTTGTCT
>NC_063355.1:18785967-18801718 GCF_021869965.1 Rhincodon typus | reverse complement strand
GAGGGGCCAGATGGCCTACTCCTGCTCCCAGTTCTTATGTTCTTATGGTATACCTCCCTAATAGTACACAATCTAGCAAACTTGCAGAAATGCTGAAGAAGAAAGGTCTATTCAGGACAAGGGTCTTGATCATCAAGGACTAGTATTCCAACTCAATGCAACTGCCTCCTAGGGATATGATGCATTCTAACAGAAGACAGTGATGTGTACGAACAAACTTTTGATGAGAATGTGGATGATTCTTCACACAACGCTGAGCATATTCACAGCACTGTGCTGAAAATGTCCATGTGATGTAAAGGTAGTTCTGCTATAATGTGTGATTTATTAATGTGAATTGGCTGTAACACAATTGATGAATAGTAGGTGTTTTCTGGATAACATGAACTTTCTGCTGTACAGGTATAGCGATATTGCATAGCAATTTCCCTATAATGTGATTTTTAACAGCGATTTTCTATAGCGTGAGGGCAGACAAGAACGCAACTTTCGCATTACAGGAGAACTACCTGTCGAGTTTGAATGTGATACACAAGTCCTTTCTGATGCAGAATATTTGAGATACTCCAAGAGGTGGCTGGTATTGATCAATGACTGAGCATGTGATGGAAGCAGTGAATGTGTCTCTGTACAGATAAAGCACTGCAATTTGTTCTGAAAAGCTGGGTACGGGTGGGGAGTCTCAGGGGTTATTCAGAGTTGGGGGGTGAAGGAAGCCCATAGATAGTGTTTGCTTAGTGCATCTGGGAGATGAGTTCAGAGAAACCCAGCGCAGTGGTAGCTTGGTGAAGCTAGCTGTGACAAAGAGCTGGAATTGTGCCATCAGTAGGTGCTGGAGTGCAGCTTTGAGAAGCCAAGACAGGAAAAGAGATTCAACCAATGAGCGTACAGTCATGTATACTACAGCAAAGTGGTTTTGAGGGCGTTTCAAAGCTAGATTTTCAATGGAATTTCTTTGGGATGAGAAAAATTTTTAATCAAATTTGGTAGTTTGCTGTCTCACTGATATATGGATCGTTGATGAGAAATCTCTGGTGTCTTTCTGGACTGATATTTGATGTGTTCTAAGGGGTGCTCAACAGCACTATGTTTGTAAACCCATATCTACCTCATGAATTCCAGATGATAAAGTGTAAGTTGTAAACATATTGTAACTTGCTTTATTTTTCTTATCATGTATAGTAAAGCTTCATTTGTTTGTTCAAAAAGTTGTGACCTATTTCTCTAAGTTAAGTGCCTCAGATCTCGAACTTTGTCTAAAAAACATTCCTGATCTCTAATCAGTTTGGAACATTAATGTAGTGATCTTGTCTGGGCCATAACTGTTTTCAGAGTTTCAATTCCTGTCGTCATGTTTTGTCACGTTTTGTCTATATTCACTTTTATATGTGGAGGTGCCGGCGTTGGACTGGGGCAGACAAGGTCAGAAATCACATGATACTAGGTTATAGTCCAACAGGTTTATTTGAAATCACAAGCTTTTGGAGCACAGCTCCTTTGTCAGGTGAAGTGAGAGGGAAACATGCAGAACATAGATTTATAGACAGAGAGATCAAGGACAGAGAGATCCAAAGATCACACAAACATGGAGTGCCGAATAATAAGTCTCTGCAGGTGATCAAAAGTATTAGGCAGTGTGAGTAAAGTGCCAACAGCTGAATAACCAAGCAAAAGGATGACCTATAATCTGATTAAATGAGGCAGATGGATAATTACAAAAAATAAGGTAGTGCTGGAGGCAAACCAAAAGACTGGAATAACATGATAGATATAAGAATTGCATGCTGAAGGTCTAACCAAAATAATAAGTAATCCAAACTGTACAAACTAATCAAGGTAGAGAGATCATAACAATTTATCAAGATGATGGTGTCAAAACAGGATAGTAAGGAAGATTTTACAGATACAGAACAGTGTGGTAGGGTCAAATGTAGCACGACATGAACCCAAGATCACAGTTGAGGCCGTTTTTATGGGTATGGGTCATGCTATCCGTTCTGGTTTGGCGATTCTGCATTGTTGTGTATCTTAAAGGTTGACTTGGAGGATCCTTACCCAAAGATCGGAGGCTGAATGTCCTTGACTACTGAAGTGTTCCCCAGACAGGAATGTTCCCTCTTGTGTTGTGCGCTGTCCATTCATCTGTTTGGACTCATGGCGAGGGATCACTGAAATGACTATATAGCCATATGAACAAGTTTCATCCCACCATCAGACTTACTATGGACTACTCTCCCAAATCAGTCTCATTCTTGATACATGCATCTCCATAAAGGACGGACACCTCAATACCTCATTTCACCGCAAGCCCACGGATAACCTCATGATGCTGAACTTCTCTAATTTCCACCCTAAACATATTAAAGAAGCCAACCCCTACAGACAAGCCCTGCGCATACACAGGATCTGCTTAGGTGAGGAGGAATATGACGGACACCTAAAGATTTTGAAGGACGCCCTCATAAGAACGGGATACGATGCTCAACTCATCGACTGGCAGTTTTGACGTGCCACCGTGAAAAACTGCAACAACCTCCTCAGAAGACAGACACAGGATACATCTGATAGAGAACCTTTCATCATCCAGTACTTCCCCCGAAGCAGAGAGACTACACCATGTTCTTTGCAGCCTTCAACGTCATCGATGATGACGAGCATCTCGCCAAGATCATCTCTACGCCTCCACTTCTCATCTCCAAGCAACCGCCAAACTTTAAACAGACCAGGCTTCAGGACAACATCAACATACAACACCCATCCACCACGTACTCGGCAGATACTCGTGACTCGGCCAACGTTGTCTATCTCAAACGCTGCGGGCAAGGATGCCCCGAGGCATGGTATATTGGCAAGACCATGCAGACGTCATGACAATGGATGAATGGACACCATGCAACAATTGCCAGACAGGAATGTTCCCTCCCAGTTGGGGAATACTTCAGTGGTCAGGGACATTCAGCTTCTGATCTTCGTAAGTGTCTTCCAAGGTGGTCTTTAAGATACACAACAACGCAGAATTGCAGAGCAGAAACTAATAGCAAAGTTCTGTAACCATGAAGATGACTCAACTGTGATCTTGGGTTCATGTCGGGCTACATGTGACCCCACCACACTTTTCTGTATCTGTAAAATCTTCCTTCCTGTCCTGTTTTGACACCATCACCTTGATAAATTGGTGTGGCCTCTCTACCTTGATTAGTTCATATACTTTTTGATGACTTATTACTTTGGTTAGACACTTGGCATGTGACTCTTATACCTATCATAGTATTCCAGTCAGGAGCTGGAGGAACACAGCAGGCTCGGCCTCCTCTACATCGGGGAAACCAAGCGGAGGCTCGGAGACCGCTTTGTAGAGCACCTACGCTCGGTTCGCGACAAATAACACCTTCCAGTTGCGAACCACTTCAACTCCCCCTCCCACTCCCTGGGCGACATGTCCATCCTGGGCCTCCTCCAGTGTCACAACGATGCCACCCGGAAACTGGAGGAGCAGCACCTCATGTTCCACCTTGGAAGCCTACAACCCAATGGTCTCAATGTGGACTTTACTAGTTTCAAAATCTCCCCACCCCCGACCTCATCCCAAGACCAGCCCCTCCTCTCATCCCCGCCTCATTGATCTGTCCATCTTCCCTCCCACCTACCCGCCCATCCCTCCTCATTGACCAATTACCATCCCCACTTCCTACCTACACTCACCTTTACTAGCTTCATCCCCGCCTCCTTGACCTGTCCGTCTTTTCTCCCACCCTATCCACTCCACTATCTACCTGCTATCACCGCTCCCCTCCTCTATTTATTTCAGAGCCCCCTCCCCCTCCCCCATTTCTGAAGAAGGGTCCCGACCCGAAACGTCAGCTTTCCTGCTCCTCTGATGCTGCCTGGCCTGCTCCACAGTGTGTTATCTCAGACTCTAGCATCGGCAGTTCTTACTATCTCTGAATGTATTCCAGTCATTTGGTTTGTCTCTAGCACCACCTTATTTTAAATTTTTCTGTAACTATCTCTCTGCCTCATTTAATTGGATTATAGGTCATCACTTTGCCTGTTATTTAGCTGTTGATACTTTACTCACACCGTCTAACACATTTGACCACCTGCAGAAACTCATTATTCGACACTCCACTCATACCATTTGTATGATCTTTTGATCTCACTGCCTATAAATTCTGTGTTCTGCATGCCTTTCTCTCACTTCACCTGACAAAGGGGCTGTGCTCCGAAAGCCTGTGACTTCAAATAAACCTGTTGGAATATAACCTGTTGTTGTATGACTTCTCACTTTTCTGATGGAATGACTGTACGTTTTTCACAGTGTGAGAAGAAATGAAGTAATATGACCACAACAGAAACATGTACAAGGGTATCCTGAAGTTGCTGTGTACATATTCAGCAAGATCTGGATAATATTCACTCTTGGCACAAATGTCAAGTAACATTTACACTTTATAAATGCCAGGAATTGTCATCTCCCACAAGGGAGAATCTAACCATCTCCCCTTAATATTCAATGGCATTGCTATCACCGAATCCTGCATGATCAACATTGGACAATAGCATTGATAAGAAACTGAAGTGGACCAGCCACATAAATATCGTAGCTACAAATGTTTCACAGGCTGAAAATTCTGCATTCACCAACATCCTGATTCCACAAAGCCTGTCCACCGTCTACAAACATAAGTCAGGAGTGCTTTGGAATACACTCCACTTGTCTGGATGAGTGCAACTCCAGTGACACTCACAATGCTCACACTATCTAGGATACAGCATTCCACTTCTTTACACCCCATGCATAACCTTAACCATTCACTCCCTTCATTACTGGCGATCCAGACTTAACTTGCTGAGGCTCCGTCAATAGCATCTTCTTAATCTACAAACTCTACCACCAATAAGGAAAAGGATAGCAGACACTTGGGAACATCCCATGTGCAAGCCCCCTCTGAGCCACACACCATCTTGACTTCAAAACATTTTGCCGTTCCTTCATTGAATCTGTGTAAAATTCCTGGAACTCCCTTCTTAATATCACTGTGGGTGTTCCTAAACTCCAAGGACTGTAGCAGTACAAGATGGTGGTTAGGGCAATTAGAAATGAACATCAATTGCTGGCCTTCCACTACCACTCAGATTCAATGAAAGAATAAAACTATATGTTATCTTTTCCTCACAGATTAGCCAATGTGAACCAATGAAGGGTGACTGATTTGTAGCATTAAATCTGCTCCTCTTTCCAAAGAACTGACAGATTTGCTGAGTAATTCCACCATTTTCTTTTGTTCTTCTTTCAAATTCCCAGCATTTGCAATAATTTGCACTTGTTAATGGACCAGTTGTTCTGCTTCAAGGAGGATAATATGAAATAAGTGCACTTGATACATTCTAAATCAACAGGATAAAGAAAGCACACTAAATATAAACAACCCAACTGTGAAAGTGTTACCTTCAATCAACTTTATGAGTTATTTAAATCTGCTAATGGGTTCCAAGAAAAGCAGAAACTCCACAGGTCTCTCAGCAGGAACTCTGCGATTTCTAGAGAAGTTATCTCACACTCAAAAGACTAACTATGTTACTGTCTCCAGAGATGCTGCAAGACCTGCTGAGTTTCTCCATCGTTTTCTGTTTTTAATTCAGATTTCCAGCATCCACAGTATTTTGCTCATATTCAAGGATTTAATTTACTGCCACTTTTCTTCCAGATATGCCCACATTGAAAAAGTTATTCTCTCTCTTCAGGATTGTCGTTTGAATCTTTCAGCTTGTTCACCTTTATTGCTTTCTGATTTCCTCCTAGCATTTGATAAAGCTCCCTTTCATAGCCACATTTCCTCCCTCAGTCTCCATCTCTGCTTTATCCTTTACGTAGTTTCCACATGTAGTTTCCACATTTCAAATCTTCCCTCGCTTACAGATATCTCCACAACATACAACCATGTTCAGACAGCAGTTCCTAGTGCACTGTGAGATCCACACTTAGAGCCATGCATCATCAAATGCACACTCTCGACCTCTCTCTCTATATTAGCACCCCCTGACATGATCACAAAGTTGTCCCCATATCCAGTTCCATTTCATACTTCATCTTATTCTATGCCTCAAAAAGAAACTTTTTCTTTTTCTTTCAGGTGTTAAGGAAAGAATTCCAAAGAAGAGTCATATTGAACTTGAATCCTCTACTTCTCTCTCCTCACATGCTGCCTGACCCGCTAAGCTTCCCCAACACTTTGTGTTTTTGTTTCCGGTCTTCACTTCTCACTGTACTTAGTTAATACGATGGGTTCCTTGTGTGTTCTGGTTGCACAACATGTATGTAAATTCTTTATTTTTCATTTTAAACAAGGAAATTAAGGAAACAGTTGCCTGGAGTCTCTCTTCAGTTGTGCTGACATTCTTCAGTGAAATCTGGCCATAATCAACATAATGAACATTACAAATTGTGTGTTTTTACAGGAGGTAACTATGTTAAACACAAGTTGCATTTCTACGATATTTTGTGCTAGTTTTATAAATAAACTTGGTGGAAACCAGACTTGCTCCCCACCCACCTCCCAACACAAAATTGTCCGTGCCTGTGCCCACCCCTCCAAGATGAATTAATAACCACTTAGGAATTTCCATTACTTGCATTTGTTTTCAAGGCTTTGAGTAGGTTTTAAAAATGAAGCTGGTTCTTTTAGGTGTGAGGACATGAATAGATACATTTTAAAAGGTGGTGAATGTCAATTTTTTTCATCCACTAAGAAATGGACTATTGCAACCCAACGTAAACCAATAAATGGTTCTGTGTATTTCAGAAAAATCACAGAACTTCAGATCACTCCCATGAGTGATTTGTTTATTTGTTGTGATAATCCCATATTGAACTGTATTAATTAATCAGTAAGTCAAAGAATATTTTAAAGCAACATTTTTAGAAGATCTACATTTTTAAAAATTTGCCCAATTAGTTGGTCCATGGCAAACCCTGCATTTGGCAATATGAAAATGTAGCTGAAGTAGAACTCAACACATTTCAAAAACAGTTTCAAACAGTTTCAAAGACAATCTAGTTTACACCTGGACCTCTATCAAAGTTCAAAACAGAAACTTTACCACAGAGTTTTTACCTTAACTAAAGTCTGGTCATCTCCCTTTGGCAATCAATGGTATCGCATTACCAAAACTATCAGCATCCTGATGGTTTCCATTGAACAATAACTATACAGTATCAACCGAATAAATGTGATGCCTACTATATCAGGTCAGGGACTGGACATTCGATAGTGAATTCCTTACTCTCCCAAGTTATGAAATGTGGGGTGACAACTATGAGGTTTATAAGATTAGTTTGTTTTGGGACTTTGTCTTTATTTGAAGATAAAATGAAGGTGGTCATGATTTTCTTACAGATCAATAACTTTTAAAATGGAAGTCAGGCTTGCAGTTAATAGCTGAAAGGATGACAGAACAAGTTTTCACATTTTGTCTAGTTTGCACTTGAGGAAGAATCCACCAAGTAAAAAAAGCTCATTGTAAAAGATAGCTCTATGATTAAAAGTTTCCAGACTGAAAAAGGAAAATAGCAGAAGTAAACTCTTACGATCTAAGATTACCTTGGACGGGTTCCAAGCGGAAGAACTGACAAGTTCTGCAGTCTGCCTGCAGCAAGACTGGGTGTTTTAATCATTAGACACTAAAGGAGGCCAAGACTTTTTACTGGGAAGAAGGTACAAGATGTTTAGTCTTGGGAGGTAATGCTAACAGCCTGTGTCCTAACAGTGGCTAGACTGAGAGTCTTCAAGTGCCATAGAAGTGTAGGAATATCAAGTTGCAAATGGTTGTACTTTTAAACTGTCTACTTACCTATAAGATGAAAGGAAGTTAGGGTCTCAAGGGTAGCTAATCACCATTTCTTGGATACAAAGATACAACTGGATACAAGGCCCATGTGATTGACATTGCCATGGAGTTGGGTTTTGAGAGGGCAACTGTTTAAAATATCTCTGAAAACCTAAGGCAAGGTAATCTGTCAAGACCTGGGTCAGCAGGAGCAACTATAGATAACAAGACACGAGGACTCACTGTGCAGGAATGTAGTTGGGAACTCTAGCTTTGATTGAAAAGGCCAAATTTGTGAGGACTTATGAGGCAGTTAGAAGGTTTGTCTAGTTTGCATTTGAAGAAATATTTCCAGGGGAAACAAAAACACATTGTAAAAGATGGTTCTAACAATAAAATTTCCCAGACTGAAGAAAGAAAATAACAACAGAAGTAAAATCTTGGGAGCTAAGATAACTTTGGACAGGCTCCAGGAAAAGGACTGTATAAAGTATAGCTAGGAAATGTATTTTCAGTTATGTTGAAAGAAAAATAGGATGTTCTGTTCTGTGGTTTCAAGTATAAGTTGATGAAAAAATTGTGTTTTGTGAATAGTGTTTTACTCCTTTATTACAATACAAGTCTTAAAATGTGAAATCTAGTTCTGCTGTTCTTTCAGCTATTAAATTAAGGTTTGGTAACTTTTAAAAAGAAATTCAGTCTCTAAGGAGATCATACGCACTTCATCTGCCTGGATAGATGCAGCTACAACACTCAAAAGAAGCTCAGAATTGTCGAGGACAAAGCAAGTTTGCTTGATGCATCATTTGAAATATCTGTTCTCTTCACTGCTGCTCCATGGCTGCAGTATGTACTGTCCAAAGGATGCCTTGTTGCAATTTAGCCAAACTTTTTCTACAACATCTTCTCAGGAGCAGTCCTCTAGATATTTTCTAACAAACCTGTTCACAGATGTGACTACTTCCCTCAACAGTAGGTGGGACTTGAACCCCAGCCTCCTGGCTCAGAGGTAAGGATACTACCACAGCACCGCAAGATCCCTGCAGTAGCAACCCTCTAAATATGTTCTAATCAACCTATTCAGAGATGCTGTGACACATCCCTGGAGCAAGTGGGACTTGAACCTGGGCCTCTTTGTTCAAAAGTAGGGACACTACCATTGTGCTACAAAAGCCCTAGCAGCCTCCCTCTATGTTTCTTTATACCCAGAGGTTCTATCACACACAAGTGAGAGACTTTCCTGTCACCAAAATCACTGTGACTCTTTTTATTAACTACTAACCATCAGCAGTAATCACTTGTGAAGCTAAAACTCTGGAACTCACTACATAACAGCAGTGCAGCAACACATTCACAAAACATACTGCAGTGCTTCAAATGTTAGTCCAATGTCACCTTCCCAAGGGCAGCTAGGGATAACTAATAAGTACCAGCAACGCTCAAATCTCAGGAATTAAAAAAAAGAAAGTATTAACACAAGCCACTGTGTATATTAGGGCATCTGCCTATCATAGGTTAATTTCTAAACAGAGACTGACTCCTACACTTGGAGTATCTTATAGAAACTGTAGAAGAAGGAGGACCTCAAACTATTTTCAGGCATATTTTACATTGTTTCATATATTTGCTGTTGTGTGTCCCCCTGCCTTTCTGAATTAAGAGAGTGCAACAGCACTGTCACAGCACACTGTTATGCAGAACTTGCCTAATAATATTTAAAATCAGAACCACAAAGAGTAGTATCACTCTGTTCCTGAAAACTTGTCCAGTGCTTTTTCTCTTCGTTATGCTCCACTGCAGTAAGTGAGTAATATTTGCTGCATTCCGTAAGCTGTACCTTAAAGATAAAAACACAGGAACTGTATACTCCAGTCTAAGTAATAAGTTCGTGAAATCCTTGCACCTGTCATAGGTTATTATGTAATTCACTTCTGTTTTCTACAATCGAAATTGGATTCCTCTCAACTTCTCTGAAATAAATGGAGTTCCCAAACGGGTTTGGCTTCTTGTGTAGGAATTTGATAACTAATTGAATGTGTCATTGGATACTGTTCAAATTCTTCAAATTATGGATAAGAAAAAGGGTTGAACCCACTGGAGGAAGAAAAAAGTGAAGAAAACTAGCAAACATACATGAAGATAAGTTCAATATAAATTAAGAAATAAACATTTCCTACTTGTAGCTGCTGTCTTACAAAACAGACTGCCACCGACAGATGGAACATTCAAATAGAAACCGAAATATTCCATTATTTGTTCAATTAATATCACCAGTTCTTTTTGAATTTTTGACTGGTGGTGGTTGTGTCCTCTTTAATACCGTCCTTGGTGTAACTTTCAACATCATTTTGTGGGCAGTTGAGTGGGGTTGGGGCAGTGAGTTGTAAGGCCTTGCTTTTTGACCTTGTCCATTGAGGAGAATTAAACTAAATCAATTAGAAAGAAACATTTCAGAGGAGCTTTACCGTAGCTTTTTTAAATCATATGGATAACATTTTTACTGAGATGTGTGAAATTTGGAATAAGCCATGTCTTTTTCATAGGAACAGAGGAGTGATTAACAATTGGAAAATCCATTCAGCTCAACAGCCCAATAATCTTTCTTTCCAACCATACCCATCAATCAATACACTGCTTAGAAATCTATTTAATTGAGAAACTTCAACCACAAGCACTAAAAAGCCCATTGATATGTAAAAGAAAATATATTAAAAAGAATAATAAGATATGGTGAGCAAATAACTATTGTTTGAAACTAGATAAAGCAGGTGAATGGTTAAAAGTTCTCAACTGTGGAGTCTAGAGGAACGTTTAAAATTGTAAGCTGGAGGGGTGATTTTTCATTTATACTGATCTAGATTTTTATGTGAGGCATGTTTCATATGCATAAATTGCCACAATCTCAACATTAACAGCTATGTGCAAACCGAATTGAAATACCACTACTTACAACATGCAACAAGCTGCTGTACAAATCTGCAAATTTGTTCAAGACGCAAGCTTGTTTCTGGTTCCCAACAGGTACATATTTATCACATTACTTATATTATGACTTACTAGTGTACAAATAAGTGCTGTATCAGTGCCTTACATTGCAGTTTTTCATTTTTGTAGTATTCTAAGTCCTCTTTTGTGTGGTTGTCATCCATATGTTGGAAAAACGATAAAGTAGTCAGGAAGTTTTCAAACGTGATTTCATCAACTGTTCCACTCGTTTGTTGCCCCAAGTTTCTAGGGCAAAACACATGGATGTTAAGAGATTGCTTTACACTTTCTCACTCTCAGCACCCATTTCCACATCAGGCACAGCCTAGATTTCCCCCTTCTATCAATAGACTTCAGTTCCAACCTTGAAAAATACTTTCTGCTTATGCTGTACTATAGCTATTTTGTACATCAGCCATTCGAGCAGTCTCTCTGAGATTTCTAGTTTTATACTGTGCTTCCACACTTCCTCAGAAGCAGCTAAAATTGCTCAAATGTATCTCATGGAGAGTGGAGAATTCCATTCCAACAGCAGGAATTGGGTTTGTGACCCAACTGCATGATTGTAAGCAAAGTGGGTTCACTCAGTATACGCAAGATTTAAAAAAAATCATATGATCAATAATATGATAATTCTAAATAGATTAATTTAGAAAGGCTGAATTGAAGACTTACCTCCTATCAAAAAATGCATTGACAATTCTTGACTTAATGGGATTACAGTCCAGATCTGGTATGTTATCAAAACAATCTTTGCTGCAAAATAAAGTGGGTGAGTATTTTATATGGACAAGCAGTTACTTCAACATGGGGAAAATTGCTCTAAATGTTGTTATACATGCATAGTAACTAGAATACTAATACCACATTGTAGCCTTCCCATCCGTTAGGTGCAAGAATCTTCTGTGCAAGATTTCAATTTGCTCTGAAGTAACTGAGAGGAAAGAAATTCAAAGTGTGAGATATTTACATAGAAAGAACATCCCCTCCTAAATTGTCCATATTATTTCATTTACCATGTGAGATTTTCTGTACAGGACTCATTGTGTCTACTGGGAGCACAGAAACAGGCTCAGCTTCCATTTAATTAATGTATTATTTTTAAATAGGTTAATATTTCTGATATCTCCAAATTACATGAATGTGGCTGGTATAATCAAAAGTAAACAAGGTGACTCCCTGATTCCTGGAGCCTTTAAGAAAATATAGCTGATTAAGTTGGCTAACAAAAGCTGCTATCAGACTGCAACTTAATGTTAGTTACTCCCACATATTTCACTTTGAGTTCTGAAGGTAGGTGAAGGTAACAAATTATATATTCCAACATTGTTAATTACAAGCAGGATTTTGAAAATTTTTTTTAAGTGATGTTGTTTGTTGGGACACTGTGCTTTGGATTTAAATGAAAGGTGAGATTAGACACTGTAGAGAACATTGATGTTCTATCTTTTGGAATAAACAATCTAACCTAAAAGAGATGAGATACTATACTTTGGCATTTTTCTTAGAAAATGTAATCTCATTTACTCCCTTAAAAATTGACTATGCAAACATGAGTCAGCAAAAGTAAAACCCCTGTTTCACAAGGTGCTCATTTATGGAGCCTGAAAGCAGGAGGAACTATACAGTAACTTTGTCATTTTGGTTAAAGCATGTAATGTTGACAGAGAGCAAAAGAAACTTCACTAAGCACTTCTGGGTTTCACTCACTTAAGAGACACAATAGGTAGGCACTGCCAGTGTTCTTGCTGCCCTTCGTGGTAGAGATACATGTTCTACTTGACTTGTTCTGGGTTAGCTAAGGCTGTCTCAGAGGCTTACTTGGAGTGATTGGGCTTAGAAGCAAGTCAACCAGCCCATTGAATTCATGCCCCATGCTGCAGGGCAGTCAAATCAGTCTATTACCTTGCTCTATTCCCTCTTGCCCTGCAAGTTTATTTCCCTCAAGCACCCTTCCAATGTCCTCTTGAAATTATTGACCTCTATGCTTGTTGAAATACAAGAAACAGAATAGTAGATGCATTACTGAAGTTAATGCTATTGGTAATGAATCAAGGGCAGCAAATACAGGCCTACGGTCCAGTACGCATGAACACATCCTCGTTACGATATACAGAAATGTAGGGTGGAAGCAGCTCAGGACCAGGATCTTTACAGGCTGGGGTTTGATCTACCTAGTGACTGAAACGTACAGTTCAGGAGGGATTCAGGGTCGATCCCTGGTTTGTCTGCTCAACCCCGGCTAGTCACCCAGGCAGGGTCGCTGAGAGAGTGTACTCAGCTCCCCCTCAGCTCGGCAGGGGCAACCCTACCCTGTTTGTCACACTCGCACTGAGAGTGAAGATGTGAGCAGCAGGACAGGTCATTGTGAAGCACCCCACAGTCGGTTAGCCGCTCACTCGCGTGTGAGTAACGGCCAGATTTGAGTGACCAAACAGCACCCTCAGAGTCCGGAGAAAAGGAGGCAGAAAGAATGGGGGGGGGGGGGGGATAAACACTATGAAAAAGACATTTGGCTACAACACATTCATTGACAGCTCTTGAGCTTCAGGAAGTGCGATGAAAATCACGCAGTTTTTTTAAAAAATGTTTATCATGTCCTTTCCGTATGAGGAAATGCGTTTCCAACCAGCCTTTTGTTGCGTGATCTTCGCGAGCCTCCTGGATTATTCGACATTTTCACTTTTAAATTGAGTTCGGCTCTTAAACAACCCAAGTATAAGCGAGCGCCTGGAAACTGTACTCACAGCCGGTTGTGTTCGCAAGGTTGCGAATCTCCCAGGCAGGCAGCGAAGGTGTAGACCCCATCACCTCTTCTTTGCCTTCAGCAGATCACACCTTTCAAAACTCACAAAGTTCTAGGGAGCAAACTGACCAGGACACAGGCGCTTCGCGTCTCCTGGAATCAGTTGAAGCTCTGATCAACAGACACAACCAATTGGTAGCTTCGGTTAGTGGTGTCCTGTAGAATGTAACTGCAATCACTGGCGATAATGAAATGTCCTTTTCGACACTTCCCTATCGTGCCAGTGAGGGATTCCTCTGGGTCCTACCGCTCAAGATCTGTTTGAATAATTCCTCGCTTCTTCCAGTGTTGACTAAGTTTCAATATTGTATTTCATGACAAAGATTTTGCAATAAGGTACACGGAAGGGAAGAGATGATGTACTTTTTCTTTCTTTAAGTAATTGTATTTCAAGACAGAGATTTCACAATAACCAACAGATGGCGTACGCCTTTAAAATCTTTAAATTACCTATATTGAACATCTTCTTGCGTTATTTACCCAAAGATAACATCACAAACTCCAGTAGGTTGAGAGCAAGGAGACAGTTGCAGCTGAAAGAGGCAACAAACCTCCTCTCAAACCCATTGGCGCTAATCTGATCCAGACCAACCATCCAACTAACTGAGCTAACTGGGCCCCGTGAAGGAGTTTGATTTGCTGAGCGACATACACTTGTACATCCATTTGAACTATGGATAGTGATGTTGGAGGCTCCAATTTATTTCCATGGCATGGCTAACCAGGAATGTCTCCCACTCTTACAGTGGAAGGATTTACAGATCAATTCTCACTCTGCTTGCTTCTGAACATAATTTCCTTGGTCATCAAGACCTGCACTGGAACTTTGAACCTGGACTTCTGGGTCAGAGGCAGAAACACTGCCCCCTGCACCAATGACCTACACAGGGTCACACTGTTAGAACGAGGAGTTTGACATTTAGGGTTGACTTGACAAGACATTTATCACTCAAAAGGTTGTGAATCTTTGAAATTCACAAGAGTGCTGTGGATGCTGAGCTTTTGAATTCCTTAAGGCAGACGTTGATGGACTTGTGGATACTCAGGGCTATAGGAATATTGTGGGAAGGTGGAGTTGTCTTAGAAAATTAGCCATTATCTTCTTGAACAATGACATAGGCTCAAATAGCCAAATGACCTATTCTACTTCTTATGTTCTTAGACATATAACAGGAGAACAGCAGTGATAGCGTATTATTTGAAATAAATAAGTGATAAATACCCTCAAAATAAAAGCAGAAATGCAATTTCTTGCATCAAATAATCCTCAATAAGCCTGCAGCTTCACGGACATATCATTCCTCCTTCAATTAACTTTTTCACCTGAAGTCTGAAACACCTTCCTAAAAGCCCACTGTGTTGTTACATTTCTCTCACTTCTCATAAACTTTCTCAAATGTACGACTTCCACTGCTTTCAGCTACATTGTATAATCTTGTGCTGCTTGATGACTGCCCCTGACTGTAATGAAATCTGTTGGGTGTAGTTTACAACATCAAATACATTGTACCAGTGCAAGTGATTGTTGTTACAGCTGCTTAGGTTGAAGGAGTAAGAGCTAGTACCTTTAGTTAACACAGAACAAAGTCTGATGCGTCAATACATATTTCCATATTTTGCACTTTGGGTTCATATGCAAAGTTCACAAGTAAACTAATATAATTCAAACATACAATTGTATCTTGCATGGGAGTCAGATTACAATAGATGCTACAATCACAATTTTCAATTTAGTGAAATGTTTCAGAGACTCAGAATCAATATGCAAAACAACACAAGGCATTCAACCTTGACCTTTTTGAATGCCATTTTAAGCAAACAAAAGGACATTTATTTACCTTTATAGGTCTATGAAATCAACTTGAATTCAGAAATGACCCCAGGCAGTGATGATTTGTCCCTCCCCCTGTGTGTATGCACTCTCATGAATTCCTTTGCAGTGTTCTACATTTGTGAATGACCTTATCCATGTGGAATGTATCTTGCTGCAATATTTATAGTCAACTATAGTCAAAATATAGTCAAGAACCTTTTAGTAACAACCAAAGTTACTGTACCTTCAGCAAGAGAAATGTAAATTCAAAGTTTTCTGTTTAGAAAACAAATACATGATCAGATGATGTGATAACAAGG
>NC_063355.1:18770204-18785867 GCF_021869965.1 Rhincodon typus | reverse complement strand
CTTGTTATCTCAGATTCTCCAGCATCTGCAGTTCCTACTATCTCATGATCAGATGATATTTCAGTTACAGGATGATACTCCATCTATTCAAAAGTTGGTCAATGTGCAATTTATCAAACAGAATTAGTGTTTAGGATTACATCTTCACGGGTCACTTGGACCAGTCTCTTGGAGTCTTGTCAGCCATAAAAATTTAACTTCATGTTCAACTTAAACTGTGATGATTGTTTTGTATGAGTCTGAAAGAGTCGATTGATTGCATTAAGCATCACCAACTGCGATCGCATCATGAGGACTTGCTGGGAGAATAGCTAAGGATCTTGAAGCATTCAGACCTAAGACCAGGTCCTCCTAACACGTCCTTGTAATAGGTAGTTGCAGAGATGCAATAAACTATTTTTGTTTTAATTCATTCACAGGATGAGGGTGTCACCGGCTGGGCATTTATTGCCTGTACCATATTGTCCAGAGGGCAGTTAAGAGTCGTCCACTTTGCTGTGGATCTGGAGTCACATGTAGACCAGACCAGGCAAGAACAGCAGATTTCCTTCCCTAAAGGACATTAGTGAACCAGATGGGTATATATGTTGGATAATATTGGAATACTATATTGCATAAGGAACTCTACTAGCTGGACTAGAGGTGGCTATACTCATGAATGCTAGAGCACATGGGACCTTCAGGAACATATTCCTAAAAGGTATTGGTGGCAGTACATACAACATGGTGAGCATGGTGACAATCTGAAGATATGCTTTAGCTTCAATGTACAATATGGTGAGCAGCAGGGATCTTCTAAATGGGACCCAAAGATTGATTTGCCTACTCTATAGCACAGTGAGTCACAATCATCAGTAATGAGCTGATGAACTCTAGAAAAGAAACTTTATATCACTATTTCAAAGAATGATAAAAAGCCCGTCAGACTTATTAAAAGACATCTTGGAACAGAAGAAATTTGCACCACCGAGGCAGAGGTATAGGCTGCATCCCAGGGTGGTGGTCTGTACCAGTGGTTCCGAGTCAGAGTTCGATCAATAAGTGAACTGATATCAGATCGTGTGAATCAAAACTAGAAATGCCTGGCACAAACGGAAGATTTTAAATAGCACAGTAACCTAGGCTGAATGGATGAGAATTTTTTAAAAACATTTTTTCAACAACACCATGAGGCATGGCTGGAAAAGAAAACAGAAATAACAGGGCCAAAACAGAAATGCATAATCTGGCATCAGAAAATCAGGAACATCACAAAGCCAGTATTTTAAAGCATACAAGCATTGGGCAATAATAAATTGTGAGCAGTTCCAGTCCAACACAAACATCTTTCAGAAAATTCATGAAGGCCCTGAGAGAGGGAGCACCTTTATTAAAGATGCAAAATCCTAAACAAAACAAAAAACAGAATCCTTGAGGTTAATTGTGTTGGAATAAGAATTTGTTTCATCCTGTCAACAAGGTGAGAGCCTGTGACTATGCTGGTTTGATGGAAATGGTTTCCATTGCTATCAACATTGTTAATATTTCAAACTCAAAGAACTAGCAAGACTTGTGAGGATACACAACAAAGAAACAGGCAATGACCACAGCCAGTATACACTACTGAGTGTATTAATAAATCAGTAAATGAAATAATACCTCTACCTACATCATCACAGATCTATAAGCAGATTGAGAACAAAATCTGCTGATGCTCATTGGAGATGTGGTGCATACATTCCATGGAAGCCACCACTAAGAAGAGCTCAGCAGCGCATGGGCAAGGATTCATGCTGCTGCAAAGAAAATATTGCTTGCTCTGATGACAGTGATAACATCTTCAACAAAAGAAATAAAGATTAAAGATCCTCCATTCAGAAGGAACTGCAAGCTTCAGACCAACCGGTTGACAGGCAAAGTCGACTGTTTTCTACTCAGCAAATCTCCTGCTTCCAATTTCAATGAGAACAGTTTCAAGGAAACTAGTAAAACTTAAGATAGTCTGAATTTGTAAAGTCAAATAGTTGGGCTGAGTTGGGATAGTAAGAAATGTAATTTTTATAATTATTACTGTTAAACATTTGTTTATCAATAAATAGCCTGTGGAGAGTTATTGTATATGTGTCTAAAAGGCTCTGAAACATTTACTAGTGATTGAGAGCAATAATGATATTATGAAGACCAATGGGAGAATAATTAAGGATCTTGAAGGAGTCTTATCTAAGACCAGGTCCTCCTAACAGTCTCCATAATAATGTATTCCATAACCTTGTAACAGGTAAATAGTTGTAGAGGTGCAATAAACAAACAAAACAAAGAACTATGGATGCTGGAGATCTGAAAGAAAAACAGAAATTGCTGGTGAAACTCTCTAGGTCTGGCAGCACCTGTGTGAGAAAGCAGAGTTAACGTTTTGAGTTGGGTTGCTCTTCATCAGAACTGAATGAACTTAACTTGTTTAAAACAAGACACTCTTCTAGTTAGACCAGATTGTGCTGTCCTCATCCATCCCCTGAGGAACACAACCCTAGAAATACACATCTACCAATGACATTGGCCCAAATAGCCAAATGACCTATTCTACTTCTTATGTTCTTAGACATATAACAGAGGAACAGCAGTGATAGCATATTATATGAAATAAATAATAGTGATAAATACCCTCAAAATAAAAGCAGAAATGCAATTTCTTGCATCAAACAATCCTCAATAAGCCTGCAGCTCCACGTACATATCACTCCTCCTTCAATTAACTTTTTCACCTGGAGTCTGAAACACCTTCTCAAAAGCCCACTGTATTGTTACATTTCTCTCACTTGTCATAAACTTTCTCAAATGTACCTCTTCCCCTGTTTTCAGTTACATTGTATAATCTTGCACTGCTCAATGACTGCCCCTGACTGTAGCGAAATCTGTTGGGTGTAGTTTACAACATCAAATACATTGTACCAGTGCAACTGATTGTTGTTACAGCTGCTTATGATTGAAGGAGTAAGAGCTAGTACCTTTAGTTAACACAGAACAAAGCCTGATGTTTCAATACATATTTCCAAATTTGCATTTTGGGTTCATATGCAAAGTTCATATGTAAACTAATATAATTCAAACATACAATTGTATCTTGCATGGGAGTCAGATTACAATAGATGTTACAATCACAATTTTCAATTTAGTAAAATGTTTCAGAGATTCAGAATCAATATGCAAGACAACACAAAGGCATTTGACCTTGACCCTTTTGAATGCCATTTTAAGCAAAAAAAGGGACATTTATTTATCTTAAGTCTGTGAAATCAGATAGAATTCAGAAGTGACCCTGGTTTGGTGAAGGAAGCAAGTGTGAAAATAACAGAGGTTGTGACCACAATCTTCCAATCCTGCTTAAATTTGGGGACTGGTGGAGTGCAAATGATACATTTTGTTCAAAAAAGAGGGAGAGGGTTAAACCTGACTACTACTGGCTAGTTTAAAATCTGCTATCAGGAAACTTTAAAGCAAACAGTCTGAGACAAAATTAATTGACACTTAGGAAAATATGGGTTAATGAATTTGTTGAAAGCTAACTTTTTGACTAACTTGATTGAGCTCTTCGATAGATCAATGGAGGAATTTGATGTAAGTAGTGACATTGATGTTGTGTATGTAAACTTTCAACAGGTATTTGATAAAAGCAAAGTACACAATCCCACCAGCTGCTGAACACTTGGCTGCTGCTGGAAATAACCTGAGTTGGAAACATAAGGAGTGAGACAGGTTTTTCTTAAGAGCAGTCAGTAGTGACATGTCCTGCAGATGAGGCTGCAAAACCTCCCCCAGACCATGAGGCATGCAGCACCCCATTACGGAGGGCATTGTCTCCATCATTCATTCAGATTCAGCCTCAGCGAGTGAACCCACTTGTTGAAGGTGCCACATCGGCTAAGCGGCAAACACATTATATCAAAAATGTCTGCTGCACTCTGACCCCTTTCCCCCTGTTCACTCACATCAACCTTCCACGTTTCGTTACATTCAACAGAGTCCATCATTAAACATACATGACAGATGAGGAAGTGATCATCCCTATCTCTCACAGCAGCCTTGGGAAGTTACACAAGTGATGGATTAGCCCTTGTCTCTTTTTAAGTAATTGCTGCTAACTTTTGCAACTTTGAGATGCTGATGTTCAAATTGCAAGGAAGCAATGACAACAGAGCAAATTGCCTTTAACCAGCATTTGAACCGTAAACATATTCACTCCACGTGCATTGCAAATGGATGATGAAATAATTGCCAATTAAATGTAACTGTAGTTTGCAAACACTTGCTTCATATATTTGCCTCTGCAATATGCTAGTGCTCATAATGGTAGTGGCCCAACTCTGAGTGAGGAGGCCCAGTTTCAAATCCCACCTGCTCCAGAGGTGCGTAATAACATCTCAGAACAGGTTGATTAGAAAATATCTGTCCTAATGTCCAGAAGACTGGATCCTGTGCTTTTATTCATCAAACTGACACTAACTCTGTCCACCCTGACCACTGTACCACCATTTTCCAGTTGCACCTCAATTCTAGAGAACAGCAAGTGAAGGCAGGGAATGCAGCTCATGGTGAACGCTGACAGCATTGGGCAGTGCCTGTACTTGGAGGTACACCTCAGACCTCCAGGTCCCCTTTTACTTCAACCTATATCAACAGGCCATTTCCACCCATCAGCCCATATGGAAACACACCACATTGAAATTTGCCTCCACTTGTCTCCCCTGTCTCCTGAGACTGCGGATTACACCTTAATGATGGTCACTCTGGGCCTCTCTATGCTCTTCCTCTGGAGGCTATGGTGGTGGTCCCTGTCAATAATCACTTCCCCCCAGTCCCTTACCCTACCTTGCCCTCCCATGCAGTTCCACCTTCTCCCCAATATATTTTGAGCTTTTTCCTGCCACTGTCTTTGTCCCCACCTCTGCAAATGACTGCTTTACCTCTCAAGCCTTGGCTTCCCTACTTGTTTAGGCAGTGATCCCTTGCTGCTCACACCCCACACCCCCCACTTAACGATCAATACATGGATCCCTAGGACTTTATATGTCCCAGACTGAGACCAACTTTGACAAGGAGTCCTGAGATATAACTGACCAGACCCTTAACTGCTGTCTTTGCAGCTCTCTGACAATATGCAATTCCCCTGGCTGCTTGTGATGGCCGTACAGGACTGACCGCTTTCCTGACCATGTCCAGCCTAAGTGGCTGAATGTCAGGCTACTGGACTGTGCCTGTTAATGATGGTCTGCCTTAGGCAGAACTAAGGACAAGCCCTCGCTCACTTTCAGACATGGCCATTTGGTCAAATAAACATACAGTGTGTGTGCCTCACAAGCAGCTGGCACATGCTGTAGGTGTGAGCTTGATGTCACAGTGTGCCGTACACCAAGACATACTCTGCACCAGGCTGACTCCTACAGAGAAGCAACCTGTCCTTGCTGCACAAAAGAGCATGTCAATACGGCAGAGGCTTTAGCTCAGGCTAAAGCACCAAGGCATTAACAGGCATGGCACAGCATGACAGGGCAAAAGGCATTGATGTTGCAAGCATACAGCGAGGTGCTTAGTGAGCAGGTGCCCGATGAGTAAGCAAGCAGCACTGAGAAGCAGTCTCATTCAAACACTGAACTGGCTGCCAATCCCTTTCATACAAAGTCTCCTTGCAGTAGCCTTTGAATGCTTGTTCCTGAATTGCCCTCAATCCAGCCCTGTGATTCCTAAGGGTCCTGTAAGGGAACTGGAGAGATGCCATGAGCATTGTGAAGGGTTGGACAATGTTGCATGCCAATGCCTGTGGACGAGATGTGCATGTTATTGGCGCCCATGGATCATGCCCTTAGGCACTGATCATGATGACGACTCCTTGCAGCCAGCGACAATCTAAATTCACCAGGTACCCACTCAGACTTCCATGTCTACCTTATTTGGAGCATTTGGTAAGATAGGAAGCTGAATATTATTGAAGCAAGTTGTGGTTTTAATAAAACATTTAACAGACTATAATCCCCTTAGTTGACAATTTGCCACTGTCTAACGAGAAACCTGTCCCACTACTCACATATAGTGAGTTGCTCTTGATGTCGAGATAGACTTAATGGACCCCTCGTGTAATTCTGACACAAATGTCACCATCACCCATATCCTTCTGGACCCTATACCATTCTGCCCTCTGTCTCACTAATGTCCTTGTGTTATCCTTTATTATCAGGTCTATCATTCCTCATTTTTCATTCTGTCTGCCTTTTCAAAATGTTGTGTACACTGGAATATTTATTTCCAGCTTTGTTTACCTTGTAACTATGCCCTCATAATGGCAAGTAGACCTATACTATTTTTCTCTGTCTGTGCCACTAGTTCATCTCTTATTATGAATACTTTTCACATCCAAACGAAGTGATTTTGATTTTTTTCACAATAATTGCTGGCTTGGCATTTACTCTCTGATGCACTATTACTCAGCTTGTCTTTGCCTACATTGGTATATATTTTAATTGCCTCGACTTTTATCCCTGGATTTCTAACACTCGGTTAACCCAAACCCTCCTCTTGCTCTGTTTGTTTAAAGCAATTTCCACTCCTCTGATCAAAATTGCAGCTTTGCTGTTATGTTTGTTTGCCCTGTCTGTTTCTGTCAATCTCTGGTTACCATTACCACATCACTACCTTGCAATATTGACTTGTCTTTTCTTTTTCATTTTGCAAATTCCACACCCCACCTCTACACCACCATCACTATTTGGTGTAAAGTCATCTTTACAAATCTCACCCAGGAAACAGGTCTCAGTGCTAGTCAGGTGGAATCTTCCCCACAAGACTACAGCACCCTCTTTCCCCGCTCATTTGAAACTCATTTGAGGCACCTTTCAATTCTCTAACCCTTATTTACCTTATGCCAATTTGCTTATTGCTCTTGTAGTAAAATAGATATTACATTTATTGTTCTGCTTTTCAGTTTAGCCCCTATCTACTCATACTCACTCAGTAGGTAATCCTACCAAAGTGCACCATGAAAACTGGGTCTTTCCCCTCCTAGCTCCAGCACCAGGCAGCCCAACGTCAGTGACAATCCCTGTCACCTTCCTTTTTATTGCTCTCACTCGAATGTCCCCCTGCACTGTGGTGCTGTGATGGGTTTGCTCGTTTATCCTGCAGTCCCTGGTCTTGTCCACACAAGCTGCAATAAGTCCAGACCTAGCAGGAACTGCAGATGCTGGAGAATCTGAGATAACAAGGTGTAGAGCTGGATGAACACAGCAGGCCAAGCAGCATCAGAGGAGCAGGAAGGCTGACGATTCGGGCCTAGGCCCTTCTTCAGCTCTACATCTTGTTATCTCATAAGTCCAGACCTGTTGGATTATTGTTGACACTGAGGCCTCTCCATTGCTACTTTCTGGATTTCCATAACTGCCTGATTTCTGGTCACAATACCTGATCCCTGACCTGGAATTCAAACCATAAGTACCAAGCCTAAGTGGTGTGATTGCTTCCTGGAACAAAGTGTTAAGATAACTTTTCCCTATCTGATGTATCATGGTCTGGCGAGTAGAACCCACCTCACCAACCAGAGCATTGCAATTCTTTAATTTGTTCCCATCCAGCCGTTTGTTTTCACTCGCTACATGGTAATGTTTCATTTGCTGTCCCCAATGTTCCTTACATTCAATCATTCACTTGGTGTCCCCATGATATTTTTTATAATATCCAACTCATTTACTTTAATGTTTCTGTTTAAAGATACATAAAACTATGGTGAAACTGACATGCATCATATATGTTGCTTAATTTGTACGAAACAATCACAAATCATGGGTAGCACAGTGTGAATGATGTGTAAAGGCTTTTTGTACACTAAACAATCTCAGTAAGACATTTCTAACTGTAATATACCTTATGCATTTATTACAGTGAAATTAATTTATTTCCTTGCCAACATGAGGCCAAATGTTGACTCCCAGAGACTATTTAGCTCTATACAGGCCAGTTGTCTCCAGTCTGTCAATTAAATGTCCATTTTTCATAAACCTGTATTAATATTGTATGTTGTTGAGCTCTCCTGTCATATAGGGCAGTGTGAATGAACTGCATATCTAATTAAAAAGTTGGCTGATGTTGCCCTTCCTTAAGCAGAGGCACAAACACCAATTGAAGTGAATCCTACATCAGGACTGAGGTTGGGTAGCTGAGTACAAACCAGAAACTAAAACCCGAGTCTATTCCAATCCATATTTTCAAGCTACTTACTGAAGATACTTTCTGAGTTATCAAGGACATGATATTTTGAACTTTATACAAATGTAGGGAATGTCACATATTGCTGATTATTAAAAGATGATAATTTGGAAATATGAGAGTAAGTGAATTAAAACTCTAATGACATACTGAAAAATGTTTCTGTGTCCCTCACTGTAGCCCAACCTGGAAGACTGGGGAGGCGATGGCCTAGTGATTTTATTACTAGGCTGTTAATCCAAAAACTCAGCTAATGTTCTGGGGACATAGGTTCGAATTCTATCTCAGCAGATGGTGGAATTTGAATTCAATTAAAAAAATCTGAAATTAAGAATCTGCTGATGGCTACAAATTATTGTTGATTGTTGGGAAAAGCTCATCTGGATCACTAATGTCCTTCAGTTAAGGAAATCTGCCATTCCTTACCTGTTCTGGCTTACATGTGACTTCAGAGCCATAGACTCGCAACTGCTCAATGAAATGGCCTAGTAAGCCATTCAGTTCAAGAGCATCTAGGGACAGGCAATAAATGCTGGCCAGCCAGCGACGCCCACATTCCATGAGTGAATGAAAAAAATGATTTTAAGTTATTTTCACATGTCACTATTAAAACAATGATATTCTTTGCAGCTGTGTTTCCATGTATGCACCTTCATGTTGTTAATCCTTTCTCTACTACAATAGTGGATGGAAAATAAACAACTACTGGGACTGGAGTCATAGCAACAAAAATACAGTTTAAAAACTATCACCTGTCAGCTCTTTTCAATATAAAGTACCATTTACTGACTTTGCCCTTTATGTTTGAATCACATGAAAATAAATTGAGGTGATTCACTGATAATTTGTTTAACAAAGCTTCTGTGTCGTAATTCTCTAAACAAACAGGAATGCACAGGGAAGGTTCATGTATAGTAAGTGAAAGATGTTACTCATAAGATCCATACAGAGGTGGAATGCCATTCAGCCCATTAGTGCTTATTCATTGTGAACAATCAAATTTTCGTTTCTCTATCTATTACAGGGTTACAAGGATGTCTTATGGCTCAGTATGTAGTTCCCTTCTCTTTAAGCCAGAAGCTCATCGTTCAAGCTCTACTGCAGGTTGTCTTGGCCATGGAGGGAGCTTTTGTTATGTAATTCAACAAGTTGATAATCAGCCTGCTTATCCTTCCAAGATTTGCCACTATTTCCCAAAGAGGGAGAAAGCGCATGTGAACATGCAAAACAAATGGGAATTACATTAGTGTAAGTAGTTATATTATTGCACTGGTAGTGCAGATGAAAAATTGCTAGGAATCCAGAGCATGAGAGTATAATTCATGGCTGATTGAGAATTTAAACTGATTTTTAAAAAATAAAGTTAGGGAAATCTGATATCAGTAAAAGTGACCAAAGACGGACATCAATGACATGGGCTATGGCGAGAAATATGGAAGAATCACATGAGATGTCAAGTGTGGCCTTTCTTAGCATTGAGACCAATAAGTCACATCTTCCAACAAAATGCTTAACATTGTGACGAGCTTCTTGCTTGTGAGCACTGAGAGGCCTGTTAACGGAGATAATTGCTCATTATCACCCTAATTACGATCTAACCTCACCTCATAAATCTGCGAGCTTCTATTCTCCAATCAGTCAGATAGAAACTTAGGTGCACAGAATTTGTTTTAAAATTCATTTTATGGGGCATGGGTGGCGCTGGCTGGCCAGCATTTATTGCCCATCCCTAGTCGCCCTTGAGAAGGTGGTGGTGAGCTGTCTTCTTGAACCGCTGCAGTCCAGCTGTTGTGGGTTGACCCACAATGCCGTTAGGGAGGGAATTCCAGCATTTTGACCCAGCAACAATAGAGGAACAATGATATATTTGCAAGTCAGGATGGTGATCGGCTCGGAGGGGAACTTGAAGGTGGTGGTGTTCCCATATATCTGCTGCCCCTGTCCTTCTAGATGGAAGTGGTCGTGGGTTTGGAAGGTGCTGTCTGAGGATCTTTGGTGAATTTCTGCAGTGCATCTTGTAGATAGTACACACTGCTGCTACTGAGCATTGGTGGTGGAGGGAGTGGATGCTTGCAGATGTAGTGCCAATCAAGTGGGCTGCTTTGTCCTGGATTGTGTCAAGCTTCTTGAATTTTGTTGGAGTTGCACTCATCCAGGCAAATGGGGAATCCATTATACTCTTGACTTGTGCCTTGTAGATGGTGGACAGGATCTGGGGAGTCAGGAGGTGTGTTACTCGCCACAGTATTCCTGGCCTCTGACCTGCTCTTGTAGCCACAGTGTGTATGTGGTGAGTCTATTTGAATTTCTGATCAATGATAACTCCCAGGATGTTGATAGTGGGGGATTCAGTGATGGTAATACTATTGAATGTCAAGGGGTGGTGGTCAGATTATCTCTTATTGATGATGGTCATAGCCTAGCATTTGTATGGCATGAATGTTACTTGCTACTGGTCAGCCCAAGCTTGGATATTGTCCAGATCTTGTTGCATTTGGACATGCAATCCTTCAGTATCTGAGGAGTCATGAATGGTGCAGAACATCATGCAACTACTAACATGAACACCTGAGGGGAGAGCCTGATGATTCCAGCCTGCTCCATCAGATTACCATCTGACCACCAACTTATCAAGGCATGCTCTCTGTGCAGAAATCATACCCATCCCACGTCCACAGACACCGACTGTACCAGCTTGTCCCCACCATAATGGGACATCTCCTGTCCACTTCTGCACAGCCACGCTGCACTTTGGAGCAACTGGTATCTTTAATCAGAATGTTGCTGCAGGATAATGTGTGCACAGGGACAGGCATCCAGCTCACAGACTGGACCAGGCTAACTCTCAGGGCTGCTTACTCACACTCTTAGCATTTAATCACTTCACACCTCCTTGGATGCATACAGCATCGCTGCCTTGCCCTGCGCGTTGCCCCCTCAGTCGCACCTAAAGATTCACAGTACTCGTGACTTTCCTGGTGGTTTAATGCAGACTCAAAGTCAGGCAGCTTGTCACATTGGACAGCAGTGATCAGTCAAAGGGATCGACATTTTGCTGAATGGAAAAGGGCTGTTTATCTCCTACATGTCAAATATACTGCATGTGCACCGCGCAACCAAATGGCCATGTCTCAAAAGCTTTTTTACATTCACTCACAGGATGTGGGCTGGTCGGGGCTGTCATGCTCAGTAACTCTGCGGTGTGGGAATGGGGTCATGGCTAGGTCTGTGGGTCCAGTGTAATCAGTCTGGGGAGGCATGGGAACACCGTTGGAGAGCTGTACAGATAGCAGTTAGAGGTCTGGGGCTGGCTGGCTCAGTCACTCAAGGGGGTGAGGTCAGAGTCAGTCCTGGGGGTCCCCCACTAAAAATCAAGAGGGGTTTATCAGCCAGGAGGGAGGCTGCTGAACTCAGTTCTGGGAATTGGAGTCAGAGTGCTGGGATGCACAATGGTTACAATACTGTAGGGGACAACTCAATATCTAAGCGGGAGATGATAGAGCTCAGGAGGAAAAGGACTAACACGGGAAGCACTGTCATCGACTGTGAGCAGCACTCTGATTTCCACGGGAGCACAGTGTTCGACTAAATCTGGCATGTTTCTTTGATATACCTGAGGCTAAGCAGGTAAAATGGGCAGATGAAGATTTAGGTAGAAGGGCTGGCTGCAGATTTGGGGAAGTGCAAAGCTTATGGGGTTGATGGGAGCTCTACCAGGAAGTGGATGTTTATGTTTGGGTGTTCACCCACATGCAGATAATAAGCCCGAGACTCACAGTTTGAGGACTGCCAGCTTTAGCCTTCCATTATGCTGTAAATAACAAGCACGCAGTGGGGTTGATGTGTCATTTTGTGAGGGTGAGGGCTTCAGGTTTGAGCAATATGAGGACCTCCAAAGAGCAAAAGCATCAGCCATACCCTGGAAATGAAACATACCTATGGATAGCGTTGCTATTAAGTGTTTTTTCCTTTAAGCAGACCTCCACAGTCTGTGCGCAGCAGTGACTTCCAGAATCGAAAATCAATGATGCAAACGGCGTCGGCATACAGATCGCTGTATGTAGACACTCAGAGTAGCTGTGCACACACACAACCATGCAGCTTAGACAAAACATTGCCTGCGAGTACTAGATACTGTCTGACCTGCTGTGCTTTTCCAACTCCACATTTTTTGACTTTCCTTGAGGACCCGTTGACTTTCCTTGGCATTAGCCAAATGTGCGCAGTCTGCATCCTTGTTGAGACACTCCTGACCACATCATGCAAGATAACAAATGAATCTCATTAATTCCTGTGATGCAGTAGCAATGTTTATAGCATATTATCTAAATGATGAGAGGTTGCAGAGCTTTGAGAGGCAGAGAGAGCTGGGTGTCCTAGTACATGAATCATAGAAGGTTAATGCACAGGGACAGCAAGCAATCAGGAAAGCTAATAGAATTTGTTTTATTGTGAGGGGAATTGGATGCAGGAGTAAGGACATTGTGCATCAGATGTATAGAGCATTGGTGAGACTGCATTTAGAATACTGTGTGCTGTACTGGTCACTGTGCTTACAGGAGGATGTTAATATGTTAGAAGCAGTTCAGAGAAGGCTTACTCAACTAACACCTGGAATGAGCAAATCGCTTTATGAATAAAGGCCAGACATGCTAGGCCTGTACATTCTGGAGTTTAGAAGAGTCAGAAGTGACTTAACTGAAACATACAAGATCCTAAGAAGACTTGACTGAGTGCATGTTAAAAGGACATTTCCTCTTGTGAGAGATTCTAGAACTAGGGGTCATAGTTTAAAAACAAAGGGTTACATATTTTTTTCCCTGAGGGTTGTGAGTCTTTGGAATTCCTTTCCTCAAAAGGCAGTGGATGCAGATCTTTAAATACATTTAAGGCAGCAGTAGATAGACTATTAATAATGAGGGTGATGAAAGATTATCATGGATATGCAGGAAATGCAGAGCAGGAAATGCATGATCCATTGAATAGTGGAGCAGGCTCAAAAAGCTGAGTGGCTCCTTTTGTTCCTTGTTTGTATGCTCATAATGTTTGTCTACCTGGAAAGATGGAGCCCAGTTGCCAAAATAGCAATCACCTGCAATTTACCCATGCCAGGACATGGTGTAGGAGCTGCTCACGTCACATCTTGGACCATGGAATATCATGTAGTGCTAAGGATGGTTTGGTTCTGTACCTTTAATGTTGCAGTCGTGGCTAGACAGAGACTCACACACACGGTTGGTTTGTTTACCAAAGTGAAATTTTGTTTAAATTGACATCACCCGTGCCACTTGTGTACTCTCTGGATGTTCCTTTCTTTCTATCTCGCACAGCCAGGTTCTACAGCTGGCATGGAGGGAGCCTGCTCTACAGTGGAGCCCGTTGGCCTTGGAAGTTTGATTGGGTGCCCCCTGGGGTGTTTATGCCTAGAGGTTCCAGAAATGCTGAACGTGTTCTGCCCAGAGGCGTGTGCACCCTCGTCAGCTTGAACTGCTACCGGACTGGGGGTGGCAGGCAGCGTGGGGGTGGGAGGCTCATCCACCTCTGGAGAATCCAGTGAAGAGATCTCTGAGGGAGTGTTGGGCTATATGTGTTCCCTCTTGCAGTTGGACCACTGCAATGTCTCCTTGTGAGGAAGTAGAGTGAGCTCATGGTCCCCTCACCCTCCAGACGCCTCACTGTTAGAACTGAGCACCAATGACTCGAGCAATGGAGGTCTACGGGCATATTCAGGAGATCCAGACTGTGGGACCCAGCTTTCCACGGCAGTCAATAACCAGTCAATGAATGCAGTCAGACACTCACAATGCACCAAGTTTCCTACTGCATTGTTTCAATCCTGCAGCCTTTGTGATCAGTCACTCAGTACCCCTAACATATCTGACTGCTGCTCCTGTTTGTGTGCATATGATTGAAGTCTCAAATTGTGACACCATGGAGTCCTCTCCTGCCTGAGGTTGAGCAGGTGCCTGTTCTCTGTCCGTCCTCTGAGTGCCAGCAACCTCAAACAGCTCCAAGACACGTGGCAGTGATTTGCTGCTGATTCTAATCTAGAAAAGTACCCACCAAGGTGTCTGTATCTGAGCTGTGGAATGTGCAGGAGTCAGCCTCACTGGCGCTTTCTCTCAGGGATCTGTTCTGTCTCCCTCAGAGATGAAAGACTGTATGTCTTTCGAGATACCCCTCATGAATGTGGCCGCTGGGGGCATCCGGATGGTGCCTTCTCAGACAAAAGGCAAAAAGTTTTGCCCTCAAGGGTTAGGCATTGTGGCATGTTAACAACAAATTTAGTTAGGCTAATGGGAGAGTAACAGGACAATGAATAATGCATCTTGAACAAAAACAAAGTTGCTGGAAAAGCTCAGCAGGTCTGGCAGCATCTGTGAAGGAAAAAACGAACGTTAACTCTATTTTTTCCTTCACAGATGCTGCCAGACCTGCTGAGTTTTTCCAGCAACTTTGTTTTTGTTCCTGATTTATAGCATCCGCAGTTCTTTTGGTTTTCATTTTGAATAATGCATCTTACTCGATTGTGTTTAAATTTATCTTATTACGTGTCTAATTTGAACTTGAAACATTAACTCTACTTCACTGTCCACAGATGCTGCCAGAGCTGCGATGATTTTCCCGCATTTTCCGCCTTTATTTCAGATCTCCAACATCTTCTGTATTCAATGAAAATGCAGAACTTTTTGCCACAGTTATCCTGCTTCTCTACAGATTGCACTGTTGTAGTATTTGTGGATAGATTTTGCCTTGAAATACCTGCATTACCATGAACTTGTAGGTATGTATTTAGTCACAAATTTTACATCAGAAATGGCTATAAAAGCTAGAGTAAATGTGCCTTTTGTGACTCCATAAATGATACTCTAATCTAAACAATTCTGCTGGTCCTGAAAAAGTAATTTACAAATGTGGCTACTCATTCAGAAGAAAACTCATATTCCAGATTGTAACTTTATGAATTTTTATGTATGTTTTTGTTATTGCTCTTCCAGCTATATTTCCCAATCCTCATTTTATTTCTCTTCATGAGTTAATGTAATTCATACTTTTTACTTTATAATTCCTGGTTCAACTCTGTTTTTCGCTTTTAGGATCTTTCAATGAGATTGGTTGAACAGCCTTGGTCTTACGTGCTCCATTCACAGATGCCAGCAATCCCCTGTCAAGGCTATTGTGCTGCAATATCCATTTGAAGACTAGAAGTCTCTGCTGTAAAAGAGCCAGTCCAGTGAGGTGTGTGTCAGAGATAGTAGGAACTGCAGATGCTGGAGAATCTGAGACAACAAGGTGCAGGGCTGGATGAACACAGCAGACCAAGCAGCATCATAGGAGCAGAAAGGCTGACGTTTTGGGCCTAGACCCTTCATCAGAAAAACGTCAGCCTTTCTTCTCCTCTATCCATCTTCTATCCGCCTCCCCCTCTCTCCC
>NC_063355.1:18672596-18769804 GCF_021869965.1 Rhincodon typus | reverse complement strand
CAGCATCATAGGAGCAGAGAGGCTGACGTTTCGGGCCTAGACCCTTTTCTGATAAAGGGTCTAGGCCCGAAACGTCTAGGCCCACAGGATGGTGTGTTAAAGTGGCAGGCAACTGGAAGCTTTTGCGGGCAGAATGAAGATGTGCTGCGAAGTGGCCACCCAGTCTATGCTTCATTTCCCCAAATCTAGAGGAGACCACGTCGTTAGCAGTGAACACTCGATTGTGGGAAGTGCAGGTAAACTGCTGCTTCACCTGGAAGGTATGTTTGGGCCCTTGGATAGTGGGGAGGGAGGAGGTAAATGGGTAGGTGTTACACCATTGGCGGTTGCAGGGCAAGGTGCCGTGGGGCTGTGAGGGGGATGCTGGGAGTGAAGGAAGAGTGGACCTCCATTCACTGCTCACAATGTGGTTTCCACTGCATTAGGGAAATGAAACGTAGACTGGGTGGCCACTTTGCAGAACATCTACGTTCTGCCCGCAAAAAAGACCAAGCTTCCACTTTAACACAGCATCCTGTTCCCTGGCCAATATCTCTGTCTCAGGCCGGCTGCAGTGTTGCAGTGAAGCTCAGTGCAAGCTGGAAGAACAACACCTCATCCTCCGCATGGGGACTCCGCAGCTTTCCAGACTCAATATCGAGTTCAACAATTTTAGGGCCTGAACTCTCTTATGTCCCAGCCTCTACCCACACACCAGGCCTTGTCATCACATCCTCTGCCATTGCACACTATCTATTGTTAACAATTAACAGTCTCCATTAACAACTATTCACTCTCCTAGTCAGATCGTTATCGACTCCTTTGTCTGTCCAAATGTTCTTTTCTCTTTTTGGGCTCAACTCCACCTATTGTTTTCCCCTGATGCCCTACCCCCGCCCTATCTGCTGCATATAAACCGACATTTTCCTAGCTTTGTAAAAGCCAAAAGAACTGTGGATGCCGTAAATCAGGAACAAAAACAGAAGTTGCCGGAAAAGCTCAGCACGTCTGACAGCATCTGTGAAGGAAAAAACAGAGATAACGTGTCGGGTCTGGTGACTCTTCCTCAGAACTGATGGTAGCTAGGAAAATGTCGGTTTATATGCAGAAAATAGGGAGAGGGGATGGGGTAGGGAGTAAACGATAGGATAGAGCCTGAAGAGAGAGAAAAGCAGCTGGACAGACAATGGAGTTGCTAACAATCAGGCTAGGAGGGTGAATAGAGATAGTAAGAACTGCAGATACTGGAGAATCTAAGATAACAAGGTGTAGAGCTGGATGAACACAGCAGGCCAAGCAGCATCAGAGGAGCAGGAAGGCTGATGTTTTGGGCCTAGACCCTTCTTCAGGAGGGTGAATAGTTGTTAATGGGGACTGTTAGTGCCTAACAACAAGGGTTATGTAATGGCAGGCTTTGTGATGACAAGGCCTGGTGTGTGGGGTAGGGGGCTAGGACATGGGAGAGTTTAGGCTCTAAAATTATATTGAGTCCAGAGGGCTGTAGGGTCCCCAAATGAAAAATGAGGCGTTGTTCTTCGAGATTGCGTTGAGCTTCGCTGGAACACTGCAGCAAGCCAGGGACAGAGATGTTGGCCAGGGAGCAGGGTGGTGTGTTAAAGTGACAAGCAACTGGAAGCTCAGGGACATTTTTTGCGAGCAGATGCTGCCAGACCTTGCTGACCTTTTCCAGCAAATTCTGTTTTTGGTTCTGATTTACAGCATCCGCAGTTCTTTCGGTTTTTGTTGAGTATTTTTATTGCCAGACTGCAGACAACCGAAACGAGTAATTAGACTTTACAAACCGATTTAAACATTACAGGCAATGTAATTGTGAAATGTAAAATCAAAAGGCAGAAAGTGTGAGGAAGACTCCGCTAGAAAGGCGTTATCGAACTTTACCGACGTAGTTTGTGACCCAGTTCAAACCTTTCTTCAATTTGGGGATAGTGGAAGAAAACAGAGAGCGCTGGAGAAAAACAGCAGTTGTACGCAGAACAGAAAGTTAGCATTTCAAGTCCAGCGACCCTTTGTCAGGATGGGGTCTGGGTGAATTTTCAGGAGAAGTGAATCAATGAACATTCATCGCCCTCTATCGGAGGAGACAACAATGCCATCTCACGACAAATAGTCAAAGACCAGTAATCCCTGGTGTTTTATCATTAAAACCAGATACGGTGAGTCAAAAGGAAAAGTTTGGAACTGCTTATCTGGTCAGATCTACCATATTAGATACTCATTTTCTTAATGATAGGAGCACAGACATGCCATTTTCATTGAGAGGTGTTAATAAGTTTGGTCCACTGTTAAAAGGGGGTATCTGTAATTGAATGGGGTAAAGGAAAGTTTAAAAAAAAAACAGCTTGGAATAAAATGCGTTACGTGGAAAAAAATAGAATTTGTAATTACAACAAAAATCGTGATGTACACAGTTCTTGTATATGGATAACGAAGGACATGATGTAAAGGAACCGCCTGATTGCCGTACAATTAGAATCAGCGCTGTTTAAATTAGTATTACGTGTTGTGTGACTTAAATTCAAGGTCATGCAGAATATAAGAGGACGAGTACTTCTTTCACACGCCTCAAGAGAACTAATGTAACCTGTGGACTGAAATAACAAGGTCATAATTAGTGGCAAGATTGTGAATTTCTTTATAATATCGATATTATGTGTGAAATTATGGATCTGGCAAAATATTTTAGTTCTTGCAGAGCTTGTTTCGATATAAATGTTAGATTAAGATATATGGAACATTTAGTTTATACACTGCGATCGAGATTCTTCCTTATTAACCCGTTCATAGCGTAAAATTAAGATGATTCCATTAATTCTTATGAAGGGTGTATGTCAGCTAATGTCTTTTATTAGTTCCAATGGTTTTAATGTACATTCCCCAACTCGGAGGTGTGAAATTTCTCCACAACCCTTTCGAAGGGGCATTTTACGCAGCTTTTACGTGTTTTAAAAGCAGTGACCAGGGGCAAAACTAAAGTAACAGACTAGTCCAGTAAACTTCAGTACGCTTAAAAATTGAGATTTTTTTTTTACAAAGAGTGCAATTACAGTCTGATGAACAAATCCTAGTCTCAACATGAACAGCATTTTCCCAGACTTCCCAAAGTCAGTGGCAAAACTACTGGCGTTGAAATTGTCTTTCTGCAGATAGCAAATTGTAGTTGTAGTCTTTGCCAAGTCTATGGTGGCAAAAAAATCGCTTCCTTAAGAAAGGACATCAACTTGAAATGTTAACCTTTCTTCTTTCCACAGATTTTGCTAGCCTGCTGTGAAATATTCCCAGCATTCTGTTTTTACTTCAGATATCCAGCATCTGCTAATTTTGCATCCAATTTGAGTTGAATTGATTTTTAAGACAGTTACTAGCTATCTGAATCACTTATTTAATGTACAAGAAAATGGACCAAGTGAAAAATATGATCTTAAACATATACTAACTTGAGGAAATATTCTTTCAGGTGTGCAGAAATCAGGTGACTGTTTGTTTGTTTGAGTCACGCCGTATCATTGTATGAATTGTGAAGAGTAACATATTCTGCAGAGCTATTGTTCAGTTGTAAACACTATGTTGATATCATGCGGACGTTGTTTCAGCTGCAAGGGAATGCATATCAGTGCTGATAGGCTGTGTGCATTCTCGACGTCCAGCTGGTCATTACCCAAAAGAGGAAGAGATATAAGTCTATTTCAAACAGCTTGCCTCAATGGCAACATTCCTGCCACTGAATCAGAAGGTGGTGGGGTTTGCTGCAGTTCTGAAGGAACGCTGCATAGATAAAGCACCTGTCTTTGTGACAAAACATTAAACTAACACGAGTGCCACTTCGGATGAATGTAAAAATCATGTGACACTACTTGAAGAACAACACGGGGATTCTCCCAGTGTCCAGCCAAATGTTTATCACCGTTAGCTTACATCACCACAAAAGTAATAACCAGTTTTTATTCTGTGATTGTGGAATGTTGCTGTACATAACCTGGTTGCTATGTTTAATCAGGATGTAGAGGTGCCGGTTTTGAACTGGGGTGGACAAGGTCAGAAGTCTGACGACACCAGATTATAGTCCAACAAGATAATTAGAAATCACAAGTTTTCGCGGCGAAAGCTTGTGATTTCTAATAAACCTGTTGGACAATAACCTGGTGTCGCCTGACTTCTGACCATGTTTAATTACCTAAGTGTCTGTACTTGAAAAGTAATTAATTGAATGTTCTGTTTGGAATATTCTGAAACCAAGAAATCATTACACAAGTGTAACTAATCGATTTTACAGTTAGAGTTCGAGTGTTTGCTTTGTTCTAAACCTGATAAGATTAATATTTTAGTTTATGAAGTGACATGAATATATTACTTATTCTATGGGTAAAACTGTAAAATATTTAGAAATAAAATTCTAAAGATTTATTGATTAGTATTGGCTCTTTTTTTTGTAACAGAAATATCACCAAATGGTGGATTGAACGTCGGATGAATTTTGAAAGATAGCTTTACTCTTGAAGTAATTTCACTAGGTGGCAATGCACAACCTGCTGTAGCCAAATCAGTCCTGCTGCTAGGAATTCTACCCACAATGCTCCACAGCTCAGTGTTTCATTGTTCAACTATAATTTGAAGGAAAACGAGTTAAGGTAGTTCATAAAGTTACCAAATCTCCAACCTTAGACAGTGAAACATTTTACAAAGTCTGACCTCTAACTGTAATTGTTAAGTAGAAAACCTATTACAGACAATTGGCTACACAGACTCTTTGAAGTTGGCTCTCTTTTATTTAAAGTGGACCCATTGGGTGTGTTTAGAGATACCAGTTGGGCATTTATGACTAAAATTAAATATGCGATGACTAATTTGACTGGCTAATATATTTTCTAATTTGATTTTGATATTGGATGAAACACTAAATTACCCTAAGAAACAAGTTGAGAACAAACACTGTCAAAAGGACAATGTAACTTATTTGATAAAACAAAATATATTAACAACTTTTCCATGCCCTGTCAATTTGCACCAAAGTTTGTTAAAGGTATGCGTGTTCTTTAGCTATCTTTTGAAGCATCTTTCACCTATGGTTGATGAGATACTGACTTGGGAATTCCACAACCACACAATGGCTTGTAAAATAAAAGCTGGTTGCCTTGTCTTTATTGACAAACCATGACAGTGAACATGCAGGATTAATTGTGTTGCCCATGGGAAGATAAATCAATTGAGAATAACAGAACATTAAAAAAGAATTTATATCAATGTAGTACCTTTCTTGATTTCAGACTATCTTGAGGTATTTTGTGGCTAATAAAGTACTTTTAAATTGCATTCAGTGTTATAATATCGGATACAGCACAGTCATTTACCACACAGCAAGATTTCCAATCAAGAATGAGATAAATTACTAGATAAACTCTTTTAGTAATGTTTTAGTAATTGTCCAGAACATCTAAAGAACATAATTTCTCATCTTTGAATTGTATCAGGAGTTTCTAAGAGCATAAGATGGAGGAGCAGAAGTCAGCCATTCAGTCCATTGAGTCTGACTTTCAGATTCATACCAGACTCAAAACATTAATTTTGTTTTTCTCTCCACAGTTGCTGCCACACCTACTTAGTTTCTCCAGCATTCTACAGTTTCAGATGTCCAGCACACACAGTAGTTTGCTTTTATTCTAGTGCCTTATGTAGCTTTAGCAATATTTCTCTACTTTCATTCTTGATACTTTTTGAAATAAATGTGAACATTCTATTTGCCCTTCCTGTGACTGAATGTGTATGTTAGATTTTTGTGCATTTTGCACAAAGACACACAAATCTCTCTATGTTGTAGCATTCTGCAGTCTTTCTCTATTTAAATAATAATCAGCTCCTCTATTTTTCCTGCCAAAGTGCATAATCTCATATTTTACCACATTATATTCCACCTTCCAAACTTTTTGAACACTGACTTAATCTTTCTATATCCTCCTGTGTGATCCTCACCACTTGCCTTCCCACCTATTGCATGTCATCTGCAAACTCATCGATAGCACATTGACTTCCCTTGTTCAAGTCATTGATATATATTGTAAATAATCATGGCCCCAGCACTGTGGCATACCACTAGTTACAGGTTGCCATCCTGTCATATCTTAATATTATCTTGAGATTAATTAATATTGCTTGATTTTGTTAAGATATACAAAAAACACTTCTAACCCTCTAAACTGTGTACCTTTATGTCAAGACGAGCAACTTGTTTCCTGTGGTTCTGTGCCTCAATCCATAGATGTCCTATTTTTGCTTGTCCTTGGGTTTTATATGCTAAAAAGAATAAATATTAAAATCCAGAAGTTAGGAGGAAAAAGGGAAGTCTTGACCTGACATGAAGCTCCCTTGGACTTCTTTACCTAAAGTGTTCTAAAGATACCAAAGAAGGCCATAGTCTTACTGGATTATAGAGAAAATTAGACCCATTTCAGGAAAGAGAAAGAAGTATAACAGGAGCTGAATTTCACTGAAAACACAAGTGATTAAATACTTCATCTATATTATAATGAAACATGCTGTAGCTCAACAGGCTCGGAGACAAGCATTACTTAAAGCTCATATAAACTGCTGAACTCACACAGCATAAAATGTACACATACTAATCATCATGCTTGCTAAGTTTGGATTGGGTATCACCAAGAAGTTAAGGAGAAAATCTTATTAATTTATGTGTTAGCCCCTGAAAGGCCTAGTGGGTAATATTTTATTCTGCTTATGGTACTGCTGAATAACATTAGCAGCAAGATGTGTTATGTTAGCTACTCACACTAAAAGCATGAGATTCCGACTACATAATGAACACAGTGACTTCCTATGCTATTCTACCTACATGGAATGCAAGAAATTAATTTCCACAATGCCATACAGAAGGTTGCTGATAACCACTGTGCTGATGATAACAAAAATTCTTAGACACCTAGCAAATACCTACTTGGTTCAATGTCCTTTGTCAATAACATATCTTTACTGTCAATAGGAATTTGGCTCTTTCTATCAAGATTAACTTAAATCATGCTGAGTGTTATTTCAGACCTATTGCTTTACTGGTGTAAGGCAAAAGATGTACTTTACTGTCTCCTGCTTAAATCAGTTCTGTTATGTGTATCCTATCTCCTTTTAGGGGAAACTCGCAATTTAGAAGTGAAGGAATGCCAATTCAAAGATTATTATGCTGCCAGTGGGAGAGGGAATGAGTTGCTCTGTGCGGCTATGATTGCTTGGAAACAGTTAACTGCCCTAAAGATATCATACACGGATTCATTACTGCAGGTAGATGCAGGAAGCCTTCAATCCATCAGCCTCAGAGATGAAAATATGAGGACCAATTATGCAATAAAAATATCCAGACAGCTGCATTCACAGGAAGTGCATCTTGAGTCAATAGGATGAGTGAGCAGCCCACGATTCTTTGTGGATGGAAAATCCAAATAGATCTGCAATTTTCCACAATACACTTCCTGTGAGTGCAGCTCCCCATTGTGAAGACAACATGCAATTCAGCCTTGGAGGTGTTTACGTTAATTGCGCTACAGTACACTGGAATAACAGATTTTGCACTAAGTTACCATGTGATGTGTTCATTTATAGCAATGTATGTTATAAATTAGTGATGTTGAATTTGAAATTGAATTGGGAAGTGCAGAACAGAACCAAATTTGCAACTAGTATAATTAGGGCTTGAACTAGAGGAACCTGCATTTTGTTAACTAGACAAGCTACCTAAGCTGGGAGCTATTTGGTTATTTAATTCATTTTGTTGCCTTGTCAAGCTAATCATTTACGCCAGATGGATTGAAAGTGGAAGTAATCAAGAGCAACTACACATTTCAAAATTTAGTGGTTATTATTGGTTACTATAAATAAACTAAGATATTTGCTGATTCACTTGATTAAGAGTTAACTGAGCATTGTTTAAGGATTTTGGGAGTTACAAAACATGTCCACTAACCTCTGAGAATGATGTTTTGTTTGGGTTTTAGAAGTCAAACAGCAGGCTGACCAAAGGAGTAGCAGCAGTAAGGAGCAAGCAGCTGTCAGCAGTACTAATATAATCTAAATCCCAATGATGCAGGGTGCATTGTTATCACAAAATATTCATATGCAATGAAGGCTCTCCAAATTTGAAAAAAAAACTGTAGGGTTGATGATCAGGCACAGAAAATATTTCCTTTGTGAGAGAAGGGAGTTGGTGATGTTTGATAGAATTAGCCACTGTTAAACACTGAAATGGATAGGAATGGGAGAAAATGGCATTCTGGAATGACTACTATCTCAAGAATCCAAGAGATCTGATGGAATATCAGGAAGTATTATTCGGGTCAGACAAGATGATTTGGAAGTACTGTTATGAATGTCAAGTACTTGCTACCATTAAGCATATAAAGAGCACTGCTTCATGACAACACTGTGGTAGTACTTACACCACATTGATAGCAGAGGTTCATGAAGGCAGATCATCACCATCTTCGTGAAGGCAATTAGGGATGGGCAAAACATGCTGGTCCAGCCAATGATGCCCACATCCTATAACCGAAAAATAAAAGGCCTTGGGCTGAACCTTACTTTTCTGGCTAATTGTGAGTTGTATTCAATTTTTTGGAAGGATTTTCATTGTCAGACCTAGCAAGATATCTCACCACACCTGACCCAATTCACCTCATTAAGTAATTACCCAACTCCTATGTGTCTATCATGTCCAATTCCATGCCCATCTTACCATGCACCATTCCTGGAACAACATCCACTCAGTGGATATCCACTGATAGACCAGCATCCCTTGTGCCAGTGCCATCTGTAAATTGCACCCAAACAAACATTGGCAATCCAGTGATGGGCAGCACTGGCAATGTAATTGCACAGCAGCGACACTGCTCATGGCACATCGCTGGCATGGCTGACACCCGGTCACACACATACAACCTATTCTCTCACCCTAGTTGCTGTTTAACCACCAGGTCACAGAGTTTACCTATACCTTACCTAGATTCCATCTAAACAACCTCTTTAGGTCACAGCTACACTGTCCCCAGGGCCCACTGGACTCATATACCTTGTCATTACCCAGTAGGGGGAAAATCATGTACAACAAACAATCTGTTCATTCCAAACATGAGCCTTCATTGATTGATTGATTGATTTATTGTTGCCACATGAACTAAGATACAGTGCAAAGTGTTATTTTCTGTGTATACAGGCAGATTGTACCACACAAAGTGCATTAGGGTAGCAGAACACAGCGCAGAGTACAGTGTTATAGCTGCAGAGAGAGAGAGATCAGAATGATATTTGAGACGTCCTTTCAAAAGTCTGATAACATCGGGAAAGAAGCTGTTCTTGAGTCTGTTCGTACACATATTCAAACTTTTATATCTTTTTCCCAATGGAAGAGACTATAACTGGGATGGGAGGGGGTCTTTGATTATGTTGGTTGCTTTCCTTTCCTTTTCTTTATTCATTCACAGGATGAGGGTGTCGCTGGCTAGGCAGCATTTATTTCCCATCCCTAATTGCCCAGAGTCAACCACCTTGCTGTGGGTCTGGAGTCACATGTAGGCCAGATCAGATAAGGATGGCAGTTTCCTTCCCTAAAGGACACTGGTGAACAGATGGGTTTTTCCAACAATCGATAATAGGTTTGTGCTCATTATTAGATTCTTAATTCCAGATATTTTATTGAATTCAAATTCCATCATCTGCCCTGGTGGGATTCGAACCTGGGTCTCCAGATTAATAGTCCAGCGATAATACCACTAGGCCATTGCCTCTGCTTGAGGCAACAGCATGTATAGATGGAGTCAATGGATGAAAGGCTGGTTTGCGTGATGGGCTGGGTTGTGTTTGTGACTCTCTGCAGTTTCGTGTGGTCTTGGGAAGATCAGTTGCCAAACCACGCTGTGGTGCATCCAGATAGAATGCTTTCTATGGTATATCTATAAAAATTGGTATGAATCCTTATGGACATGCCAAATTAAATTAGCCTCCTGAGGAAGTAGAGACGTTATTGTACTTTCTTGACTGTTGCAATGATGAGGGTGGATCAGGATAGATTGTTGGTGATCATCATTCCCAGGAACTTGTAGCTGTGGGTCATCTCCACCTCAGCATCATTGATGCAGTCAGCCCCTATAAGCAACAACACAAACAAAACCAACTGAGGCTGTAGTTTGCCTCAGGATGCAAACCAAATGTTGCCATCATGAGCAGTAAGTAATTAACATTCCACCATAGTCTGCTGCATGCAGTTCTCATCTATCTGAATCCCAGTGCCTGGGCAATGACCTTGTTATTGAGAAAGGAAATGAACTGGTGTCATCACGCAGAGATTGCATCGGTCACTGTCCTGACTGGTCAGAGATCCCACTCAGATCACCCACCGCTCCTGGGAAACAGACAGTCGCGTAGAAGTTCAGAATAGCTGTCACCCTCACAGCCTCTGGGAGAGGACAGCCTCCCGCTCCTGCAGCTCTCAGGACCCCCTCAAGTGTAGTTCCTTCACAGAGTCCTGGGACAGACCGAGTTGGTGCCAGCACTGCACCTTGTTTGCCCCAGGAACCACAGTCAGGGGTGAAAAGCTCTGAGCTTCCAATGGAGCCCACACATCCTGAGGGACCATGTGGCTATGAGCTCTCCCTGAGCTGGGTGCTCTATGCCCTCCACAGTGATCTGCTGATGCTCCTGGACTTGCTGTCAGTTCTGCTTCTCTTGTATCCATCTTCGCCTTCTCAGGAAGGTAGCCACAGTAACCAGGCACCCCACCACCTACACCCCCACCCCCAACACCACTCTGCCCCCACACCTACCGCACTACCCCACCACCAGCACAGGGTAGTGAAGAAGGCATTTGGTACACTTGCCTTCATTGGTCAGCGCAATAAGTAAAGAAGTTGGGAGATCATGTTGCGGTTGTACAGGACATTGGTTCGGCCACTTTTGGAATACTGCATTCAGTTCTGATCTCCCTGCAAGAGGAAAGATGCTGTTAAACTTGAAAGGGTTCAGAGTAGATTTACAAGGATTTTGATGGGGTTTGAGGATTTGAGCTATAGGGAGATGCTAATTTGATTGGGGTTATTTTCCCTGGAGCGTTAGAGGCCGAGGGGTGACCTTGTAGAGATATATAAATCATGAGGGGCATGGATAGGGTGAATAACCAAGATCTTTTCTGCAGGGTGGGGGAATCCAAAACTAGACGGCATAGATTTAAGGTGAGAGGGGAAAGATTTAAAAGGGGCCTAAGTGGCAACTTCTTCGCGCAGAGAGTGTTATGTGTATGGAATGAGCTGCCAGAGGAGATGGTGGAGCCTGGTATAATTAAAACATTTAGAAGGCATCTGGATGGGTCCATGAATAAGAAGGGTTTAGATGGAATGGGCCAAATGTTGGCAAATGGGACTAGATTAATTTAGGATATCTGGTCACATGAATGAGTTGGATCAAAGGGTCTGTTTCCATGCTGGACATCTCTATGACTCTATGAGTCTTTTACCTCACACTACTGCAACAGCCCATTTCCATGCATTTCCTTCCTCCCTTCCCCATGTAGAAACCCATCACATTGAACTCAACTGCGTCCTTTTTACTGATTAACAGTTAGTCCCTCAGGACTCTGTTTACCCAGAGATCCGAGTGACTTCAGTGAATATCCCTCACCATTGACCAGAGCCCTGACTGCTCTTCTTGCAGGATTCCCCTGACTGCTGATACTGGCCCTACGGGCCTGACCTTTGCTCACTCTCCACACTGTGGCCAGACCGTGGTCAAACTCCTGGACTGAGTGTGGACTGTGCCCATGACTGATAGTCCCAGGACTTCCCGACAGACAGTGGCCCTGCCTCCTCACTAGACGGAGGACTAGCCCTCATCTAATTTTCTGACATCTGACACACTATTTAGTTGAATAAACATGCTGGCAGATTGACATCTTGGTGTACTGTTCATAAAAACAACCCTCAGCCACCCCGCACAGATCCTTAATGACAAGCAGCCTGTGTGTGTGCCTGCACAAAAGAGCACATCAATTAGTACAACAGCACTGAGAGCCTCTGGCTCTGGCTGAAGCCCAAGGAGCTAACAGGCATAGCAAGGCATGCCATAGTGGGGCAGGAATGCTACAGCATGCAGGTAGGCACTAAATGAGAGCAAGTGAGGAGCCCCGAGATTAATTTGCAATGTCTGATTAGCATGGACAAGTTGGACTGAAGGGTTTGTTTCCGTGCTTTACAAGTCTATGACTGTATGACTCTAAGTCAGTCAGGGAGCTACAAGAGATCAGTCAGAGCTGTCTGTCCAAGTCAGTTAAAAGGGTGGGACACTCAGTCCTGGGGCTCTGTCCAATAAAAGTTATGGGAAGTTCTCAGGTGCCTCTGTTGTGGTTGTGAAGCTGGGGAGCAATTCTTGGGGATTGGAGGCAACAGTCTGGGCTGCAGAGAAGATAACAATTGTGAAGAGGGGCCAACAACATGTGGGGTCAGGGGGAGGTGATAGAACATGGAAGGGGTCATCGACAGTCAGCACCACACTGATGGAGGGACAGTGCGCTAATACATCTGGCATGACAATGGGGTACACCTGGGGCTAAGGAGCAATGTTTGGAGATAAACAGTTACATAAACAGGTTGGATCACAACACTGGGATGATCAAAGTCAATGGGGTTAACCAGGAGGAAGACCAGGAAAGGAATATTAAGGTTTGGGGTTGCCTCCAAGATTGAGCAGCTGAGTCTGTGACTCACTTGATGAAGTGTGACTGCTGTTTTCTTTCGTCATCAACCAAATGAGGAGAATACAATGGAGATGAAAATGATTGCCAGTACATCTAGAGAGAGGGGAATAAGCATTTTACTCAGTGGGTAAGTGGGCTGCACCTTTTTGAAATGTAAGGCTCTTCAAAGGACAATATGACATTAAACAGCCACACGCATATTACAGACAAAAGAGATAGGCAAAAATTGACAATTAGCTAATTTCAAGTAAAATTCAGCCTATGATGTAATATACTTCAAGCTACAATGATTTTGGAAGTTCTTGCTGGCCAGTGAGATCCAGCAGATTTACCTAGGCACCTGATCCAAGATTCTAACTTGCACTACCAAGCTTCTTGTACTGACATAGTTCTCTGTACAAGTTATCCCCTCTTTCCACAGAAACATTACTAAAGCCCTCAGCCCAGTTAACTAAACAATGAAGGATTGAATGGTGAAGCAGACTTGATGGATCCAGTGGCCTACTTCTGCTCCTACATCCTATGGTATTATTTGCCCATTTAAGACAGCAATAAGGAGGATTTTTTTCTCTCGGAGGGTGATATACGTGTAGAATTCTGTCTTACTTTCAAAGCTGAGATAGACAGACTTTTTATCATTCAGGTGAATAATGTGGATAAGGCAGGAAAGTGGAGTTGAGGATTATTGAGTGAGCCATGATTTCATTGAATGGCAGAGCAGCCTGAATGGGCTGAATGGCCTACTTCTGCTCCTACACCTTGTGGTCTCAAGGAAAGAAAGATGGAGACTGGAGAAAGAAGTTGATCAGATATAGTCGCATAGTAGTTATGATGGTGGACTAATACAGTAATTGAAAGGTCTCAATTTGAAGGCATGAGTTCAAATTCCACTGGGACAGACAGATGTGGAATTAAATTTAGTTAATAAATCTAGAAGTAAATGCTAGTTTCAGTAATGTTGACTATGTAACTACTAAACTGTCATAAAAATCCATCCAGTTCCTTCCTCAGTCTGGCCTTTAGATAGAAACAAAGAATATAGGAGCAGGAGTTGGCTATTCAGGCCTTTGAGCCTGCTCACCATTCAACGTCATCATGGCTGATCATCCAACCTAGTACCCTATTCCATATCCTCTGACCCCTTAGTCCTAAGAACTACATGTACATTTGTCTTTAAAGTCTTCAATGATTTGGCCTCAACAATTCCGTTGGATATAGTCTTAACTGATCTACTCTCTCCTCATATGTCAATCCCACCATCTCAGGAATCAGTTTGATAAACCTTTGCACTCCCTCAATAGAACATCTTTCCTCAGATAAGGAGACCAAAACTGTACACAATACTGAACGTATGGTCATACCAATGCCCTCTGCAGCTGAAGCAAGACATTCCTGCTCCTGTACTCAAATTCTCTTGCTATGAAAGCTAAACACACCATTTGTGTTCTTCACTGCCTGCTGCACCTACATGCTCACTTTCAGCGACTGGTGTACAAAGACACAGAGGTCTCATTGTACCTCCCCATTCTCAATCTATTCCCATTCAGATAATAATCTGTCTGTTTTTGCTACAGAAGTGGATAACCTCACATTTATCCACATTAAACTGCATATGCCATGTATTTGACCATTTATTTAACTTGTCCAAATTGCACTGAAGCTTCTTTGCATCATCCTCACATCATACCCCCCCCCACCCAGTTTTGTGTAGTCTTCCAACTTGGAAATTTGACATGTCGTTTCCTCATCTAAATCATTCATGTATATTGTGAATAGGTGGTGTCCAATCATGGATCCCAGTGGTAAGAACTAGTCACTGCCTGCCAGTCAGAAAAATGACCTGTTTATTCCTACATAGATAGTAGGATCTGCCGATGCTGAAGAATCTGAGATAACAAGGTGTAGAGCTGGATGAACACAGCAGGCCAAGCAGCAGGCCATAGGAACCTTCCTGCTCCTATGATGCTGCCAGCCTTCCTGCTCCTATGATGCTCCCAGCCTTCCTGCTCCTATGATGCTGCTTGGCCTGCTGTGTTCATCCAGCTCTACACCTTGTTATCTCTGTTTAATCCTACTCCTTACTTCCTATCTGTCACCCAATTCTCAATCCATTTCAGTACTTTTTTTTTCTTTATTCATTCACGGGATGAGGGCGTCACTCACCGGGCAGCATTTATTGCCCATCCCTAATTGCCCAGAGTCAACCACATTGAAGTGGGTATGGAGTCACATGTAGGCCAGACCAGGATGGCAGCTTCTTTCCCTAAAGGACGTTAATGAACCAGATGGGTTTTTCCAAAAATAACAATGGATTCATGGTCATCATTAGATTCTTAATTCCAGATATTTTATTGAATTCTAATCCCACCATCTGCCATGGGAACCGAGGTCCCCAGAATGTTACCTGTGTTTCTGGATTAACAATCCAGCCATAATACCACTAGGCCATCACCTCCCCTTATTGGAGCTCTAATCCCACGTGCTTCAATTTTATACGCTAATCTCTCTTCCTGAAAGCCTTCTGAAAATCCAAGTAAGCCACATAAACTAGCTTCATTTATCCACCCTACTCATTACATCCTCAAAAAATTTTGGTGGATTTGTCAAGCACAACTTCTCCTTTGTAAATCCCTGCTGACTCTGTCTGATTCTGCCACTATCTTCCAAATGCTCTGCTAATACATCTTTTATAATGGACTCTAGCACTTTTACGACTGCCATCGTAAAGGTAACTGGTCTATAATGTATTGTTTTCTCTCTGCCTCTCTTCTTAAATAGTGAGGTTACATTAGCTACCCTCTAATCCACTAGTAATGTTCCAGAGTCTATAGAAGTTTGGAATATGAGATCTACCAGGATGTTGCCGGGTATGGATGGTTTGAGTTGTAAAGAAAGGCTGGATAGGAGGGGATTTTTTCACTGGAGCGTAGGAGTTTGAGAGGCAATTTTACAGAAGTTTATAAAATAATGAGGGGTATAGATTGAGTTAATTAGTTAGAATTGTCTTTTCCCTCGGATGGGGGATTTCAAGACTAGGGGGCACATTTTTAAGGTGAGAGGAGAAAGATTTAAAATAGACATGGGGACAAATTTTTTACACAGAGGGTGGTTTGTGTGTTGATCGAACTTCTGGAGGAAGTGGTGGATGCGGGTACAATTACAACATTTAAAAGATATTTGGGTGAGTACATGAGTAGGAAAGGTTTGGAGGGATATGGGGCAGGAACAGGCAGGTCAGACTAATTTAGTTAGGGATTATGTTCAGGATGGACTGGTTGAATCGAAAGGTGCTGCATGACTCAATGACTGTCTTGCATCTGCTGTGTCTAGGGCTGTAAGTACACTGGGATGAAGATTATCAGGCCCTGGGAATTTATCTGTCTTTAATCCTGTTAGTTTCCTTAGTACCATTTCCCTACTAATACTATTTTCTTTCAATTCCTCCTTCCCATTAAACCCTCAGATCCTCCATATTTGTGAGATGTTATTTGTTTCTCCTTTGTGAAGATTGAACTAAAGTATATATTTAACTGGTCTGCCATCTGTTTGTGCCCCATCATAAAGTCCCCTATTCTGACTAGAGGAGACCTATATTCATCTTTACTAATGTTCTTCTCTTCACAGACTGACAGAAGCTTTTATGATTGGTTTGTATTTTCCCTGCAAGGTTACTCTCATACCCTACTTTCCCCCTTTTAATTAGTCTCTTTGTCTTCCTTTGCTAGAATATAAACTGCTTCTCAGATCTATTGCTTTTCTTGGCCCCTTTTTTTTTGTACAACTCTTCTTTGGGTTTAATATTATCCCTAATTTCCCTTCTTAGCCATGGTCTCACCACATTTCACATTTTATTTTTATGCCAGACTGGAATGAATAACTTGTGCAGTTTGTCAATGCATTCTACAAATGTCTGCCATTGCCTACATACCAAAATCCCCTTAAATGAGGATCCCCAATTTATCATAGCCAGCTCACACCTCATACCATCGCAGTTTCTTTTATTTAAATTCAAGACCGCGTTCTCAGAAATAACTGTGTCACTCTCCATCTTAATGAAGAATTCTATCCTATTACGGTCACGCTTCACTTAAGGGCCCATAGCCAACTAGATTGTCAATTATTCCTTTCTCATTACCCAATAATGAGTTCCTCAACATATTGATCCACAAAATTATCCAGTAAACACCTCAAGAATCCCTCCACTACGGTATAGCTACCAATTTGATTTGCCCAATCTGTATGCCCATTGAAGCTGCCCATAATTACAGCCATAGCATTATTAATTGCATTTCTAATTTCCTTTTTAATGCCTTCCGCATATTCCTATTACAGCTTGGGGGTCAATATACTGAGTCTTGGAGATTTCAGACCCATAATAATGTGGCGGACTCATAATATCCCTCTGAAATAGGCCAGCTCACCATTCTGTTGTATAGGAGTGGGGAATAAATACTAGAATTTTCAGTGATACCTACATCCTATGAATGAAGAAAATAAACCATAAATAACAATAGTCAAATTAGAAGATATCCAGTGATGATACTGCTGCTTTCAGTCAGTATAACTGAGTGTTGTATGTTACGTGGCTGTCCATTATTTAATTCAGTCACCAACTATCAGGAGATGCCCAATTTGAATGTCCAAACATGTTGAGATTCCATTGATGGCCAACACCCCTCCCCTTCAGCTGGTGGACCATTTCCAGTTCTCTGCATCTCCCTGGTAATTGGCGCTGACATCTGCAAGGGGAAAGAAAAGACCAAAAGTGAGTAATACTCTCAAATGGATGGAGAGCAGATGTTGAGTGTTACCAGGGGGCACAGGCATGGCATTGAATAATGTGGGCGAGTGCCAGCAGTGCATAAAAAGGAGGTTGTGAAGAAATGCAGAGACACAAAGGTAATGGTTGTCTTTGCAAAATAATTATTGCAAGGAGTGATGTCCTGGAGCAGGTTAGAGAAGTTAGAATGAGGAGAATGGGGTGATGTGCACGTTATCTGAATGTGCTCAATTGCTGCACTGGATCCAGGAGCGTTGCACAACATTCCTGCAGCTAGCCTCTTGCATCACTCTCAATCATGCCTTCTTAGTTTCCCAGCTGACTTCTTTCTCTTGTTGAGAAGGACCAGTATCTCTCTCTTGGTCCTTATAGCCCCAGGAGGCACATCAAAGGAGGCTTTGATAGAATGGGGTACAGCCTTTGTCTGTCCGGCCTTGATGCCAATAGTTCTCCTTCCTTGCTTTAGTGTCCCCATAATTACTGACACTGCATCAGCCAAGTCTTCATGACACAAGCTGACAATAATCAAACAGTAAAGCCAGTGGCAAAATGATAATGAGGAACTGAGTTAAAAAACCACTGTTTATTGCTCCCAGTGCGTCTGCAAATCTAAATCCAGGCCTGCATCTCTTTGCCCCACCTCTGTCTCACACTGGCTTTGTCTTCTAAAACCATCCTCCATCTGTGTCTTTCTGCAGCTTTGCCTGTATTAATGTGCCATCTGCATTTTCGATGTTTTCTTCAACTTACTTGTCCACCTCTCTGTTCCTGTGCCTCTCCACCCCCATCTCTAACAATGCAACAATTTCCCTGCCAACCAAAGGAAATAAATTTAAAACTGAAGTATCCATTGGTGTCACTCTGCTATTTCTGTCCTAGAGAGAGGGATAAATATCAAAATGTGGCATCAAATGAACAATCATTCCATAGAATCAAAGAACAGTTACAGCACAGGTGGCTATTAAGCCTGTCACATATGCGTTAGTTCTCTGCAGAGCAACTCACCTCATGCCCTGCAAATAGAGTCATAGAGTCATACAGCACAGAAACAGACTCTTTGGTCCAACATGTTCATGCTGACCAGATAATCCAATTCAATCCCAACCTCACCATAAAATCCGCGGACAAGGGAGGCGCAGTTGTAGTATGGCGCACTGACCTCTACATCGCTGAGGCCAGACGCCAACTCTCCGACACCTCCTCCTACCGCCCCCTTGATCATGACCCCACCCCCGAGCACCAAACCATCATCTCCCAAACCATCCACAACCTCATCACCTCAGGTGACCTCCCACCCACGGCCTCCAACCTCACCGTTCCCCAACCCCGCACCGCCCGCTTCTATCTCCTTCCCAAAATCCACAAACCTGAATGCCCTGGTCGACCCATTGTCTCCGCCTGCTCCTGCCCCACCGAACTTATCTCCAACTATCTGGACTCCATTCTCTCCCCCTTGGTCCAGGAACTCCCTACCTATGTCCGTGACACCACCCACGCCCTCCACCTCCTCCAGAACTTCCAATTCCCTGGTCCCCAACACCTCACCTTTACCATGGATGTCCAGTCCCTATACACCTCCATTCCCCATACAGATGGCCTAAAGGTCCTCCGCTTCTTCCTGTCCCGCAGGCCCGACCAGTCCCCCTCCACTGACACCCTCATCGGCTTAGCCAAACTCGTCCTCACCCTCAACAACTTCTCTTTCAATTCCTCCCCCTTCCTACAGACAAAGGGGGTGGCAATGGGTACCCGTATGGGCCTAAGCTACGCCTGCCTCTTTGTAGGTTACGTGGAACAATCCCTCTTCCGTACCTACACCGGCCCTAAACCCCACCTCTTCCTCCGTTACATTGATGACTGTATCGGCGCCGCCTCATGCTCCCACGAGGAGCTCGAACAGTTCATACACTTCACCAACACCTTCCACCCCAACCTTAAGTTCACCAGGACCATCTCTAATACCTCTCTCTCCTTCCTGGACCTCTCTGTCTCCATCTCGGGCAACCACCTAGAAACCGATATTCATTTCAAGCCCACCGGCTCCCACAGCTACCTAGAATACACCTTCTCCCACCCACCTTCCTGCAAAAATGCCATCCCCTATTCCCGATTCCTTCGCCTCCGCCACATCTGCTCCCAGGATGAGGCATTCCACTCCCGTACATCTCAGTTGTCCTCGTTTTTCAAGGACCGCAACTTCCCCCCCTCAGTGGTCGAGAACGCCCTCAACTGTGTCTCCCACATTTCCCGCAACTCATCCCTCACACCCCGTCCCCGCAATAAGAACCAAAAAAGAATCCCCCTCGTCCTCACGTACCACCCCACCAACCTCCGGATCCAACGCATCATCCTCCGACACTTCCGCCATCTGCAATCCGACTCCACCACCAAAGACATCTTTCGCTCCCCACCCTTATCTGCTTTCCGGAGGGACCACTCTCTCCGTGACTCCCTTGTCCGCTCCACACTCCCCTCCAGCCCCAGCACACCCGGCACTTTTCCCTGCAACCGCAGGAAGTGCTACACCTGCCCCCATACCTCCTCCCTCACCCCCATCCCAGGCCCCAAGAAGACTTTCCACATCAAGCAGATGTTCACCTGCACATCTGCCAATGTGGTATACTGCATCCGCTCTACCCGTTATGGCCTCCTCCACATCGGGGAAACCAAGTGGAGGCTCGGAGACCGCTTTGCAGAACACTTACGCTCGGTTCGCAATAAACAACTGCACCTCCCAGTCGCGAACCATTTCAACTCCCCCTCCCATTCCTCAGACGACATGTCAATCCTGGGCCTCCTGCAGTGCCACAACGATGCCACCCGAAGGTTGCAGGAACAGCAACTCATATTCCGCAGCCCAATGGTATCAATGTGGATTTCACAAGCTTCAACATCTCCCCTCCCCCTACCGCATCCCAAAACCAGTCCAGCTCGTCCCCTCCTCCCTAACCTGTTCTTCCTCCCACCTATCCCCTCATCCCACCTCAAGCCGCACTCCCATCTCCTACCTACTAACCTCATCCCACCCCCTTGACCTGTCCGTCCTCCCTGGACTGACCTATCCCCTCCCTACCTCCCCATCTACACTCACTTTTACTGGCTCCATCCCCGCCTCTTCGACCTGTCTGTTTCCTCTCCACCTATCCTCTCCTCTATCCATCTTCTATCCGCCTCCCCCTCTCTCCCTATTTATTTCAGAACCCCCTTCCCCTCCCCCATTTTTGATGAAGAGTCTAGGCCCAAAACATCAGCCTTTCTGCTCCTATGATGCTGCTTGGCCTGCTGTGTTCATCCAGCTCTGCGCCTTGTTGTCTCGGATTCTCCAGCATCTGCAGTTCCTACATCTCTGACCCAGTCCCATTTGCCAGCATTTGGCCCATATCCTGCTAAACCCTTCCTATTCATGTACCCATCCAGATGCTTTTTAAACGTTGTAATTGTACCAGCCTCCACCACTTCCTCTGGCAGCTTGTTCCATACTCGCACCACCCTCTGCATGAAAAGGTTACCCTTCAGGCCCTTTATAAATCTTTCCCCTCTCACCTTAAACCTATGCCCTCTAGTTTTGGACTCCCCCAGCATAGGAAAAAGACCTTGGCTATTCACCCTATCCATCCCTCATGATTTTATAAACTTCTATAAGGTCACTCCTCAGCCTCCAATACTCCAGGGAGAAAGCCCCAGCCTGTTCAGCGTGTTCCTCAAACTCTCCAATCCTGGCAACATCCTTGTAAATCTTTTCTGCACACTCTCAAGTTTAACAATATCCTCTCTATAGAAGGGTGACCGGAATTGTACATGGTATTCCAAAAGTGGCCTCACTCCTCAGCGCATTGCCCCATCTGATCAAGATCCCGCGGCACTCATCATCCACCAATTTTGGTGTCATGTGCAAACTTACTAACAATACCTTCTGTATTCACATCCAAATCATTTATACAAATGACAAGAAGACTTACTGCAACTCTTTGAACTGGTAGCACTATGAGAATGTAACCCTAACCCTGGTGCAAGGCTGACCATGGCCTGTTCCCTGGACTGTTATGATAGAGAAATGCAGCCCCTGATTGCATCAAATGGCTGGCTGACGTGTCCATGCACCCGGAATGAGAATGAATGCTGCCCATGACTACTGTGCCTGGACCTCTGACTGAAGGCTGTCTCCCTTGACGTGACCAAGGACTAATTCCCTTAGACTTTGAAACATGGCTATTTTATTCAGGCACTTGCAATGTGTTTTCTGTGTCCGCAGCAGATGCTTCGTGTAGGTGCAAGATTGATGTAGCATGGTGCCGACAGCAACATGTCCATCCCTTTGATTAATCGTTGCTGACAACCATAAAGAATGGAGTCCCCAGCCATGCACTTGGATCCTGCGTGGACCATTGGCGGAGTTATCCGCTGATATTTTCAACTTCTTCTTGCTACAATCCGAACTTCCCAGCTGCTTCAAAAAGATCCCAGTACCAAAGAAAAACACATGCAACGTGCCTCAATGACTATCGCCCAGTGGCTCTGACCTCCATAATCATGAAATGTTTTGAGAGGCTGGTCATGGCCCACATCAACTCTAGCCTCCCAGCCTGCTTCGATCCTCTGTAATTTGCCTACTGGTGAAACAGATCCACAGCGGATGCCGTTTCCCCAGCCCTACACTCAACCCTGGAACATCTGGACAAGGACACCTAGGTCAGACTCCTACAGCAGACTCCTGACTACAGCAATGCCTTCAACAACATCATCCCTAACAGAATAATCTCAAAACTCTGAGACCTAGTCTCAGCTCCGCCCTCTGCAACTGGATCCTCAGCTTCCTGACCCACAGACCGCAATCAGTGAAGATAAACAACTGCACCTCCTTCACGATAACAGTCAACACTGATGCCCCACAAAGATGTGTTCTCAGCCCCCTACTGTACTCCACGTTTGCTGAAGACACTGCTGTAGTAGGAAGGATATCAAACAATGATGAGTCAGAATACAGGAAGAAGATAGAGTGCTTGGTGTTGTGGTGCAATGATAACAATCTCTTTCTCTATCTCTCTCTCAATATCAGCAAAACAAAAGAACTGATCAATGACTTCAGGAAGAAAAGAGGAGGGCATGCCCCTATCTACATCAATGCAGCTGAGGTGGAGAGGATCGAGAGCATCAAGTTCCTAGGTGTGACAATAACCAGCAATCTGTCCTGGAATTCCCATGTAGATTTGACAGACAAGAAGACTCAACAATGCCTCTTCTTCCTCAGGTGGCTCAGGAAATTTGGCATGTCTATAATGTCCCTCACCTACTTTTACAGATGCACCGTAGAAAGCATACTATCCGGGTGCATAACAGCCTGGTATGGCAATTGTTCTGCCCAAGACCCTAAGAAACTGCAGGAGGTGGTGTACACAGCCCAGACCATCATGGAAGCCAACCTCCCATCCATGGATTCCATTTACATTTCTCTTTGCTGTGGAAAAGATGCCAACATCATAAAAGAACCCCCCAACCCGGTAATGCTCTCTCCCAACCTCTTCTATCAGGCAGAAGATCCAGAAGCTTGAACACACGCACTAACAGATTCAAAAACAACTTCTTCCCTGCTGTTATGAGGTTGCTGAATGGACCTCTCTAACTTCAAATAATGTTGATCTTGCTAATGTTGATCATGCTTTGTGCACCTCCTGAGCAGTTGTAACCTGTATGCCTTGCTCTGTCTAAGCACCCAATGATCTGTATCTCCTTGTTTGCTATGATCTGCCTGTAATGTTTGCAAAATGAAACTTTTCACTGTACTTAGGTACACATGAGTACAATAAATCCAATCAAATCAAGAGATGCTTGGCTTTGTATCTACGCTAAATGGCAAGGAAGTCAGACTTGTCAGAAAGAGAGGTTTGGGTGCGATTGCTGCCCATGGAGCATGCCTTAAGATGTTGATGACTGCAGTCCTAGATGGGATGCTATGGGATATTTTGTGTCCACCTGAATTTTTCTTTTCATTCTTGGGTTGTGGGTGTCACTGGGTAGGGCACCATTTATTTCCCGTCCCTAGTAGTCCAGAGTGCAGTTAAGAGTCAACCATATTACCTTGGATCTGGAGTTATATGTGTGTTAGACAAGGTAAGGATGGCAGATTTCCTTTCCTGAAAGACACTGGTGAAAGAGTAGAATTTTTACCATACTGGTTACATGCTCACCATTCGGCTAGCTGTTTATTCTCACGTTTTATTGAATGCGAAATTCACCACTGGTCATTTGAGATTCAAACTCATGTCCCCAAAACAGTAGCCAGGATACTGGATTAATAATCCAGTGACATTTCCACTTTGCTACCATCTCCCCAAAGCCTGAAAGACTGTGATTTAGCATTTCTTCTGAAATATGGCATCTACAGCGTGCAACACTCCCTTGGGCACCACTGAAATGTCATTCTGGACTATATGCTTAAGAAAATTTGTGCAGCTCAAAAACTTGACTGCACTAAAGTTGAGACAACTTTGCCTGCAAGGGTAGTCCAAATACAGTTCGCCAGAACACGAGCTGAAAATGTATCATGATCTTAAAAAAATACTGGGCATTAGTGGAAGATTTATTGATGCACGTCCATAGAATGGTTATGCCAAAGTCAATGTGAAGAGAAACAATACAGACACTCTCACAAGATTTGTAGATTAGGGGGATGGGTCTGGGTGGGATGCTCTGACGTTTAGTGTGGACTTGTTGGGCCGAAGGGCCTGTTTCTACTCTGTAGGGATTCTATGATCTATGAGAAAGGACAAAAAGCTTGTATCCTCTTCCCTCCCTCCTATAGTGCAATTGCAACATTTATCAGAATTAGAAAAATAATTCTCTATCAAAACATTGCTTGGCAACAGAGATATCCAGATGGGAGTATTCTTTACATTTCCATATGAGTAGGGAGTAAAATACAGCAGTTACTTGTCGGTATCAGTGTCCTGTATCCACAAACCTTGCACGTAAATTTTTAAAAATGCTACAATTTAATTGACATTAGAGAGTTTAAAACTTTCATACAATTTTGTAATCTTTTGGAAACAAAGACATTTGGATGAACAAACAAGAACACTGTCTATCTGGTGGACTCCACAGTTTGAAAAATGCTATACATAACCCCGACATTAATATGTTACAATTTCAAGGACAATGCAGTTTGGCAGCGACTTAGTGGTGGATGGTCTACACATACTGCCAATGAACTAGAATCTCTGGTTTAGTATTCCATAAATGCAACAAGTTTTTTCAACGTACAGAGGAAGTCTTGGCAAAATTTTAGCAAGTTTTGCTTGTGAATTTTATTTTGCTAAACTTTATTTACAGTAGACATTGTATTAAGTTTTTTTGACTTGTTTTCCAATAATTTCAAGGGTCTGTTTCCGTGCGATACATCTCTATGACTCTATGTATTATGCAACCTGCTCTCATTTGTGTTGGATAGTCTGGAAGAGAAATAGTAACTAACCGAACGATTCCCTAAGGTAGAGATCTTTGTGTTAGTATCTAACCTTGACTTCCAATTTCATTAGTAGCTGGGATTTTCCACTTTATTAACAGCCATTATTTGAATGCAATAAAGTATTTCCAGCATATAAAGTATGGGAAATATTTATTTTTGAATTAGCAGAAGGATACATGATTTAGAAAACTTGACCTTTTTAGATGCCAATGCTGTATGTCTTTTAGGGATCCAAAAATAAGGATTTCTGATCTTTGTCAATTGTGCTTAGTAATGAAATTTAAACAGTATGATCTGGTGTGAGTTACTTTCCTTCAGGACTTTTGAGTTTACCTGCCCTATCGTAGCCTCTACTGACTATCTCGCTATAAATGCTGAACATAAATTGGGAGCTTACCATGTGGAAAACAACTTGGTACTTAATTCAACTCCAAGTTGGTACCAGTCATCATTGACTCGAATTATTGCTTCTGAACTGGACATACCATCAAATTAGAGTTTAATTTAATTCTGTTCAGCAAATAATATCGGTACAGAAAAGAATGATTTTCAGCAACTTTGCTGAATATCTAACAAAATATAGGTTTGTTATTACACAAGAATAAATTAGGTTATACAAGCTCAGCAAGACATATAGGCATTGCACCAACTATGTAGCATCATTGTACTAATGTGTACAACTTCATACATGGGACTGTTTGATGGACTCTATTCTGTATTTCAATAGTAATGTTTCAGATAAACTGATGTCCAAGACACTTATAGGTTAAATATTATGCAAAATAACCTTTTAGGCAGTGAAGCTAATAAAAGATGAAACATGTAAAACTTATTCTGGAAAGAAAATAAAAATCTGAGATAAAAGAAGATTTCTTTTCTTCCAGTGTTTGACTCCAGTGTTTGGCAAATAGGTAAACACGACACAAAGAGATATTTTCCTGAATTTGCACATTGACAAAAGAGCCTGACACTATCACAGTGTCACAGAGTCACGGAATTGTACAGCATGGAAACAAAACCTTCGGTCCTATTCGTGCATGCTGACCAGACATCCTAAATTAATGTAGTGTCATTTCCCGCATTTGGCCAGTTTACTCTAAACCCTTCCTATTCATTTTTTCATCCAGATGCCTTTTAAATGTTGTAATCGTACCAGCCTACACCACTTCCTCTGGCATACACTCCATACACTCACTACTCTCTGCTTGAAAATGTTGCTCCTTAGGTCCCTTTTATAGCTTTCCCCTCTCACCTTTAACCTATGCCTTCTAGCTTTTCCCCTATCCTGGGAAAAAGCGCCTTGCCTATTCACCCTATTCATGCCCCTCATGATTTTATAAACCTGTACAAGGTCACCCCTTAACCTCTGATGCTTCAGGGAATATAGCCCCAGCCTATTCAACCACTCCCTATAGCTCAAACTCCCCAACCCCAGCAACATCCTTGGAAATCTTTTCTGCACCCTTTCAAGTTAAACAACATCTTTCCCACAGCAGGGAGACCAGAATTGTAAGCTGATGCAGAATTGGTACCCTGTATCGGAAAACAAAAAGCTTGTGGTACCTTACAAAAGTTTGTATTTGTACAGGTACATACAAAATCTCAAGTAGAACTCCAGGAATAACATTGATATCTTAAACCATTCCTAAATGCTTTAAAGAAAAACTACAGCCAGTGGCCTCACAGACCCATGGCTATTTGGACTTTACCGCCTTTCCCTCTGTCAGAACAACCTCACGGTTGTACTACCAAACACCTCAAGTTGATTCATATCCTTAATTTATGACACAAAGTTGCATGTGAGCACGTATGATGCTGTAACCTGGATCAACATGTTCCTAGGACTGCAACTTCAATTTAATTAAAGGAATTATTTCACCAAATCAAGGAAATAATTAATACCAAGAAAGATTGTGAGAAAAAAGAGATGCAGACTGGACATATAAAAGACAAATTACTTTAAGTTTCTATAAGTGTGAGGTAATGCATTGAGGCTGGAGGAATACGAAAGCCACACCCTCCTTGAAAAGTAAGAGTTTAAATAGGGTAAAGGAGCAAAGGTATCTTCACAAGTTACTGATAATAGGAATGCACGTTAACTAGATCATAAAAATGCTAACAAAATACTGATTCATTTCTAGATAAAAAGCAAGGAAGCTATTTTAAATGTGCAGTGAAATTTGTTATGGCATGCTTAGAGTCCTATGTGCAGTTCAGGTGTTCATATTACAAAATGGTAGAGTAGCATTTGTGAGGGTTTATAAAGGTGATACTAGAGTGGAGAGGTTACAACTATTGGGAAAGACTAAATAGGTTGAGGCACTTTTCCAGAAAATAGAAGGTTTGGGAATGATCTAAACAAAGTCTTTAAAATTATGAGATGTTAGATAAGACCGACATAGAGAAAACATTTCCACCTGTGAGGAAGTTCAAACATTAGGGACAAAAATATGAGATAGTCACTAACAAATTCAATGAAGAATTTGTGAGACTTCTTTATCTAAGGAGGATGGAAAGAATAGAATGATACACAAGTAGAGTTAGATAAAGTAGAGTAGGAGGAGGTTCAACTAGATGATGAACCCTGGCACAGATTGGTTGGGCAGAACTGCCTGTTTCTTTGCTTTAGATGCTGTGCAATTTAGAACTGAAAGGTGATATCCTTTCAGTAGCTAATTCTAATAGGGCTTAAGGGTGGATATTGTCAACAGTGCAAGTTCCAATAAATGCTGAAAAGATTTTAAAGAATCAGAAAAGCTTACAACAAATACTTTAAAAACTGTAAACTCTGTAAGATAAATACAATACAGCTCAGAAAAAGAGACAAATAACAATATTGAACGATCACACTAAACAATGATGGGGCTAACATTAAAAGTATGAAACAAAGCAAACTTCCAAAACAATCTTGAATGAATAAATATCAGTGTTTATAGCACAAATTGACAGCTTTTGTTCCACTGAGCCTGTGCAGCTTTCAGCGAGAGTAGTTCAGTTAGTGCCACGTATCTTCCTTCCCGTCTAAGCCCTGCATTTATTTTCCCTTCATGTGCTTATCTCAGTCCCTTTGAAAGCGTCCACTGAAGCTGCTCCCACCATCCTTTCAGAAAGTGCATTCCAGATGCTAACCACTCGCCATTGTAAAAGAAAACCTCACTTTACTTTTTAATTGTGCCAGTCTCCTTGAATCTGTGTCCTGTTCTGACAGCGGGAGCAGTCTCTATCTGTTAGATCCCTAACATTTTGAGTATTATTTTCAAGGGGGTTCATACATTTACAGGCTTTGTATTAAGTTGGCGCGGGTTTGTAAAGCCGATGCACGCCAGCAAAGTTTGGGCATTTCAGAGCCAGCAGTGGAGTCAGCAATGCTTTCACTCATGAAGGCACATAAATAACACTGTGCCGAGGCATCCAGTTCGAACCAGTCTTTTGTACCGCCAGAGCACAGCAAAGCCTGATAACACCCTGGGAAAGTGCCAATCTTCTCATCTGTAAGGAACCCGAATGCACAAAACGAACAGCTATTGCTGGGGAAGGAAATCCACTGGCTAGGCATTGGTAGCGGTGGATTTACAAAACGCTGTACAAGTGGTAGGTACCGTCAGCATAAGTAATTTTTTTTCAGCAATTAGTATAAACACTTGTAAGGACTTCCCTTAACCTTTCCTTGCACATCTTTGTTGTGGAATCACTGTGATGGAATATGATTCCCCGGGGTGGATATGGAAGGCTTGGTACCGGATCCAGTGAGGGGACTCGGGTGTATATGCGGTTCGCCTCCCGGAGCCGAGCTCTCTCACGGGCAATCAATGCGGCTGCAGCTTCGGCCCGCAGTGTCCTCCAGGGGGCTCGGAGAGAGGAACACCCCGCCGCCTCCCGCTGCCGCCGAGTGCCTGGGAGAAATCTTCAAACTGGAGCTGGAGATTTCACTGAAACTGCATGACATTTACTCTCACGGAGTGAGAAGAGACAAATGTGAGACCCAATATTGAACCACTGAGGAGTATCCAGGCAGTTAACTGGTTGTATGGGGGCAGAAACGCGTTTGCATTGGAATGACTGGTCAGTGTGCTCGGATCACTGAACATAGGCCTGTCCTATTCCTGCTTCCCCATTCCGTGCACTTCACTCAGTAGGTCAGTTGAATGCTGCAAGCCAACTGCTCAAAAGCTTTCGTTTTGGACCTCTCTTCCCTTTGTACTTTCAGTATGTCTGAGTGCAGATTGGATCTCGATTCGTTTTTCTCCAAAAATATACTTTATTCATAAACTTTGTAAAATATACACTACAAAATGTTTCAATATGAATTTTACAGACTTTGCAATAAAGTCGTTTAAACACAGGATGTTCCACTCTTAAAATGCTTCGGTTAACCGTAATAATTATACACCCCGAAGCACTGAGTGAGGATCAAAACGGGAGCTGTCCAAATGTGGGGTTAATGAAGGACACTGGGGGCACTTGGAAGATGTTGGCATCACTGGATCGCCCAGCATTTACTGACCATAAACTGTTTTCTTGAACTGCTGCACTTTTTGAAGTATAGGCACACCCACAACACTGTTGGGAAGGGATAGCCAGGATTTTGACCCAGCCACAGTGAAGGAATAGCGATCTAGTTCCAAGTCAGGATGGTGAGTGTGGTTTCCAGGTTATGCATTTGCTGGCTTTGTCCTTCTGAATTGTCGAGTTTGTAGATTTGGAGGATGCTTGGTGTGTTGCTGCAGTGCATCTTGTAGGAAGCACACACTGTTGCCACTGTTTGTGGATGTGGTGCCAATCAAGTAGGCTTCTTTATCTTAGATTGTGTGGAGTTTCTTGATTGTTGGACTGCACTTAGCCAGGTATTACCCCACACAAGCAAAAACAGAAATTGCTGGTAAAACTTAACATGTCTTGCAGCATCTGTGGAGAGGAAGCAGAGTTAATTTTCGGTTCAGTGACCCTTCTTCAGAACTGATGGTATTATCACAATCCTGACTTATGTCTTGTAGATGGTGAACAGGTATTGTGGAGATAGGTGAGTTCTGTTTAAAGCTCAAGATCTTGCTGCATTTGGACACAAACTGCTTGATTTTTTTGAGGAATTGTGAATTGTGCTGAACATTGTGCAGTCATGAACAAGCGTCCCCACTTCCGATGTCATGATGCCAGTCTGCAACACTTGTTCGAGGACAACTCTTTGCACTGGAAGATCAACAAGTTTTGGGCAGACCAAAGAGAGCTTCTTTCATCGAGTTGATGATCCTCCAGATGCAGTCAATGTTTGTCAAGGGAACAGACCATAGAGCACAGCGTCATGGAGCTGCTCAGGATGAACCTTGACAAAAACCACTGTATCTCTCTCCAGACCTTCTTCACAAAGGCATATTCCAGAAGGAGATGTGTGACAGTCCACCGATACCACTCCCGGCCCATGCCCATTGCCTCTCTGAGGGTAGCGAGCAGTGGTGCAGAAAGTGTGGGCATAATGAAGGATCTCTCAGGTAGTTCCCTTCCCACCACCAGCCAAACGACGTCTTGGTGCATGTTGGAAAGTTCTGGTGATGAGGCATTCTGCCAAATGACTTTGGCAGTCTGCTCAGGAAACAGCCTGACAGGATCCACTGTCTCCTTTTCCCACAGGGCCTCAAGGACGCTACGTGCTGACCACTGCCTGATGGACTTGTGGTCAAAAGTGTTTCTCTTTGCAAATTTCTCCATGAAGGACATCCAACCACTTGGAGCATTCTGTGGCACTGAGGCCAGTCTCAGACTTCGCCACGCAAGGAACGGGTAGAACCTCAGTACATAGTGACATAGTGTTTGTGTACTGAGGATCTATGCACAGCTTGATGCAGCTGCACACAAAAGTGGCCTACAAGATGAGGGAGGCATTAGGCATCAGAGCTTTGTACATGGTGTCCCTGCAGACATGGTCCATCTTCGTCCTCCAGGTGAAGTGGAAGAAAGCTCAGGCGACTGCTTTGGCGCAGGATTTGGGAATGGATTAGATCTGCACCACACCCAACAACACCCAGGGAAACTCACATCTGATGATCAGGCTATTACCCGCAATGGAGAGGGAGCGGTGCTCCCAAAAGCCCAGTTTCTCCCTCACCTTGGCAATACATTGCTCTCAAGTTTTTGTGCTCATCCTGGCACCTCCAAACCATATTCCCAACATCGTTAGGTAATTTGTTCTGACGGTGAAAGGGAAAAAGGATCAGTTGGCCCAGTTCCCAAAGAATATGATCTCGCTGTTGCCTGAATTTACCTTGGCTATTTCAGACTGGTCAGAAGTCTGCGCATTGACAGTGGATCTGAGCCGAAAACGGTGACATCACCCCACGTGCAGGGAGGCTTTGGCCTGCAGGCCTTGGCTGCCTGGAACAGGCTCTCATCCTTCTTGATGGACTTGGCAAAAGGCTGTAAATAACACGCAGACAAGTTAGGAAAGAGTGGGCAGCCGTGCTTGACTCCAGATCTGATCGGGAAGCTTTCTGATTCTCACCCGTTGATTGAGACGGAATGAACGATGTTGGTGTAGAGCAGATGGATCCAGTTGTGGATTCCCTCCCCAAAACCCATTTTGCAGAGCACATCCCACATGTACGTGTGTGATACCCTGTCAAATGTTTTCTCCTGGTCCAGACTGATGAGGCAGGCTTCCATCCCTCCTGTCTTGCACATAAGCGATCATAACCTTGAGGAATGTAAGGCTCTCATAGATTATCCTGCCTGGTATAGCATATGTTTGGTAGGGGTGAATCACAGATCCCAGAGCAGACCTGACCTGACCTGGTTGGCGATGACCTTAGACAGGATTTTGGAATCTGCATTCAGCAGTAAAATTGATTGCCAATTTCTAATTTCCTCCCTAGTCCCCTTCCACTTGTAAATGAGGATGATGATACCTGTCTTCATGGATTTGGACATGCTACCTGCCAGAAGCATATTGTCGTACACCTCCAGCAAGTTCTGGCCCATCAGGTTCTACAGAGCTGAATATAACTCGGCTGGTAAGCCATCGCTTCTGGGAGTTTTATTCTTTTCTAAGGACTCGAGGGCCTTGGTCAGCTCATCCAGAGGTAGCGGCTGGTCCAGCTTCTCCCGTGTGCTGTCGTCTAAGACTCCCGTGATAGAGGAACATCTGGCAGGCTGCACTGTCTGTGGGCTTTGTGCCATACAGTCTGGAATAAAAGGATTTTCTGCTTCTCAGGATATCAAACTCTGATGACATTACTGAGCCATCTTCTTCCTTCAGGCTGCTGAGCACAGAGCTCTCTCTGTGCACTCCTGGAAGAAGAAACAAGAGCACATATCATCCTGCTTCACGATGCTGACCCTAAACCAGAAGATTATCTTGAAGGCCTCCAAGGGAAAGATCGAGGCTTGCTGGTTTTTCACTTCTTGGAGATCCTCCTTGACATCGACCTCTATCATCTGCAGAGGAGTAGATTCTGCATGTTTTTCTGGTGTTTGGACGGTTTTTCCTTCTCTTTCTTTCTCACCTTCTGAGCACCTTTGAGGATGCTGAATTGCTTGATGTTCCCCTTGACTGCTTCCCACCGATCTGCTGTCCATCAGTAGTTATATGATGGGTGCTGGTCTTGGAAAATCTGTCTTTGTGCTTCATTCATTGTTATGTTATTTCAAGGTAACAATAATACATTCAGCAGTACTGCTGTTTGAGGATATATTTTGCATCAGTGAAGTTTATACATGAATGTTTCAGGCAATATTCTTCTTTGTTTAAAACCAAGAGTCAACATCTGCTTAAAACAATGCGTAGGCAAATGTGATACTAACGTGATGCTCATAGGCAGACTTCCTTCCTTGATCTATCATAAATGCAAAAGGATTTGAAGATTTTAAAAATAATGTATTATACATTTTATTCTCTTTCGCCCAATGTTTTTACATTTTATTCTCTTTCGCACAATGTTTCTCACATTTTTTACCCCTCCACCCTCGCCTACTGGATGCCAAAGTCTGTGTAAGAAGATGGGAAGGGAGTAATATTTGATCATTGGAAATGTATTTAACCAGTTCAAAGTGCCATAATGTCTTTGTTCTTTTGAAAACTCCTCAAGCCCTTTGGTGCCACTGACCAGCAGCATAAAGTTGGATACTTTCTGTTAAGTTATGAAGCTATGACTTGCCATTGCAGTTTTGAGAGAAAATGATCAGCCCTATTGAAGGGGTGCTGTGCTCCCAGAGTTAGCCTCTTTCATAAGAAATGTTAAATGCTGTGTATCCTCTTGGGTGGAAATCAATAATCACAGGACACTCTTACAAAGAAGGGCAGAAGAGCTTTTTCTGGTGTCCTGACCAACATGTATCCTTCATCTGACAACTAAAACATAATATGGGGTTATGGGATCTTGCCATGTACAAACTAACTGCTACTTTTCCTACATTGCAATGCTGATTACTTTTCAAAGAGACTTCACTGACCGAGACTGTTGTGATGCATTTAGGTGGTTTGCATTTTTGGGGAGGGGGTGCATTGTATTTTGGTTAAAATGTTAAGTGCAGTTTCATTTCTCTGGTGACATGGATGTAAAAGATAGTGAGGCATTGATCACAAGTGAATTTTCCCTTTGTTTCTCCCACAGTGTCAGTTATGGCTTGGTTGGCCATACTCTCACATCAAGCACATTGTGGGTCCGCGGCATATGAGCCTGAAAATCAAAACTGAAACTCCAATTCAACCTGAGGGATTCCGACACTGTTAGATTTTTGTTAGTTATTTTTTGAATCTATCTTTGAGCTAAGTTCCCTTTTGCTATTGTAGATGGAGAACAGGTCCCACAGCACTATTTTGAAGAAAAACAGGGTGTAATCCCCATTGTTCCAGCCAGTATTTATCCCTCAATCACCAATGCAATACAGAGATTATGTGGTCATTATTACATTATTGTTTGTGGATGCTTATGTGTAAATTGTCATTTCCTATATAATAACGGTGACTACATTTCAAAAGTATTTGGCTGCAAAACTATTTGTAAAACATTCATGGAAGACACTATTTAAATAAGTGCTCTTTCTTCTTTTTCAGTGAACACTGCCAAAAGCAGATTATTTGATCCACTGGACAGGAAGTCATATATTAAAATAATTTCAGAGTGAATGCAAATGGCTTTGATGTTGCCTTCAATGTGTCGCACATTAAATAATAGAACGCTGTTTACTGACTGTAGTTGCACTGAGTGCAGTGTACATGTCCTTGCCCGCTCTTTAATAACAATTGTGATGATGGCAGAGGTGGGGGAAGCTTACATGTACTTTTTTGCGACTATATTAATATTATACACTGTAATGTTAAATATAATTAGCAAACGTTGAAATATTGAATCTACACTTTAGCTGTAACACAAACTTATGTACGTGGCCTAGGTGAGCAACATGCTAATAACTGTAAGCATAGTAAACTGGAGCTCTTTGCAGTTAATTTGTTAATCAGCCATCCTCACTTTACGATTATTTTCTATGTGATGCCAGTATTAGTTTATAATTGTGTTGTGCATTGTAGCTGCATTATTTTATCATTAATTTATTTGTTCTTGCAAGACAAAGTGAAGAAATAGATTGTTCACCGTTGTTGCATTGTCTCACCTGAAGTACAGTATGTATTCTACAGCCGTATACCCTTGTGAGGATGTGCCCAATCCATTTCCTGTGCCAGATAAGGGAGGAAAGTACACATATCTCACTCAATCCTTGCAGCTGGGAAGCAATATGCAAAAACATAAAACTAAAGTTGACTAACAGAAGTGTGAAGAACAAAAATAAAGAGAAAATGTATTTTTTTTAAACAAATCAAACTGATTCATTCATTTCAATCTTTAATTGATAGACAATGGCAATGACAGATCAAAAAAGCTTTCATATCAACACGCCACTTCATGAGAGTCTCTCGCTCTCTAAGGTGGCAGGGACAAGAGTCTACATCAAACTTGACAATGTGCAGCCAACTGGCTCCTTTAAGATAAGAGGAATTGGGCATTTCTGTATAAAGGTAAGCAGCAGGAAATATTTAAATTCATTTTTGCTTCATATTAATGTTATTTATAATTTATAGTCATATCGGCTACGCAAAAATAAAAACCTGTATGTCATTTTTTCAGGCTGCAGAGAAAGGCTGCAAACATTTTGTATGCTCTTCTGGTAAGTAACAATTAACTGGTGAGTCCTTTACTCTGGTAATTGCACTAAGACCTGTTAGCATGATCAAAATTAATTTGGGTATATTTTGATTTGAGAATTTATTTGGAATAGTTTGTGAGGATGTTGTGATTTGTGGGATACAGACTGAATGCCAATGATGTGTTTAGAGTTTGATAAGATTTTGTGATTCTATAGAAGTCATAGCTTGGATTCAGCCTGAGAGAATGGGAAGCCTAAAATAAAAGCAATTGATCAATTATGCGTGTGATCATGTATAAAATATAACGGTGGCATATATTTAAACTAATACAGTCAAATCAGACTTGCTGAAATCCTTATCTACCCAAGTTTGCACTGTAAATGACGGTGGGAAGGACATTAACTCTGGGTTGAGTCACTTAAATTCAAATTTGCAATGGAATTCGATGGTCAATCTACATTGCTTTACATGTAGTGAAAATCAAATACATTTGGGGCTGGGGAAATCTTGATGGAAAAACGTTGCTGATTGAGTAAACTTGAGATCATCCAAAAATTGTTTGCCTATGTCTTAACGAATTTGGAAGTCACACAACACTAGGTTATAGTCCAACGGGTTTATATTAAATCACAAGCTTTCGGAGCGCTGCTCCTTCGTCAAGTGAAGTGACTTCACCAGACGAAGGGGCTACGCTCCGAAAGCTTGTGAATTTCATATAAACCCGTTGGACTATAACCTGGCATCATGTGACTTCTGACTATGTCCACCCCAGTCCAACACCGGCACCTCCACATCTTGGCTAACTTGACCAAATCCTTTTCGCCCATTACCCCTGTGCTAATTGACCTACATTCATTCCAGGCTAAGTATGTCCTTGATTTTAAAATTCTCTCTTTTTTGTTTCAAATGCTTTCATGATTTTGTTCCTTGCTATCTTATTAATCTCCTGCTGTCCCATGATTCTCCGTCATATATCTCTGTTCCTCTAATTATGGCCTTCTGAGCATCTCTGATTTTAATCACTCTATCAACGATAGCAGTATCTTCAGCTGATTAGGCCTTTCTTAAAACTCTACCTTTCCCTAATTCTCTTCAAGGACTTAACCTGCTGCTTTTTGTCCTAATGTCTTCTTATGGGGCATAAATTTTATTTTAATGCCCCCATGAAGCACTGTGCAATATTATATTTCATAGAAGTTGTATATAGTATAAGTTATTAGCATAATAATGAATTCAACTTTTAACATAGAATCCATTCAGCCATTGTAAATGAGAAGGTGAAAACTACTGTGACTTGGATGGTCCTCGAATCACTAATGCTATATGTATTAACACTGGTGACTTGGTGTTTCTGTGTAACGGATCCTCTCTCTTCAATGCACTTCAGTGGACTAATGAAAACAACAAGATTCTTGAATAAAATTGATCCCATTTATTTGATGAATTGCAAGGGTAAATAAATTTCAAGTTACTGCATTCTGGCTCATTAACCCCAGAATAATGGGGTTACTGTTAAGATTTTACTCCTGGTGACGAACTATGCAAAACTGGCATCAGAACAATGTACCCAGAAAGCAAGATTGTAATGAAGTAAGAAATATTTGTTTGGCTCTACACCTCTGTGACTCTGTCTTTTACAACAACTATAGAAATACAGACTTTTTCCTCATAGTTTATTTGCTAAAAGACCTCTATACTGCATGATATGGAGTCATGCAGATTAGGAGGTAGGTCTTGAATTCAATTGCTACTCAAGTGAATATCGACTGAGGAAAACGTTATAGGTAATCTCATTCCTATTGTCACTTGACATGAACTTTCCAACAGGAATCACTTGATTGTGATTTGCAGTGAAAATCTAGAGCATTTTTTTTCCTCTGCTCCTTAATGCTGACACTAAGACAAATTAAATGCTGTTGGGCTGTTTCCCCTGTTTGAAGAGTCTCAAATTTGGGATTATATTCTCAGGACCAGGGATTGACCATTTGGAATTGAGGTGAAGAATTCTGTTTGTTTGGAGACCTGTGAATCTTTGAAATTCTGTGGCCCATAAGACAATGGATACTCAGTCATTGTATGTTCAAGACGAGTTCATTAGATCTTTGGATATGAAGGAAAACAAGGGATAAGGCAGTCGGGGTGCAGTGTGGTGTTAATATAAAATTAGCAATTACCTTATCGACCAGACAATTTGACTTCAGGGTCCATATCATAAAGTTCTCCTCCTATTTCTTATGTTCAACACTCCATTGTTGCTTAATCATCACTACAAAGATAAATGTGGGTGAAGAAAGTCATCTGCTCAAATTATATATTCGGAAAAGGAGCAGGAGAAGGTAGTATACCCCCCATGACTTTGCTCCATCATTCAATAAAGTCTTAATATCTTCAGATCAACTCCACTTTCGCTACTTACACTCTTATAAACTTAAAGGTAAAAAAATCAATTTTTTATTCCCAACCATGAATATACACCATCAGCAGTCCACGGGAATTGAAAATTCCAAAGATTCACATCCCTTTGAGTGATTCAGTTTCTCTGCATCTTAGCCCTAACTGGTCAGCTTCATAATCTGAGCCTTTTTGTTTTGGACTCTTCAGGCAGGTGAAGCAACCTCTCAACATCCTTTCAGAATTTTGTGTGTTTCAATAAGAACACCTCTCAATCTCCTAAACTCCAAACAATATGGGCCAATAATAGGACAGTACTGCCACTCCAAGAATTAGTCTAATAAATCGTTATTGTACTTCATGCAAGACAAGTACATCCTTTTGGTGGAACGGCAATCAAACCATTACTTCTGGTATAGTCTCGCTCAGGCCCAAAACTGCACCAAGCCTTCCAACCCCCTTGCAGAAAAAGCTGACATTCCATTCGCCTTCCCAATTACTTGCTGAAAAATTTTCTGTCGTTTGTATACAAAACAGTTCAAACTTACTGTGTTGTTCATTGTGGAGTGCAAGTGACAATAAATTATTCATTCCTGAAACTTCTCTGAATGTAATAGTTCCTCATCATTAAAAAATACTGTTCTTATATTCTTCCTGCCAAGGTGAATACCTTCATATTTGCACACATTGTACTCCTTCTGCCAGAGAAATATAGAAAAATAAGAACAGGAGTAGGCCAATCGACCCTTCAGGATACTCCACCACATGTTATGATCATGGCTGATCATCCAACTTAAAGGCTGTGGTCCTAGCACTGATTCCTACAGTACCCCACTCATCACTGCCTGGCACTTGGAAAAAGACCCATATATTCCTAATTTTTGTTTCCTATCTGCTAATCAATGTTCTATCCATCTCAATGTACAATCCTATGTGCCTTAATTTTGCACGTTAATCTTTTATTTAGGACTTTGCTGAAAGCCTTCTGAAAGTCCAAATAAACCACATCTATTGGTTTCCCTTAATCAACTGTACTAGTTACATCCTCAAGGAATTCTAGTAGATTTGTCAAGCCATCTTGTTACCCAATTATTTAGCCAAATCCACATCCTTTGCAGACCTTGTGAGCTTTACAATTCATTTTCCCACAACTCTTACTTTAAGAACACTGCAGGTTCCTCTCTGGCTTTCTTCGGTGCCTATTAATTTGAACTAAGTTCCATTTATTTTATTGCTAATGACTTGGTTTTCAATCTCTCCAGCTAGGTTATCATGTAGAGTTCCCAAACCCAATGTCATCAGTTGTAAATGCCTGAACAAGCACATGATTCATTTTATAATTCAGTATTTCTTTAGATTTGAGTGTTGCTGGCAAGACCACCATTTGTTGCCCTTCTTCATAGAATCATAGAATCCCTATAATGTGGAAGCAGGCCATTCTGCCCATTGAGTCCACACTGGCCCTCCGAAGAGCATCCCACCCTGACTCAGATCCCCACCCTATCCCTGTAACCCTGCACTTTGCCTGGCTAATCCATCTAGCCTTTACATCCCTGGACTATGGGAACCCCAGACAGAGGAAACCCATACAGACACAGAGAGAATGTACAAACTCCACACAGTCAGTCACCCTAGAATTGGAACCAGGATCCCTGGCACTGAGGCAACAGTGCTAACCACTGAGCCACAGTGCTGCTTCCTAATTGTCTTTGAGAAGGTGATGGTGTGAGTAGAAGGTTTTAATCAAGTCCCAGGAATATGGTGTTTGAATTCATCATGGTTTGAAATAATGTAATAATCTTTTTAGCAGGTTAATGAACAAGAAAATGAGAAAGGGTGCAAATTTCATACCTGGTACAAGGAAGTTCACTGATGCTTTTAAAAAATGATGACAATTTTCTTTTCTCTCCTAAAGTCACTGTCTCTTGCTGGCCAATGACATATGTAAATATTTGAAGTGAACTCCAGCTATTTTTCTGAAACTTTGTTCTTGAATGGGACTGTTGCATTTATCATCCATCTTTAGTTTCCTTGACCAGTTTTGAGCCACTGTACACCTGTGGGAATTATGCTGTTGGGTAGGAAATTCCAAACATGATGAAGACACAGTGATAAAAAATTATCCAAGTCAAGATCGTAAGTGACTCAGGCAGAAATGTGAGGGTGATACATTGCTGCTCCTCTCCTTCCTGCTGCAGGAGTTAGTTTTTTGAGTAATTTTAACATCACCACCATCAATCCAGCTAGCTTAGCACACGCAGGTGAAGACAGGGTTCAAACTTGGTCTGTAACGTTTAGTTCCATACTGGGTAAGAATGTTTACTAGTTTAACCAAATTCCTTATTTTGTCAAATATCACACCATGCCCATTAGTTGAGCTTCAACAAATATCATCAATAGTAAAAAGCATTTGAACTCTTCATAAAAAGCCGACATGTGTTAATTTGGTGAAACCCGTCAGTTGTGAGTGTTGTTCTAATAGATGTGGGTGTTTTGACCTTGCAGGAGGGAATGCTGGCCTAGCTGCTGCCTTTGCTGCTCAGAAGCTCCAGATCCCTGCCACCATTCTGGTTCCGAGTAGCACACCAGCATTTACTGTTCAGAAATTGAGAGATCATGGAGCCTTTGTGGAAGTGGTCGGTAAGGTGTGTCCTTGTCAGAATGTTTTATGAGGCTGCATCCATCGTCTGGTTGGGTGAGGGTCTGGGCAGGAGGTAAGGAGTTGGGGAAAAGGTGTTTGACTACCATTTCACGGAAGTGATGGCTGGGTTTGTAAATATTGTACATGTTGGGATGCTGCTATATCAAGCACGGCTCACTTGCTAGCTCTCTGAAATCGAAGGTTATTGGTTAAAGCCTAATACAAGGTCTTGAGCAGAGGAACCAAGGCTGACACTTCAGTATAGTGCTAGACTGTCAGAAATGCCACCTTCTAAGTGAAGTGTTGAAACTAAGGCCTCATGTGCTGTCTCTGGTGAACCTAAAAAATCCATTTCTCTATTTCAAGCAAGTGGAGAGACATTATCCATGCTGCCCTGGCCAATATTTATTCCTCAGCAACATCTCAAGATTATCACATGCCGTTTGTGGGGACATGCCGAGTGCAAATTGCCTGCTGTGTTTCCTGTATTGTAAAAGTAAATACATTACAAAATTAATTCCTTGGCAGTAAACAATTTTGGGGTGTCATGAGGTTGTGAAAGGTGCTATATGATTGTAAGTCCTACTTTATAAATCTTGTATTTTCAAACGAAACAAGTCTTCAAAGCCAGGAGCGTTTAATTTGTTGGATAAGGAAAATGATGTGTGCAGTCTAATACCAAATTTGTGCTAGATTACATTGCATCAAATCAGAAGCAAACTTGGTGAGGAGGAATAGACATCCCGTTTACTGAAGCAATCCATGTTCAAATGCAGAAAGATCCGGACAATATCCAGGCTTGGGCTAACAAGTGGCAGCAATCACTTGTATTTTTATAAATATCACCAAAATACGCAATATTTAATGACGCAACTAATATTTGGACCATACAAGGGGTAGATAATGACAAACTCAACAAGAGAGAAACTAAAACAAACTCGCCTTCACATTCAATGGCAATGCCATCACCAAATCCTCACGATCAACATCCTGGAGGTCAGGACAAATCTGAAACAAAGCAGCCTGCCCACGCACCACCTTCAACTCAAGCCTCCTTTACCAGCAATGTAACAGTGTGTGCCATCTACAATATGCACTGCAACACCTCACCAGGACTCCATTTTAAGCAGCATATTCCAAAATCATATACTTAAATAATCTAGAAGGACAAGGGCATTCAAACCTGCAAACTAAAAGCTGGAGTCGGCTGTCCAGCCCCTCAAGCTAACCCTGCTATTCAACAAGATCATGGCTGATCTGATTGTAACTTCAAACCCACAATCCCACCTACCCCTGATAACATTTCATCCCCTTGCTTAACAAGAATCTATCCACCTCTGCCCTTAGCACATTCATCACCTTTTCAGGAAGAGAGTTCCAAAGACTCATTACCCTCTGAGAGATTAAAAACATGGCCCCACTTCTGTTGTAAGTGGCTGACCCCTGACTTGTAGCAGTGACTCCTAGTTCTACGTCTCCTATTAGAGGAAACATCCTTTTCACATTCATCCAGTCAAGACCCCTTGAGATCTTTGATTTGTCAATCAAGTTGCTTCTTGCTCTTCTAAACTACAACGGACTCAAGCCTTGTCTGTTCAGCCTTTCTTCATAAGACAACCAAGTCAGTTCAGGTATTAGTCTAGTAAAACTTTTCTGAACTGCTTCCATTGCATTGACGTTTTTCATTAAATAAGATGATCAGTACTGTGGACAGTAATCCAGATGTGGCCTCACAATACCTGAAACATAACCTTCCTACTTTTATGTTCAATTCCCCGCACAATTAATGACAACATTCTATCAGCTTTCCTGATTACTTGCCATTTCTGTAAACTATCCTCTTGTGACTCAAGCACAAGGACACTGAGGGCACCAGATGTGGGAACATCACCACCTGCAAGTTCCCCTTTCAGCCACTCACCATCCTGACTTGGAATTATATCACTGTTCCTTCACTGTCACGGGGTCAAAATCCTGGAACTTCCATCTTAACAGGATTTTGAGTATCCCTACATCAGATGGACTGTATTCGCTTTAGAAGTACCACCTTTTTCTCATGGGAAACTAGGAATGGGCAATAAATGTTGGGCCAGCCAGGTATGCCCATACCCCATGAAAGATAAAAAGAAAACTTGTATACTAAATGCATTATTTTTGCTAAAGAGCCAATTCCATTTGATGAGGGATCTTGGGGTCCACGCCCATAGATCCCTCAAAGTTGCTACCCAAGTTGATAGGGTTGTAAAGAAGGCATATGGTGTGATGGCTTTCATTGGCAGGGGAATTGAGTTTAACAGCCATGAGGTTATGCTGCAACTCTATAAAACCCTGGTTAGACCACACTTGGAATATTGTGTTCAGTTCTGGTCACCTCTTTATAGGAAAGATGTGGAAGCTTCAGAGAGGGTGCAGAGGAGATTTGCCAGGATGCTGCCTGGACTGGAGGGCAGGTTTTATGAGGAAAGGTTGAGGGAGCTAGGGCTTTTCTCATTGGAGCGAAGACGGATGAGAGGTGACTTGATAGAGGTGTACAAGATGATGAGACGCAGAGTTAGAGTGGATAGTCAGACACTTTTTCCTAGGGCAGAAATGACTATTACAAGGGGGCATAATTTTAAGATGATAAGAGGAAGGTATAGGGGAGATGTCAGAGGTAGGCTCTTTACACAGAGAGTGGTGGGCGTGTGGAATGCGCTGCCGGCAGTAGTAGTGGAGTCAGATACTTTAGATGCTTTTAAGTAACTCCTTGATAGGCAAATGGAGGATAGTAAAATGTAGGGTATGCAGGGTAGTTTGATCTTAGTAGGATAACAGGTTGGCACAACATTGTGCCCAAAGGGCCTGTACTGTGCTGTACTGTTCTATGTTCTATGAATGTCAAATTTCTCCATGATTATATAAAAAAATCAATAAATGTTAACTTTTTAAAAAGTTTTTTTTATCACATTTCATTGTTCATCTTAATCCCATCTGTTTGGCACAAAATGTACTCTGTTATCATTAATGATGGCCTGCATTTAAGTTAAGAGAGGGAAAGTTCAAAGGAGATGTGAACTGTAAGTTTTTTTACACAGAGAGTGGTAGGTGTCTGGAACATTGTGCCAGGGCTAGTGATGAAGGCAGACACGATAGGGGTGTTTAAGGGGCTTTTAAATAAGCACACGAATAAGCAAGGAATGTAGGGATGTGGACCATGAGCAGGCAGAAAGGATTAGTTTAATTAGGCATCATGTTCAGCACAACATTATGGGCTGAAGGGCCTGTTCTTGCGCTGTATTGTTCAATGTTTTTCCTCTTGGTTTATGTCAGAAATATTTGGCTGAGTAAACATACATTGTACATTCGTCAAAATAGCTCCAAGTGTGGCCCTGTGCCATTTGTTTTCATAGCAAGAAGAGCATTTCAGAATATCTGAATGCAAAAGAAAACTTATTGAAAGCTGAATGAAATGAATATGTAATTTGCTAATTCTCTGCAGACCTTGGAACAAACAGTGTTGTTTTCCTTGTCCCGTACGTTGCTCTCGGTAGTTTAGCTAAACAGCTGTGCCAGCAGTCTGAGGCATTTCAAAAGCACTCTAAAGTTAGTGGCTTGAAACAGCTAGCTCAGATTCAATGAGTCTGCTGTTAAATCTGCTGAGACCTGCTGTTAAGCACAATTCCAATTCAGATGGTGCTCAGCATTGGTTCACAGGAACCCAGCCCACTGTATTCATTGGGTTTCTCTGTCTTTGCCTATCCATTTGGTTAGCTTTGAATTTTCTGGCTCATTGAACTGAATGAACCTTATGTGTCAGTTAGAGTTTTGCCTGATTGAGGCAGATATTAACCATATACAGTCTATTCACAAGATGATACGCCCGAGAAATGTTACGCGAATGAGCATTACTACAGTGGAATAAAAACAAGTGTAAAAGTGACATTTTGGTAAAAATGGATGTGGAGCAAGTGTTGATGAGGAGAAAGAGGCTTGCTAAAATGAAAATGAGAATATATTGACTGTCACTCTTTCACGTACTTCAGTTTTAATTTTAGTTAGGCCTGCAAGGGCTGAATACTTGAGTCGTCTCTGTCCATCTGTTTGTCATTGTGTTTGAAATGGGTTCGAATAACTTGCCTATTTAGTGAAGAATTGGCTTAGAGCTTGCATCAGTGGGGAATGTAAAATCTCTGTCTGTCTCGATTTTGGCTGTTCTCAGTCACTGTTACCACCGTAGCTGTAAGAGTTGTGAGTAGAGGCTCTTGAGACATCCCTATACTATCTGGGTTAATAAACAGACCTATAGACCACCAAAGAAGGCCAAATTGAGATAGAAGGAGTAAGAATAAAGGGAAGATGGGAGCTCACCTATAACTAACCTGTTTAATCCAGATTTAGATTTCTGGACAATTTCCCACCAAATTTGAAACACTAATATAGATAATGCAAGCACACCGAAACTGCTCTATGCATTATAAATGCCATCGAGAATACTGTGACATCTAAACAAATGGACACATAAGAAAACACTTGAGTTGCACATAATAATGTGTTTTATGTCTCTTTGTGGGGCAAGGTACAAGAAATACACCAAGCGCACATCACAAAATCTTGGTCCAGCTGCTGATGGGTTTCCTAGTGCATGCTTGCTACCTGCGAAGCTCAGCAAATTCATCCTAAAGGATCAGCTCTAGTTTTATAGAGTCCAACACTTTCAGGGAAGTGTCATCACATCTATGTTTAGGCATCCAAAATAACACAGGTGGTAGCGGTCAATCAGATTAACTTTGAAGTACATCTTTGTTCTTGGTACCAGATATTTTTGCAAGTCACAACTTTGACTTTCAGTCCTGGCTGCCAGACTGACTTTGATGGATTCAGAGGATCTATGGAATATTGAAATTCTGTCTGTGGCCTGATGGTTACCTTGCTGCCAATGCTTTGTTGCTTTTCCAATTAACAAGCTTATCCACAGGCTGCCCTTTCAACCTTGCTCCTCCTTCACCCTGGTACTCTGTACCACTAGAAGCAAGATCTCCACCTCATTTAATCTCCATTACTGCCACTGACTTTGGCAGTAGTGCTATAAAGAGATCCATCAGTAGTTTCAGATAATTTGAGGGAAGGTTCAGTTTTAGGGTTAGGTTTTAACTCTTTGTTTGTGACTCTGTCGAGTCCTCAACCATCTCTGTCTTTTTGCCATGCTGCAGACGTGGCATGACTTTGAATGGTGAGATCATCATAACAAGCTGTGTATTTGCATATCAATGCACCTAATTTCCATGACAAATATCTTATTCACATAAATGACCTGTCATGTTTTTGCAAACTGGCAAATTTTGTTGCAAATGAATGAGATAGTAAGTAATGACAGCATTAAAGTACATAATAAATCATGGATGAAATCTAATTTTCCCTCCATGTATTGTATCATTCTTTGAGTGTTTAGCATTGTTAGAAGCAACCATTTGGTTGCACATTATCATTGATAATCATGGGTAAGATCCGTGCAACATTTACATGTCAGATTTGGAGAGGAGATGCAGAAAAGTGGCAAACAAAGCCAACCTGTTTGGGCTCGGTTTACTTGTGCTCAAAGAATATTTGAAAAAAAGATGAGGAATCCACTTGTCACAGTGGCTGGTAGCCATTTCCTTCTAATTTACAGGAAGTGAAGAGTCCACAGAGCAATTGATTATTTGGCAATGCCCACGTAAGCCAGTGTTTGTGAGACGCTCCAGTCTCAATTTGGGCTGTACAACCAATGGCTTCTCATAGGAAGAAAGTCCCATAGCTAGCTAGCAGCCCTGCTGCTGCAAAAGCTGTAAGGTGAACTGATTGTTAAAGCCATCTGTTAAAGTGCATATGTTGATGTTGTTTACATTTCTTTTTGTCTCCACTTAAAGATTTTTCTGTCCTCTGGGTTACAGTTGCATGAGCATTGACCGCACTTTGTTACCTTGACCTAGCAGATGCCTTTTATATGTGAATCTGCCAGTTGAGCGTCAGCATTTTCCACACCCAATTTCATCCTCTTTCAATGGCCCCATAATGGGAAAAGCCCTTGTGGCCAGCAAGTGCATTTCAGCTAGAGTTCATATTGGAAGCTTGCTTTTTTTTGTAGTGCTCAGCTGTTTTTCCTTTAAGCTGATGGGAAAGCAGTCCCCAAGCTGCAATAATGCAAACACTGACCTTGTCTCTGAAGAGCTTCACTTACTGTTTGCTTTTGAGGAATTGCGTTTTAGTGTCCATCCCTCTAGTTTAAGGAGAAAATGTTAACTTGAGCATTGCTTATTTGACTAACAAGGAATTTGGAGCGCAGGTTTGATTCAGAACTGAAGAGTTTGCCTTTAAAATTTTTAATCAAAAGAATGGATGTTTTTTGAAACTTCATTTTGGCTCAGAATTGATACCATGATGGAAGACAAGAGTAGGCATTTTCATGTTGGCAAGATGTGATAACTGGAGTATCACCAGGATTAGTATTGGAGCCTCAACCATTTACAATTTGTATTCATGACTTGGCTGAAGGCATTATTTTGCTGATGACTCACAGATAGGTAGGATAGTAAATTATAAAGCGGACATAGTGAGTCTGCAAAGATATATAGATAGGTTCAATGAGTAGGCAGAAATTTAGCAGATTTATCATGTGCATACATGTACTTGGCTATTTTGGCAGCAAGAATAAAAAAACCCACTATTTAAATGGAGATATTGCAGAAGTCTGAGGCACAGAGGGATCTGGGTGTGCTGGTATATGAATCCCATACAGTTAGCTTTCAAGTACAGCCAATGATTAGGAGGGTAATGCTATGCTGTTGTTTATCGGGAGGGGAATGAAATGTTTAAAATACGGATGTTTTTCCACAGTTATACAGGGCATTGGTGAGACCAAATCTGGTATGCTGCATATAATTTTAGTCTCGTTATTTGGAAAGGATATAATACAACAGAAGTAGATAATAGAAGGTTCACTTGACTGATACCTGGGATGAGGGGGTATTATTTTATGAAGCTAGGCCAGTATCCACTGGCTTTTAGAAGAATGAGATGTGATCTTTATAATATGTTGAGGGAACTTGACAGGACAGATGCTGAATAGATTTTTCTCATTGTGGGGAATCTAGTGGGTACAGTTTAAAAATAAGAGTTCTTTCATTTAATATGGAAACTAGGAGAAATATTTGCTTGAGGGTTGTGAGTCTTTGGAACTTTCTTCTCCAGAGACCAGTGAAGACAGGGTTATTGAACGTTTTTAAGGCAGAGGTGAATAGATTTTTGCTTGATTAGTTAGGGAGTCAGAGGTTAGTGGGAAAGTGGAGTTGTGGCCACAATCAACTCAGCCATAACCTTATTGAATGGCAGAACAAGCTCAAGGGCTGAATGGTCTACTCCTGTTAATAACTTGTATGTTCATATGTATATATGAGAGAATATTGAAGAAGTTTCACTCTTGGGACTTTGGATTCACATTAGGAGAAACTGATGGGGCAGAAATCTCTGATCATCTGGAGCGACATGGTGGCTCAGTAGTTAGCACTGCTGCCTCACAACACCAGGGACTGTGTTCAATTCCAGCCTTGGTGAACTGTCTGTGGGGGGATTTGCACATTCTCCCCATGTCTGTGTGGGTTTCCTCTGAGTGCTCTGGTTTCCTCCAAGAATCCAAAGATGTGCAGGTTAGGTGGATTGGCCATGCTAAATTGCCCATAGTGTTCATGGATGTGAAGCTTAGGTGGGTTAGCCATGGGAAATGCGGAGTTACTGGATAGGGTGGGTCTGGGTGTGACGCTGTTCGGAGGGTCAGTGTGGACTCAATGGGCTGAACAGCCTCTTCCACACTGTAGGGATTCTGTGAGATCTATCTATCTATGTGAAATTGCCTATGTTAAATCAATTTGCAGATTGAAACTGAATAATGTGTGACCAGATGTTAATAACATGAAAGTGGAATGCCTCCTTATTGGCAGCCTCACTGTGAGTTATGGTTTTGCTTGAAAAATGGAAGACTTGATGCTGGAGGATGAATGCTTGTCTGGTTGGGGTTTAGGGTGGATTATAGGATCAATCAGAGGGATTGTTGTTAATGTTGAAAATATATTGAATTATAGATACCATTTTTAAAAAATTTCAATGCAATTTACCAGAAGTGCTTGACTTCACAGCCATGATTGTCCTGCATCAATTCAAGTTTGGGTTTGGGATTCAATATCCCATTTGGACAGAATTACTTTACATCCAAAATTCCCCAATCTCAGCTGGAATATCATTGAATGAGTGAACGGGTTAACATAAATCGTGCTCACAGTTGGCTGTTATAGAGGAGCATTGGCAGATAGCTGGGAGCAGATCTTGTCTTTTTTGGCCAAGGATATTTGATAGAAGGCATAGGACTGATTTTAACCATCAGCAGTCAGTGGGGATGGGAGCAGAGTGTTACCACTTCTTGTCGCAGTGACAATGAGCTGTTGAAAAGTCTTGGCTTCCATTCCAAGCCATAGAAACTGCATTCTGGAGGTAGGTGGGATCGATGTGGGAACAGGAAAAATAACTGCAGTGCCTTATTCTTGTTCACTGGATTGAGGTGAACTAAGCACTTGTTTAGCAACAGAATAAAACAAAACATCTTTGTAAATGTAAGACCATGTGGAACATTTTCAATTTTGGCAGAAAGCATCTAGTAGGGGATCAGCTCCCTTTATTCACCCTGCCAAATTTTGTTTTCATCAAAGTCAATAAAAAGTAAGAACTGGCAGGGTATTTAACCAGGATGTTCTGCCCTAATTGAAATTCCATGAGAAAGGGCAGATAGAGATTCAGATTAATGTCTCATCTGAAAGATGGCATCTCTTAACAATTCAGTATTGCGCTTGAACAAGATCAGAATTTGCAACTTTCTGACTGAGATGAGTTATAACTGCAACCTTAACTGCAACACATGACACAATTATTCAAAAGATGTAAAATATGCAAATGTCTTGTTTCCCAAAATTGCCGTAGGAAACCTTTGTACTTTTGTTTGATTTTGATGGATTCCTTCCAATCTGGCAAGGAGGGCATACAATTATTCTGCTCTTCAACTTTTCATGTTTCCTTATGGATACTGACTGCTCTTACGTGAGCCACTTAAACTCTTAATCTCCTTATTACATGTCAACATACAGATCTCAACTTTAAATAAAGTGAAACCAGTTATGTCTCTCAATATGACAGGGTTCTGTGTCTCAGATGCAATTATATCAGTAACACACATTTACTGCACTGCAGTGATGTTAAATATATGAATCTCAGTGTAATTTGTCTTAATTAAATAAAGATCATTACCATATTTATCCCATTTGGTATTTCCAAAATCAGGCAATGCTACCAGTTCAAGGATGAGAATTGTCAATAAAGCCATTTCATGCATTCGCACCAGAGATTATTCTTCTCTCAAAATAGCCTTGATGAAATCATCTCCATGTATGTTATGCTCAGGGAAGGTATACTAAGTAAAATTTTATTTTTAAAAGTTACATTTAAACATGTCATTTGCTATATTTAGCTTCTTTGGAAATAAACCAAAAGCAGACATAACTGTAGTTCTTAGAAACCATAAACTCAGCTTAAAGGTTTTCTGACTCCAGTTTGTGTACAACGAGAGATTTGTATTGAATGTACAGCATAGAAACAGACCCCTTTGGACCATCTGATCCATGCTGGTGTAACACTCTACACAAACCTCTCGCATCTAACTATTAACATTTTCTCCTATTTCTTACTCCCTCCTGCGTTTATCTAACATCCATTTAAAAGCAAATTAATATTTACACCAAGCATGTGCATGTGTGTTCCACATTCTGACTGTTCCACTGAGGTTTCTCCTGTATTCCCAATTGAATTTATTAATGACTATCTTATATTTACAATCCCTGTTTTTTTGTCTACACACACCAGTGTAGACCAATAGTCAGTGAACCAATAGTCGGTTCTGACAACGTTTCCTGTGCAGTTCAACTCCTTTCATTGGTTTGCATGGCTACCTTCTTATCCCAGTGGAAAAAACGGATTTTCTTAACATGCTGCTGTTTTGGTGTCTTTGACGATAGAATGATAGACGTTCAAAGTAGTTAAGATGACTTTGAGTATTCAAACTTTGACGCATTTCAGAGTGATGGTTGATCTTTCTGGCGTATGACAACAATGGGTAAGAAAATTAAAAATACACTTTCAGCTGCTGTCCAATGTTATTTCTTGACTGGCTTTATGCTGTTGCTTATAATACAAAGCTGCTTTTTAAATTGGTGAAAGCTTTAGAGAAACACAATGATGATACGTGATGTTAATCTCAATGCAAAGTGAAACGTTTGCATGTTTTCCAAACTCTTCACAATTTCTCTGAGGGCAGTTACACTTTTTAATGCTGCATTACCTCCCCATGTTAAAAGACAGTGTACAAAGATTCTTGCTATTAGCAAGCATTATCATTATTCCAAGGGACTAACACATGTGCATGCACACCAGACACTCATATTGTAATCCAAGGACCTAGCGAAACTAATGGAATAAATCACACTTTATACTAAAAATAACCTTCTGTTTGTACTCCAATATTGAAAATGGGTTTTAGTCCTAATATTTTGATTGTAGTAAAATCTGCCAGGAATGGATAGCTGGTGATGCAAAGCTGGCCAAAAGTAAATTGATTTTGCAGGGTCAAGTAATTTAAATCGTTAATTGCTAAGTTGTGAAAGGCATTGTAGAACTGCAAGTTCTTTCTATAAGAAAGCAGCTTTCTTATTGAGACACAGTGAAATTGTGATGACAGGAATGTTGTAAAGCAATAATTAATTCAGGACAAAAAGGCTCTACAGTGAGTTACAAAAGGGCAGCTGAATCACAAATAAATTTCATTGATATAGCAGGAACACTATGGATGTCATGAGCTGTGTAAAGCTCCGTAACCTTGTGATTTAATTATAATCTTAGACATGACAGTCACTGCTGTTCTATTAATGTGTACTCTGTTCTTTAGCATGGTGCGTATGGGCAGGTTGTTCAACTAGACAGCATGGCAGCTGACCCGATCCTGATCTTTACTTGAAAACATATTTTATAACAGGTGTCATTACATAATTGTACTCTAAAACTATCCAAATGTCTTAAATCACTTTAGCCAAGTGCATTGAATGTTATGAGTGAGAGCAGTAGCTGAGTTTCTTGATTCACCCTCCTTAGACTGAGGACACTGAAGCCAATTGTGGCATTTTGTTAGTGACCAAGAAATTGAACATTGAATCCTGTTAATTTGTGTGGTACACTACCACAACTGGAAGAGTCACTAAGTCAACTGACCACTCGACTGGTTTCCTTTCAATTTTCTTTAAGACATCAACAATATGCTTTTGAAGAGTGCTTGCTAAAAGTAAAAAAAACCCTCAAGATCATCAGTTGAATGCTTCATTCTGACGGGCAAGTGTTTGCTTCTGTTTCGAGATTGCTGAAGACTTCCTTAGAACCAGTTCCTATGGAACTGTAGGGTTATGGCTGTTCAATCTATCATGTTGAATGGATATTCGGTCCGGTCCAAGCAAGGTACAAACATTGTTACTGCTTTGTGTAAAGGATGTAATAATGGAAGATACCTTGATAAATAATACTCAACACTAATCTATCTTCTCCAAATGCTTTGCTAGGTTTGGGATGATGCTAATAAGGAAGCATTAAAACTGTCTGAAAATGATGGCTGGGTGTACGTTTCACCTTTCAACCACCCACTGATTTGGTAAGGATTCATTAAAAAAAATCAGAAAATTTAATTCACTTAAATAATAAGAAAGGTGATGGAACTGCCAATCAAAATTATTGTTTGTTTTTTTTTGTCTTGTCCTCTTAAATGATTGATTAAGATTCAATTCAAAAGGCTTTGAAGAATATTGAAGTCGAAGATGATGTTTATTTTGAAAGCATTTTTCTAATCAAAGTAAAAGAGAGCTAAAAATATGAATTTTTATCAGTTTTAAACCCTTGTAATTGAGTGTTTTGGAAAGCTCTGACTGTGGAGGCAATATTCTACAAGTGCTGTAAGAATCAGGTGCAGTGTCACACTGCAAGGAATAATATGTGGTGGGAGACATATGGTCCAGAATTGGTTAGAGAGAGTGACACAAAATGCAATTAAAAATGTATGACATGTTTAAGAATCAGTTACAACAAGCAATGCATAGTTAGGAAATATCTACAAGAAATGATGCACAGTCAGAAGTTATTTAGTTAATCCAATGAGGGAAGAGCCATACTAGACCTGGTATTAAGGTATGAGGTCAGCAAATAATCAAAGTTTCAGTGGGGGAGCATTTCAGGAACAGTGAGTTTTAACTTACTTTTGAATAAGGATACGGTAAACTGCGGGTAAAAGTACTAAATTGGGGGAAGGCTAACTATGACAATATTAGGCATGAACTGGGGAATGTAGATTGCGGATGGCTATTTGAGGGTAAATCCACATCTGTCGTGTGGGAATATTTTAAAGACCAGTTGATTAGTGTTCAGGACCAGCATATTCCTGTGAAAATGAAGGGTAAGGTGACAAGATTCAGGAACCTTGGATGATGAGAGAAACTGAGAAGTTAGTCAAAAAGACAAAGGAGGCATACATAAGGTTTAGGAAACTGAAGACAGACAGAACCCTCGAAGAATATAAGGAAAGCAGTAAAGAACTTAAACAAGAAGTTAGGAGGGCTAAAAGGGGCCGTGAAATGTTCTTGGCAAACAGGATTAAGGAAAATCCCAAGACATTTAGTACCTGTATAAGGAACAAGGGGGTAGCTCGGGGAATGGTAAGTCTTCTCAAGGACAAAGGAGGGAATTTATGTGTGGTGCTGGAGCAAGTGGGTGAGATCCTTAATGAATACTTAAGGAAATGGTGGATGGTGAATCTAGAGAGGGGTATATTGATATTCTAGGGCATGTTGATATAAAAAAGAAGTTGTTGGGTATTTTGAAAAGCAGTAAGGTAGACAAGTCTCCAGGACCTGATGGAATCTATCCAAGAATACTGAGGAAGACGTGAAATTGCTGTGGCCTGTATAAAATCTTTGTATCCTCTTTAATCATAGGAGAAGTCCCAGAGGATTGTAGAATAGCCAGTGTTGTTCCTTTGTTTAAGAAGGGCAACAGGGATAATCTGGCATATAGGGGCAGGATTTACTCACATTTTGTAAAATATGGACTTATTCGGCATAGGCAGCATGCTTTTTTGTAGGTGAGGTTGTGTCTCACAAACTTGATTGAATTTTTTGAGAAGTGACAAAGATGATTGATGAGGGCAGGTTGGTGGTTGTTGTCAATCTAGATTTTAGCAAGGCCTTTGACAAAGGCCCTTATGGCAGGCTGATACAGAAGGTGAAGTCACAAGAAATCAGCAGAGAACTGGTAAGACGATTACAGAACTAGCTTGGTCATAGAGATAGGGAGTAGCGATAGAAGGGTGTTTTTATGAATGAAGACCTGTGACCAGTGGTGTTCCACAGGGATCAGCCATGGGACCCCTATTGTTTGTAAGGTATATGAATGATTTGGAGGATAACGTATGTGATCTGATTAGTATGTTTGTGGATCATACAAAGATTGGGGGAGCTTCAAATAGTGATGAAGATTGCCAGAGGATACAGATAGGTTAGAGACTTGAACGGAGAAATAGCAGATGAAATTTAATCTGGACAAATGCGAAGTGATGCATTTTGGAAGGTCTAATGCAGGAGGGAAGTGTACAGTAAATGGCAGAACCCTTAGAAGCATTAACATACAGAGGGATCGAGGCATACAGGTTCACAGTTCCCTAAAAGTGACAATACAAGTGGATAAGATGGTCAAGAAGACATATGGCGTGCTTGCTTTTATCGATTGGGGCATAGGGTATACAAATTGGAAAGTCATCTTTCAGCTGTACCAAACTTTGGAATACTGCGTACAGTTCTGGTCGGCACACTACCAGAAGGATGTGGAGGGATCTGAATAGGGTACAGAAACAGTTTACCAGAATGTTGCCTGGTTTGAGGTGTATTAACTATAAGGTGAGTTTGGACAAAATCGCTTTGTTTTCACTTGAACATTAGAGGCTGAGGGGTGATCTGATAGAAGTTTACAAAATTATGAGAGGCATGGATAGAATGGATGGTTGGAGTCTTTGCCTCAGGGTAGAAATCTCAATTATGGGGGGACATAAATTTGAGGAAAAAGGGGGAAAGTTTGAAGGAGATGTGTGAGGCAAGATTTTTACGCAGAGTGGTAAGTGCCTGGAATGTGCTGCCAGAGGAGATGGTAGAAACAAATACAAAAGCATTGTTTAAGAGGCGTCTTGACAGGTCCATGAATACACAATGAAAGTGGGATACAGACCGCAGAGCCGTAAATGGTTTTTAATTTTGAATGATGTCATGTGTCAGTGCAGGTTGGTGGACTGAAGGGTCTGTTCCTGTGCTCTACTATATTGTTCTTGGTTCTTTGTTAAAGGGAAAGATGTACAGTGAAATTGCAACTGTATCTGTGCTTTATCAGAATATACAGGTTCCTGCTCCTTAAATATATCTGAGTACTAACCTGGGAATTCATCTTGAGCTGTCTTCTGCAAAATCTCAATATTCCCCCTTGTCTGAAGTGAACAAAACTGTGCACTATCTTTTAACTGAGACCAAAGCAAGGTCTTGACAATCAGAATCTTATAAACTGAGTAGCACATGTGTCAAGAAGGAGTTATAGGAAGTAAGACTGTGAGACTGTTGTAAAGGGAGTAACACACAATAGGGAATTGGTTACAGGAAGGGATATGTATTTGGGAATGAGCCACAAGGACTGGCTGACAGTCAAAATCAAAAACAGGAAATGATATTGCTTTTTATTGTTCCATAACTTAAATGTTCCATTTCATTTCAACCCCATGTGAATTGTCTGTAATTCATAGGGTGCACATGTCAAAACAGACAATAAAATATCAAATTGTCAAGGTACTCAGCCAAAGGTACTTTACCACTGTGCTGTTGTCATATTTGGATTAACACAAAGAAAAAGGGTAATTTATCTAATTTATTTATCTAACCCAAAGTGTTTAAATTTAAAACTGATCATATGGTACTAATATGCTATGCTATCCTGTATTGTGTAAATTCTGGAAGAGGAGCTATATTTCTGTACTGTACACCATCTAGTTATTTTAACGTAGGGAGCTTTTTTGCCATCATGGGATGTAATTTGGTATGAGGTTACAACACTGCTCCTCCCTCCCCTCTTGTTGTTTAAGTGGATTGCCATGAACAGCAAGTCCATTTTAAAGGGTTACAAGTCTCATCTTTATAAATACGCTGCTAGGTACAAGTAGTACTCCTCAAGCACTTCAGAATAGCACGCTAAAATCGAGGTAGGTTTACGATATCATGTTGTTCACGACTGATCCTGCATCTTAGTCGATTCCTGCATTCCTTGTTTGAGGGTTAAAAACATAAAGCAAAAAAAACACACATCCAATCAAATTCAATGTATTTGGCTACAAAATGACAGTTGTGATTTTCAGCAAGAAATTTGTACATATTGATTTCTCTTCATATTTCTCACAATTATTTTGTGTTGTGTAGGATGGCCTGCTCCAACTCCTGCTGTTTGATGTAATCAATCATCCATTTGGCACATCTTGCTCTCCAGTATTTGCCTACTCACCCAGTAAAGATGAACACCATTGGTGATCGATGGTAGTACACAAACTGACTGCAGTCCATTAACTTCTCTCTCCATTCAGGGTTTGATCAATTACTACTACAGTTTTGCTGTTGAATTGCAGCCATGTAGTCTACTAAGTAAACATGACAAATTCAACCTAATTGAGACCCCTCCTTTCTTAATTATTCTTATACTCAGCATGACAGTCAGCTCACCTGATTTAATGCTTGTTATTGCTGATCTTCCTTAGGAAACCTACTGGGTGGCACATCTGTGCATTTGGCATCGATACCTGTTATGATTCACAAGGTCTCTTTCACCATTTTAATCTCTACTTATAATTGCAGAAACACTGTAACTAAAGACTTTTGCAGTGCTACTTCCCAAATAAAAGAAAAGAAGTGAAAGAGTTCAAAGAAATGAAGTGTTCTAAAGTAAAAAAAGGAAAGAAAATATAACTTGCATTGACTAGTTTTCAAATTAGAAATTTTGATATTCCTGGTTTGTAGCAGCTGTTGCTATATATACATGCCAGTGACTTTATTGTTAAGTCATGTGCAGGAAGTTACAATTCTCATCTGCTTTATGTTAGAATGACACCAGAATGTTGTTTGGGTAAAAAATGCCCTGGAGGAGATAGCTGGAGTGGTCACTTATACCTTCCTTTTAACTCTGGACTATAGGATTGGTCCAGCCAGACTGATAGAATAAAACCTCTCCTCAACTATAAAATTCTACCTTAAATGATTTAGATATTCTCAACCCAGTTATTCTGAAGCGAGGGCATGTTGTTCTGATTTTATAAACTGTTGTGCAGCTTACAATCTGTGTGCCAGACACCAGAATATTTAACGTCAACATGCAACATGCTACTGCAAGGTAATTATTTCAGTCTTGCCCCTTATGAACCTGACACATAAGTAAGCCATCAATAAATAAGTTTAAAAAATTGGAATGCATTTCATATGATGATCTGTAGAAAATCAAGGCATGATTTGTGCTTTTAGATTTATCATAGAAGTCAACTGGAAATAAATGTTGAATCAGGCGTGAAAGAACTCAAGTTAGTGTTTTTTTGTACAATTATTTATGCGTTTCTGCTACCTTCAAAAAGCAACAATATTCAATTTTTTAATTTTATTCAATAGCTTTCTCTCCTGTTTCATCTGTTCATAGTGTAAGTTGTTACTTGTGCTTCTGATAAGGCTAAAAAAAAAGTAGAAATCACATGGTGCAAGTAAATTAGCATCAATATGCACACATGAGAAATAAGAAGTTTACTTTAATACCACACATGACTCACTATAGGAATTATAGAATAATATCAGTTATACCAAGGCAATGGGTGACAATTACAGCTCCCGGTATTTTTCCTGGCACTGCTAAGACTGCAAGAACTGCTGGCCGATTAGATCGGTTGGCAGCTTTCTTGACGTCAGTATTCTTGTATTGACGTCAGGAATGCTGGGGTGAAGTCAGACTCTGCATCATGTTGTCACTGTGGGATAGCCTTCAACTGACTGACGTTTCTTCTGGGGCTGATCAAACAGTACAATCACCAGCCATAAAATTCAGCCTGTGGTCCTAAACTTTCATCCAGACTCTGGCAGATCATTGTCAACAATGTCAGTTACTATGTAGTTGATGGGTATTGCCGCATATTGAAATTTTGTAACATTTTGTACAACTCAGGTATAATTCTCTCTGGACTTGGTGGACAGTAATTGCATGTTTTTGGTGAACCTTCTCCTCCCATCAGCACTCCTGGGGAGATTTCTTTTGCCTTGGCACTTTCTATGCACATCAAGAGTCCAGATTGGAAGTTTTGCACCCCCAGCAGATGATTTATGATCTGCTAATTTTGAGAGTGTGCCTTTGGGGGAGGCAATAGGTTAGTGGTATTCATAGAATCCCTACAGTGTGGAAACAGGCCCAACAAATCCACACTGAATCTCAGAGCATCCCACCCAGACCCATCCCCCCTATAACCCAGCTAACCTACACACCACAGGCAATTTAGCATGGCCAATCCACCTAACCTGCACATCTTTGGACTGTGGGAGGAAACCGAAGCACCTAGAGGAAACCCACACAGACACTGGCAGAACATACAAACTCCACACAGACAGTTGCCCAAGGGTGGAATCGAACCCAGGTCCCTGGCTCTGTGAGGCAGCTGTGCTAACCACTGTACCACCTGTGGTATTTCAGCATTTTCTTTAGATTTCAATCAGTAAATGTACAAGGATGAGGAAGTAATAGACTCCCCTATTTTGGTTCAGAATTATGAAACCTGTTGGATGCCTGAGATAATACATTTTTTCCTTTAAAATTATATTCTAAGGGAAGGGCATGCCACCGTTGTGAAAGAACTTTGGGAGTCACTACATTGCAAACCTGGAGCTATTATCCTGTCGGTTGGAGGTGGTGGTCTTCTCTGTGGAGTGGTCGAAGGGCTGAAGAAAGTGGGTTGGTGTGATGTGCCTGTAATTGCCATGGAGACTAAAGGTGCAGAGAGTCTGAACGCAGCAGTGAAGGCTGGGAAATTGGTCACCCTCCCCGATATCACAAGGTATGGTGAAAATATTCGTTCGTAAAATTTTGTAAATCTATGTTTTAGCATTTTTATTGAAATAATAAGATAACAATGATATATTTGATGGGAGCAAATATATCATTATACGAGAGGATGTAGTGGGAGAATGTGCTACAACATGATAATACTGATCCTCAAACCTGTTCTCCTGTGACATTGAGGGACATTGTCCTGTAGTCATGTACAATTTAGGCATTTCTAGTCAACCTGTTCAGAGATACTATTATACACCTTTGGAACAGGTGGGACTTGAACCTGGGTGTTCTGGTCTGAATTCACACTTTAGAAGACTACACTAACAGTTGGAATCTTTGGTCTGCCAACTTTTGAAATCGCTTCTTCTATTTCCTGTATTTTCTAGGTGTATTAACTATCATGATCTTGGGTGACTTGGGTAAGAAGTAGTCCACAGGGCATATGCCATCAGAAACAGCAGCCAGTACTTATGGTACAACACAGGATTGTACTGTTACTATTATGAAAGACAGGCATATGGGATAAAAATACTGAGATAGCAAGAACTGCAGATGTGGATAAAAATACCTCTGTTTATTGCTTTGCTTATTTTAATAAAAGGCACCTTACAAATTACATAGTTGCTGTTAGCTAAAGCAAGAAATTCAGTTTGCACGTCATTCCCAGTGGCTGAATACTCATTACCTCCCTATTAAGTAGTGACAGTGCATGAAACTATTGTCATCTTACTTTGAAAGATGTGCTGATGGTGTGGGGTACATTTTCAAATTACAGCCTGGGCATAAAGCCTCTATTGCAGATCGCTGCTGCTATAGAAACCATCCAATTTTCATTTCTCATCATTGTCTGAACAAAAAAGTACTGTAGACAATTAGGAACGTTCATGGTTTTGGATCTCTCAGACAAAGCTTGCATTTGTTAAAGATAATTCTTTTGGTCTGGTGCTGACAACTGAAGTAGGGCACATATATTAACACCTTCTTACTTTATGTCCCTGGCTGTTCTAAAGACTGAGAACTGAAATGACTATGACACTGTGCCACTGTGATGTAGGATTATATCTTTTACAATGAAGCTCAGTATTCACAATGTAGTTGGAGCGTCACCTAGCTTAGTTAATGGGTAATTTATGTCAATAATTTCACACCAATTTGTGAGAATAAGTGAGAAAGCAAATGGACATCACACAGAGAGATTTAACAACTTCAAGTTAACCAATACTAGATAGATATATTTGGCCAGTTTCCTAGCGATTTATGCCAGTGACATATTTCTGAGTGTATTTCGAGGAAATGATTACAGTATCTATACAAGTTGTGATTTCTGCATTCTCATGAGTTTATTGACCTCAAAGTTCTATAACATGAAGTCAAAGAAAAGAAATATCATTGACATTATCCAATTGAGTAACTGCTAACTTATAATAAGAATAAGAAATGCTGAACATGGAATCGATTAACTTTCAGGTAGATATGTAAATATATTTTAAAACCAGTAGTACCTCAGTGAGCTAGAGAGTAAACATATTCAATCAGTGACAAGTTTAATCTGCTCACACAAACTGGCATCAGGCCATGGAAGTCAAAAAATAGAACAACCTTGAATCAGAATGGCAGAGTGACCTGAATTTTATTTCCAATGCTTGCTGTGTATTTCCATCAGTTTTGGTTTTTATTTTAGCTTTCCAGCACTCAATGTTATTTTCATTATAGCTGAATGTGGCTGTTACATTGGTTTGTTCAAACATCTTTAATTTGAGATTCTTAAAAGAATTAAATAGTTTGGTAATTTTTCAGGGAAGTCGGGGTCTTTGCTCATCGGGACTTGTATTTTGGTATGTGTGTATATAACTTGTATAATCCATTTCTTTTGCTCTACAATTGGTAATTGTGCTGTCAGTTGTTCAGACCCAAAGTTTTGGAATTTCACCACAATCCTTTCAACTTACTGCCATTAATACCTTAATGATACCTCTTTGATTAACTTTTGTTTCCATCTTTTAATGTCTGCTGCTTTGGCACCGTATCTGTGTAGTAAATCTGTGTACAATAGTGTCTGCGTGTGTGATGAACAAATAGTGTCTGCGTGTGTGATGAACTCTTTTTCTAACCTGCTTTTCTTTGTATAATAGTGTAGCTATAACCCTAGGAGCTAAAACTGTATGTGAGAAGGCACTTCAGAATGCGCAGGAGCACGATATTCTCCCTGAGGTAATCAGTGACCAGGAAGCTGTGCAAGCAGTGGAGAGATTCCTAGGTGAGGCTTCTTATTTTCACATACACAAATTGTTGAAAATCAGACTTCATTGCGAATATGCATTCCTATTTAATATGATGTTCTGTTTTAACTTGTAAGTTAAGAATTTTACTCAACTGTAGGATGAATAATAAATTAGATTTGAATTGTTTTCCTACACATCCCATTTGGAACAAAAGCCAATTGCAGTACAGCACAGTGAGTTGGTTCTGAGATTTTTTCATTACAGCAACAAAAGTTGCTCTTTATACATACGCAGTTTTATTCATACGAAATCCTGTAATTATGAATATTGACTAGATTAAGATGACTTTGGCTTCTTGCTTTTCGTTTGGAAATGTTAAACAGGAAGAATATTTGGCAGCTCATTTGAATTAATGCTTATGCCAGGTTTTATGCTTAGTTAAATTGTTAAATTATTTTCACAGTGTTTTATTTATTTTTTTATTGTCCAATAACAGCATCCCAAAGTCTCACACAGTATCTGTTTCCTTCTGGCTGGTGCATTCATTCCCGGAGTGTGAAATGCAGAATAATAAAAAGCACAGTAGGGGAAAGAAATCTTCTTTTTTCTAATCCGGACCTTGTTAATCTAAAGCTTTTGAATGAGTTGCCATACAGTAATTGTTTGATTACTCAACCAAATTAATTAGCAGCAATAGGCCATTCAGCTCCTCTGACCTGCTCCATCATTCAATAAGATTCATGGCTGATCTAATTCTTTTGTTTATTTACTCATAAGATGTGGGCATCTCTGGCTTGGCCAGCATTTATTGTCCATCCCTAATTGCCCAGAGGGCAGTTAAGAGTCAGCCACATTGCAGTGGGTCTGGAATCATGTGTAGGCCAGACCAGGTGAGGATGACTGATTTCCTTCCCCGAAGGACATTATTGGACCAGGTAGGTATTTTTCCCAAACAATTGACAATCATGGTCATCATTAGACTCTTAATTCCAGATTCTGTATGAATTCAAATTCTCCTAATTGCCATGGCAGGATTTGAATCAGTGTCCCCAGAACATTACCTGAGTTTCTGGATTAATAGTCTAGCAATAATACCACTAGGCCATTGCCTCCCCACAATTTCAGATAACAGAATTAAAGGCTCCACTTATTATTGAGAATGAAGGTTTAATACACTGTAAAATTGTGGTCTTGACTCCATACTCCTGCCTGTCCCTGATACATTTTGACCCCCTTGTTAGACTGGAACCTATCTATCTCTTCTTAAAAATATTTGATGGCACTGCCTCCATCACTCTCTGAAGAAGAGAGTTCCAAAGACCCAGGAACCTTCGACAGAAAGATGTTTCTCCTCATTTCTGACATGACAGGGAGACCCCCTTATTTTGAAGCTGTGTCCTGAAGTTCCGACTTTCCCCACAAGAGGAAAGATCCTTTCAGCACCCTGGCTGCACAACAAACACCAGGATATTTCACAACTCCTCTGTTATCACAAATGAGGAGCAGGATCCCAATTAAGATTTCATCATTCTGAAGCTTTACTCCATTTTAATGTTGTCTCTTTTATGAAGGTGTCTCTTATTCTGTTTTCTCCTCGAATTAGTTTATTTCACTTCTTAAAAAAGACTTTCAATAAGATTTTGAGCAAAGCCAGGTGACTATCTTTTTGATTTTCACAAAGTTGCCTGAGTAAGGGGAATATTAATCGATAATAATACTCCTTATACTACCCAATGTGGGTTTATTAAACTTTACTTCTCAATAATGAGTGCAGTCTTTAATTCTGTTCTCTAAAAACATGGAACACAACAAGATTTACTGACTTATTAACATAGACATTGCTTTGTTTGGTAGTTACAGCAAAACTCAAAAAGCAATCAGAGAAATCAGAGTCAGGAAAGAGACTGGGAAAGAGTTATGATAGAGAAGTGAGTGGTGGTAATGAGAAAGGTAGAGGTAAATTCAGAGTGAGAGTGTATTAGAGGCAGTGTGTACATAATAGGGGGATAGGGAATAAAGTACATAAAAAAGACAAGGTTCTAAAGAATGAGAGACACAGAAGAAAGAAATAATGGAGATAATCAGTAATGAGAGAAGGTAAATGAAAGAGGGGAGAAATGACTAGGAGAGCAAAAATTAAAAATTACAACCTAGATTTTAATTAAAAGAAACAAAGCATTGCAAGAGCCACGGTGATAGATCACATTTCATCATTCCATGTATAAAATGCTTATTAATTGGGAATATCAGTGTACAGTATCTCTATTTGCACATTGAAGTTGAATAAATTGATCACCTGTATTGTAAGTACTGTTGTGTACTCTTTAGATTTCAGTTGTGTTGCTCCCTTCTGTCAAGTCCATAATCAAACAAGAGACATAATAGGAGCAGTGGGTGAGAACACCATTTGAATTGTAATGCCTTTTTGCTTATGTTGCAAGTTATTCACCAGCTTACAGAACTTGAGGAACTGGTACCTCATGCTGTGTGCCAGAACTAAGTGGAAGAAATGGATTTTTTGTTTAAAAAATTGGTTTCTATTTTAGGTATTTCAGGATGTTTCTCAGTAGCCAGTGGGTTCACATTGAGTGCTATGCTAGTCTTTGAGGCTAGATCTCAAATTAGGCCAGTGGCCTGAGATGATGGTTAAATTTGAGTTTATGACTTGATTTCTAACAGTTGGCTCTTTTTGCAGATGATGAAAGGTTTTTGGTTGAGCCGGCCTGTGGTGCATCGCTAGCTGCCATTTACACTGGAACAATCCAGCGACTGCAGAAAGAAGGACGGTTGGCCCAGGATCTACAGTCAATAGTTGTCATTGTCTGTGGTGGAAGCAGCATCACAATGGCACAGCTCAAAGAATATAAAATACTACTTGGACAAAGCTAAACACAATTGTTTTTTACTGAATTTAGCACTTCTCTTATAAACTGTCTTTGTCTGCCAGACAGTAATCATGTGAAATCAAATGACTGGAATTGTTGGGGAATGCCGGGTCCCTGGTGAATTGAATGGATGTGGCGAGCTTCCCATTTCTTATCATTTGTCCAGTCTCTTCTCAACAACATTTGTGTTTCTTTCAACACTCCTTTTACTTTAACAATTTCTAGTTTCTCAGCCCTGACTGTATTCTTTTCACCATGGTTGTTCAGTCTCTCTATTCTTCATCCCCCAACTTAAATGAAACCCAATCAGTCTCCATCTACTCCCATCCGAACTCACCAGGCTGAACTTGTTCTCATATTGATCGACTTGCTTTTTGCCTCAACTCACTTTCTCCGAATAATACATGGCACCGTGGGAACCCCTGTGGGTCCTAGCTTTAATTCTTACATGGGTGCCCACCCCTTGGATTGATTGGTTTTCATTTCAGAGTTAGTCACATTGTGCTGGATCTGGAGTCTCATGTAGGCCAGACCAGGAAAGGACAGCACATTCCCTTCCCTGAAGGATATTAGTGAATAAGATAGATTTTTATGACAATTAATGATAGTCTCAGAAATGATCACCACAAAACTAACTTTCAATTCCAAATTTTATTTATTGAATTTACATTATGCTTGGGGCATGGGGGCCATTTGAATCCATGTCTCTAGTGAACTAGCCTGTCTGTCTGGATTAAGAATCCAGAAACACTCCCACAATACCACCATGTCACCTTCTGTGGTATGTGCAGTAAGTCCCTTATTCCAGTCTTATTCCCTCATTTATTTTTCCGTACTTTGATTTAGCAGTGCTATTTCCTACTCTTGAATTGAAACAGAAAGTTTAATTGACTTTGCTTCCAATTTTGCGCACTTCCTTTAACTTCCAATGGTCCACTTGGCTCTTCCCTTCATTTTCTAAACTTCTGTGTGCTATTCCTGAAGTAGATTATCAACCAATATTCTCTTTATGCCTCCTGACTCTAGCAGACTACAATTCCTGAAGGAAGACTATTCCATTTTCCCACGTTGTCAGTTATATTTGTTCTGATAATGCCACATTCCATGCCAGTGCTGTCTTCACCCTCAATTTAAAATTTCAATTCACCATGGTTGACGGGACTCCTGACTATGTCTTTTCCATTTCCCAACTTTCTGCGCTTGCCCCTTTCCCTTCCCTTATAGAACGATTATGGGATTGCTGTCATTTTTCCATCCCATCACCCTCCATGTTCAATGGATCACCTTCCCAATTTTGATTGCCTGCAGCATAATGTCACCACCAAACGTGTCTTTCTTTCCCATTCGGCAATCGGAATTCTTGGTCCTCAATATACTAATCAACTCCTCGATCACTCTCAACATTCCCGTGCAAGTGCCATTTTGTCTCCTCTCTTCAAATTGTCCAAGCTCCAGATGCTTCTTCCCGGTGAAACAGTGACATACTTGCACTTCCAGTTTATTACACTGTGTTTGCTTCTCATGATACAGTCTTCTCTGCATCACAGAGATCAAACACTGATAGGGGACCATGTTGTGGAATACCTCTGTTCAGTCCACAGTCACTACCCTGAGCTTCTGGTTGACTGCCACCTTCATTCTCTGTTCCACTCTCACTTCTTACTTTCTATTGTTGGCCTCCTGGACTGTTCCAATGGAACTCAATGTCAACTTCGGAAACAGCAATCCCCCTTTCAATCTAGTACTTTACAGACTTCTGAACTCCACCTTGATAATGAAATTATTGAACCTATAATTTCTGCTTCAACTTTCCTTGATCCACTTACATTTTGTCCAGATCCAACTTTTGTTTCTTTACTTATTCTGTTACAATCTCCTTTAAACATGCACTATCACCTCTTTGTCATTTCATTTTTCTCCCCTTGTACTTTATCACTGATCTTCCCTTTCTTCTTTTTTCTCTTACTCCTTTCCCTACATCAGTACTTGCTTAAAATCTGTTGCATCTTTAAAGGTATTGACCTGAAATGTTACATTTCTGTCTGCTGCCTGATGTTGGGTATGTCCAGCATTTTCTGTTTTAATCTTGGCTGGACTTTATTCCTATGTCTTGCAAAGCAGCTTTGAAATATTTCAAAGTTTTATATCTCAAACCCATTCTTGACAAAGTGCTCCTTCCCAGTGATGTTGTCCTGCTTTCTTTGCCATCACTGCCCGTCCTAATCTCGCTTGGATTGGATCAAGCAGGGCAAGAGGGAATGTGAAAAACAATCGGAATCATTGTAATGGATGAGTGAGATGGGAAGGACAGATGGAAAGCAAAGAGCAGGGGGATGATGTAAAGGCAACCTTTAGTTAGATGATTAAATAAATGAAAATATGTGTAATTATTGTACTGGGAAAAAGTGTTAAGCAATTATCTGTGTAAAAAGAATTATAATAACATTTTTCTTTTGGAAGATTTGATGATTTTTGATTCTCTCTAATATTCATGTTTATATGGTAGCCCTGGGTTTGCAGCTGAAACCGTTGAGCTTTGAAAGCTGTTAATTATTTTGCTTGTCATCATGGTGAGATCCAGGCTATTGGATTAGTGACAATCATAGAAACTTCAAATGTTATTTTCAAATGGCAGTGAAACATTTCAAAGTTCTATTCTGTGCGTGCATGAAGTGATTCGGTGTGTTCATTCCTTGGGGCAGTGTTGTAATCTAATCCAATTCGACTCAGCTGGCTGGACAACCACTCATTCTGGTGGCTACAAAGAGGAATAAATATTGGCATTTAATGTCATTATAATGTTCCTGAAACAAAGTTGGTTCGTGATGCATGCATTTTTTTGAAATCACTATCAGAAAAAATGTTTCCTTTGAAATCATAATGGCCTTCAAGAGAAAATATGTTTGATAGTTATTTTTTACATAACAGAAAAGATGTATCATTTTCAACACCATGATACATGTCTCTCACTCACACACACGCTTTAACTGCGATGAAAACATTTAACAAATCCTATTTTTATGAATATTAGATCTAGACACACGTAAGATTTGGAAGGTATCTTTCTGGGGCAACCTTGATTTCAGACTCAGGGAGAAATTCACTGCGAGTGGAATTTTGCAATAAAATTTCTAAGAAGGGGGCAGGGTGCAAGCCTGCTAGCAGCTTTTGGGTCCTAAAGTCTGCCAATCAGACCTACACCTTGATGGATCCAGTGGCCCTTTGCATTCCTGACCAGTCAGAAACAAACCACTAATTAATCTAATCCCTTTTTCCAACAGTTGGCCTGTAGCCTTTTATGCCTTGGCACTGCAAGTGCGCATCTAAATAATTCTTAAATGTTATGAGGATTTCAGCTTCTACCACCCTTACAGACAGTGAGTTCCAGATTCCACCACTCTCTGGATGAAAATATTTTCCTGTCATCCCTGGTAAACCTTCTGCCCCTTATCATAAATCTATGCCCCCTGTCATTGATCCCCCCATCAAGGGGAAAGGCTTCTTCCTTTCTATGCTATCTATGTTCCTAATGATTTTATACATCCTAATCATGTCCCCTTTCAGTCTCCTCTGCTTTAAGGAAAACAACGGCGGTCTGCCAGTCTCTTTTCATGACGGAAACTCTCCAGCCCAGGCAACGTCCCTGGTAAATCTCCTCTGCCACCAGTCCAGTGCTACCATATCCCTCCTATAATGTGGATTACAGAACTGCACACAATACTCTAGCTATGGCCTAACCAACGCTTTATACAGTTTCACCATAATGTCACTGCTCAATGCCCTAACTCATAAAGGCAAACATACCATGTGCCTTCTTAACCACTTTATCCACCTGTCCTGTTACCTTAAGGGACTGGTGTACATGCACACCAAGGTTTCTCTGATCCTTGGTACTTCCCAGGCTCCTGTTCATCATATCCCTTGCCTTATTTGTCTTGCCTAAGTGCACCATCTGACATTTATCTGGATTGGTATTCCATGTGGGTTAGAGGACGCAGGGGAAAGGAGGTTGGGAGGAAAGGGCATTATTTGAGTTTCAGCGGTCACAAACATCCCCTGTACCTCTAGTTCCCCTAGTTTGGGTGTATTGGAGTCCAATACTCAGCAGGTAGATGGCAATAATTTACCAGCCGAGCCATCTTTTCTGTCTATCGGAGAGGCAAGTGACCATCCATCTGGTGAGCTCGCACCCTTATTTGGTGACTAACTGACCATTTTGAGGTGAAAAGCAGAGGGTGAGTTTCTATCCAGGGCTAGCTCACCCAATTATTTCCCCTTCTGGCTACCTCTAAAGGGGGAACATTGTTTCCCAAGTCTTCTTATTTGTTCAAATAAATTTCTGAAGACATCTGGGAGGATTGCTGATCTTGCAGGTTGTCTTTGGTTAATCTCACAAGTCACTGCTGACATGTTAAAACTGTGGAGCACATTGGGTTAAAGACTGTATTGACTGATGTTATTGCAAAGACTTCATTCTGTCTAACGCTGTAACTCATCCCAGCCTGTTGTTCTTAAGGATGTTCAATAATTAACATCCCAGTTGTACTGAAATAAGTTGTCATCTCTCATGAGTATTTCTAAAGGTTATTTTTCATTATTTTACGCTATCAATACCATACATCCAGACAGTGATCTTCAAAAGCCTTCGTTTGGAATCATTAGAGACTTAGCATCCCAAATCAACATTATAGTGACTCCTAGACTCTGCCACTTACTTCGTAATGGCAAGAGGTTTCTGATGAGCATTAACTCAAGTAAAGAGACATGGGTAATTAGGAAATGAAGGTCGTGGGTTTGAGCATTATATTTAATGCCAGATGACTCAGTGTGTGAATGCTCAGTCTAGTCTTAGAGTTTTGTCACACAGTGTCTTGAATTGGAGAAAACTGTGTTCCATGTGGCAGACATAAATGCATGTGCAGATTTCTGTTCACCAGTGAAATTTATGTGTTACAAAAGAGTTGATGGTACGGGCACCCGTTTGCCTGTCATTTGAAGTTGACTTTCAATACAGCTAATTGCTAAATTGTTGGGTCGATTTGCCACATGTTGAGTGTTGGTATACCATCAAAGGACATTAATGCTAAACACGTAGTGCAGTTTAAGAAAGTGTTAATGTCTGAGGTATATTTAACAGTTGAAATGAATAGAATTTTATGCGCAAAAATTATATGTAATTTCCTTTCTTTACTTTGAGTTGCATAACATTTCCTGCATGACTGACTGGGGGCAGAGCATGGGAAGAAATTCAAAAAGATTAAGAAACTGTAGGGGAGGCGATCTATGTGATGTGTCTCAGCAATTGCTTTTTAAATGATCACATACTAATTCTCTGACTTTATTATTCCCTATGGCTGTAAGTGCTCTCCTGTATGACAGTGAAAGTAGGTGGAAGACTAACAATGAATTGTTCTATTAATTAAATATATCCCCAAATATAAAAGGGTATAAAACAACAAGTAGGTACTTAGTGGTTCTTTTTCTAATATTACTAATTTGCTAATGTTCTGTGTACGACATTGAGTATACCAGAACAGTATTAAATGGTACTACTATTAATTATCAAACAAAATTTTGATATATTAATACATTGAAAGATAATTAACATCATTATTGCAGTGATACAAAATGTGTTCCTTGAAGCAGTTCCTGAATTCTTAAATATAATTGACTATGATCTCCTGTTATACATTTTAAGCAGTGTGATTTTTTGGATGTACACAATATGTGGAAGAAGTTTTCACGGAATAGGTGTCATTATAAATGTTGCGATTTTTAAAAAACATTATTTTATGTTTGGTTCTGCTCCGTAGCATTTTGCAAAACAAACTATTACCTTGATAAACTTATACAGCCACCAATGACTGACTGTAACCATTCTATGTAAATTCCAAATAAATTAACAAACAGGCTATTTGTACCTACTTTGTACTGCACTTTTATTGCACAATTTATTGAGCAAATCTGTATCTTCTGTCTCTGCAGCATCTAGCAGTAATATTAATAGATGAGTCTCACCTTTGTGAGGACTGAACAGGACCAAAGTTTTCAAAACTCTAGCCAGCTTGTTACCGAATTGTACTATTATTCATTAAGCCTCATTATGAATCACATGCTCAAATATTCTGCAGCAAGGTTACGGTAGTGAATTGCTAACCATACCACTGTTATTGTGATTCACTCGCTTTCAAACTAAAACAACCAAAATTAGGCACTTGTGTAGCGAAGAGGTGTGCTTCTGAGTTGGAGTTGCGCCAGATTACTGGAGGAAAGAGTGAGCTTTGAACCTACTATCTGCACCTGAGGTGGCAGCACTTGATAGTGGCACTGACTGCCAAAAGAGAAGGTTCTCATTCCCCACCAGTAACCTTGATAAGAGAAAACACGCATGAACCAAATCAGAGGATGAAGTTAGAATTGAGTGCAATAATGCCACAAATCAAATGACTGCTGCAAACGTTCCAAGCCTTCATCTGTTAAAAATTGTCCGAACGTCATAACAGCCATCCTGGACAGTAATTTCATCACCCACCATTCAGAGAAAGGCTAGTCTTCTGTTTGATATATCAGGTTGCTATTAATCAACAACCCAATAAATTTGTCGTTGGGAAATACATTGGCAAGAAGATCCAGATTTTCCATTTTTATGAGCATAAATTCCGCTGATTGTATGTGTGGTTTTACAGTCGGTAAGCAAAACAGCAGACACAAGATGCTTTAAGAATTCCATATTACAACTTGAGTTATGCAGAAAGAAAATCTTACGAGTTACTATCAAATCTACTGACCGTTCCTATGTTTCAGTGTTTGCGTTTTCCTGTGAATGAGGCTATTTAAAGTGCTGGCAGGTGTAGTGCTGTGTAGTAGTGTAAAAATTTTCAGGTTCTCTATTATCGAGCAAGATTAATTTTAATCACAAATGCCGTAAGGCTGAAAGGAAATAGCGATGTCATGTTGCAAAAAAAAATTGTTTTCAATGATTTTCTGCAGTGACCCAGAAAACATAAAACTAAGTGATCAGTGGATTATTTCAAGTGGGAACATTGTGAATGATGGAAATATCAGATTTTTCCCTTATCACGGTGTGACGCTCAGAAAATTCCTCGAATAAGATAACCGCCGTTTATGGCGATTGGAGCATTAGTTTTCCCAGTCTGTGTTATACTTACCTTTTCCTTTTGTAGTAGAAGTAACAATCTTTTAAAAAAAAATTAAGTGGTCTTCTGAATAAAATTCTAAGTTTTAACATGGACTGTACATCAATTTTAGGTTAAGCTTCATGTGCAACATAGAAGTTAAAAATTAGCACCACCCGGGCAGAATGTGATCCAGTGTAATTCAGAAGCACCGTACGTCTGTCTCCCATCTATCATTTTGTTTTGTAGCAGAGTTCCCATTTCAAAATAAAGGCATAATGAGTGAGTATGATAGCATATGTCAAAACATTTCCTTTTCTGTGGCATCTCAGACGTGGTGAAACCGTAGGCACTTGGAGTCTTACAGATGCTGCACATGCTGTGTTCAACTGGTATGAATAGCTTGGCTCACTAGTGCAAGGTCAGTATATATCTGGAAGGCAGAACGAATTTCTTTTTTAAAAGCCTTTTCTTTCTTCCACTGTTTCTGAACTACATATTGACAGATTGTGGACTCAGTGTGCCTTGTGATAGGATTTATTTTGAATGTTGGTAAACAATATTCTCTAAAGTAGGAATAAAGCATACTGCACCTCCATAACAAAATGGCCTATACAGCCAACATTGCATCATATGTATGCAATAAAGACACAAGAAAGTAATTTAATTGATGTACAATACAGTGAATCAAAATAATACAAAGGATTCATACTAGCAATGAAGGGTTTTTCTTTGTATTTTCATTGGAACCACAGCCAAATAAATAGCAGGTGCACAAATCTTAAGTACAATTTAATAGATTGTGATTTTTCTTTTCTTTTTCACACATGAAATATAGTCAAAGCTTCTTTCAAGAATTAAAATGAGAAACAGATGTTTTGTAATTAAAGGTGTCTAGGCGATGACAGTAAGTGCACAGGTACAGTGCCCCAGCTGTCAGCATAAAAGAAGATTTCATTCCCCCTTGAGTTTTACTCCTTGAGCACTGCCCTGCAGAGGTAGCTCCTTATGAGCTTTATCCAGCTTGTGCCATATGTTGGAATGTTTATCCACCTGAACTTTTCAGTGGAATAATAATCTAACATTGTAGAGAGACTTTTACAATCTAAGAAGATTTTAGAGCTGCTGTTAATGTGTCGGTACATTGTTACAGTTTAATAAAGGCCCTTAATCCTTAGATAAATACTTCATATAACCAACTATTCTATTTTCATTCAGAGATAGCAGGAACTGCAGATGCTGGAGAATCTGAGATAACAAGGTGTAGAGCTGGATGCTCGTTATCTCATTCTATTTTCATTATTCAGTTTTTCTGTCAACGTGACCACAAAATTCCATCTGAAGTCCATCTTTGAAATTTCTAAACTATTTTGTTTGAGTTTAAAGCGATTAGTTTTTAGGAAGCAGTGCAGTAAATATTGTTCAATAGTATTAAAAATGGAGTTGATGTTTATAATGTTGATTGTCTTCAGTATTAGCTCCATTTGGTATGGAACTGCCAACTCTGATCACTCTGAGTTTCCATCTACTGAAACAACTGTGCCACCTACAGGTTTAAAATCTGAAAGGCGCCTTCCAACTCATACTCTAACCAATGCAAAATTTTAACTTGATTCAATTCAAATCAAGACTGAAGGACCATCATTGAACTTGATTTTGAAACTGTCTTTATAGAAAGCTTCTTGGCCTTTTTATAAATGACTTCTATACTAAAAACATTCTTTTTTTGTTCAAATCAATGACAGGCACAAATTGAGGATTATATCTCATTACTTGGCTGCAGGAGTAGGCCATTCAGTCCTTCAACTATGTTCAACATTCAACCATATCTGTTCTTATGCTGCCCTGGATTTATTCCCTTTTAGAGTGTAGCTGCAGTTTGTTGCTTCTGTTAAAAACATTGCTTGGTACCTTAGTACAAAAAAAATGAAGCACTTTGGGTGTGATCCTTCCTGTATACTTGCATCTCAGCTTGACACTAAGTTATGCAAGGCATTGATAGAGCCCTGGAAATACTTTGCCTTTTTGCAATTTTGACTATGAAATGAAATACAGTATGTAAGTATATGGATTGGAAAACTTAAAGGGAGAGAGAGAAATAACTAAGCAAAATCTGACAATATGAAACACATGAGAAGAATTAATCATGGTGGCAGTTAGTAATTGGAAACTGATAACCGAATTCATTTTATACTACAGGATAGACTCATAGCAGTTTTATGGCACAAAAAGAGGCCCTTCAGCCCATTGTGTCTATGCAAGTCATCAAACATCCATATATTCTAATCCAATTTTCCAGCACTTGGCCCATAGTCTTGAATATTGTGGCATTTTAAGTGCTCATTCAAATAGTTCTTAGAGGGTTCCAGATACCCACAACACAATGAGTGAAAAAAAATCCTTAAACTTCCTGCACCTTACCTTAAAACTGTGCCTATGATTACTGACCACTCGACTAAGGGGTAACATTTCTCCATAACTACTCTGTCTAATCCCCTCAGAACTTAGTACACCTCAATCCAATCACCCTTCTGTCTTCTCTGATCTAAGGAAAAAAACTTCAGCCTATCTAGTGTCTCCTCATAGCTGGATTGCTGCAGCCCAGGCAACATCCTGGTGAATCTCTTCTGCACCCCCTCCAGTGCAATTGCATCCTTGCTATACTCTCTTGAGCAGAACTGCACACAGTACTCCAGCAGTGGCCTGAGGTTATATACAACTTTGTCACAACCTTCTTGTTCTTATATTCAATGTCTCAACTAACAAAAGTAAATAACCTCTTAATCACCATATCTATCTGTCCTGCCATTTGGTATGCTTGCCTTTATTGGTCAGTGCATTCAGCTTAGGAGTTGGAAACTCATGTTGTAGATACAGGATTGGTTAGGCCACTTTTGGATTACTGCATTCAATTCTGGTCTCCCTGCTGTAGGAAAGATGTTGTGAAACTTGAATGAGTTCAGATTGGATCTTGTCAGGGTTGGAGGATTGGAGCTATAGGGATAGGCTGAGTGGATTGGGGCTATTTTTCCTCATAGGCTGAGGGGTGATATGATAGATGATTATAAAATCATGAGGGGCATGGATAGATGAATAGCCAAGGTTTTTTCCCAGGGTAAGGGAGTCCACAACTGCAGGGCACCGGTTTAAGGTGAGACATCTAAGGGACAACTTTTTCATGCAGAGCGTGGTACATGTATGGAATGAACTGCCAGATTAGGTAGTGGAAGCTGGTACAATTACAATATTTAAAAGGCATGGGTGCATGAATATGAAAGGTTTAGAGGGGTAAGGGCCAAATGCTGACAAATAGGACCAAATTAATTTAGGATATCTGGTTGGCATGGATGAGTTGGACCAAAGGGTCTGTTTCTGTTGCTGTACATCTCTATGACTCTATGACTGTTTCTATGGACATGCACACCTGATCCTCTGTACTTCCTATACTCCTACTATTCAATGTGTACTCCCTTGCCTTGTTAGTCCTCTCAAAATGCATTGTCTCACACTTTTCGGGATTAAATTTCATTTGCCACTGTTCAGCCTGTTTATATTGTTATGCAGTCTAAGGTTTTCCTCCTCACTACTTACCATACCACCAATGTCTGGGTGATCTGCAAACTTAGTGATCATACCCAGCATTCCCTCTGAGCTGTGCAGCCATGTGTGCACACCACTGTTTCAATGTTCCATGCACACCGATTGGTGTCAGCGTTGTCAGTTACAGCATTGACTTTTGGTTCCAGAAATTGCTGCCATGAAAGGGCCTTGGAGGTCCGTGTAGCTGGTAAAAAAAATTAGGGGGAAGACTTACCATACCTCTTACATTCACATCATGATCATTAATGTACACAGCAAACAGCAAGGGGCCCAGTACAGAACACTGTAATATATCCCTGTACTCAGGCTTCCAGTGATTGAACCTTCTCACTCTGAGCTGTCTCAGCCGTGCAATTTTGATCCTCAGATGTAGTTTGCAAATCAGATTAGATAAGTCATTCTTACTATGGCTACTGTTTTGCTAAGGGATCATTAAATAAATAATAGAAAATAATTAGACAAAGAGCATTGGTAGCATTCCGTCTCTCATTAACACTTGTACTAGATCCTTGAAAGATTGACATTATCTCCAGCATTGTTTCAATTAAGATGGTTTAGCTGAACAATGTCTGCACTCAGTTTCCAAACTGTATAAATCAGCAGAATATCATGCATAAATCTACAACTCCATGAACATTAATTTTTCAAGTGCTTTAACAAACAAGGCTGGCCATCATTTTTAACAACATATCAAGGCTGCTTTCTCTGTACATTGGCAGATGTTACATTTATTGAGTGAATTAGCATAAAATTTCTAATTAATTAATATTGATGTTCAGCATAGTAATGACTGAAGCAGCATGAATCATATCACAGTTTTCAATTAGTGGTCTCTGTATTAAAAATAAATTTCCACCTGCTGTGAGGATAATATTGGGGTCTCTAAAGGTCACATGATCTTGCAATCACATGTGCTCAATATGTATAAGTTTCATTTTTTCAGTTGAACAGCATAATTTAGGCCAAGTGGAAAGACAATTAATTTTAGAATGAAATTATATTATCATTTTCGCAATGATGGGAAACTGGCTTTTGTGCATATCCGAGTGGAAATTGGTTCAGATTTGGTCACACTGAAGTGATGAAAGCCTTTCTGTGCTTGGTTCAGCAGTGAAATGTGTTTGGACAGTCTCAACCAAGTTCACAGAACTGTACTTAACTGAGGAAAAATTGAAATCAAAGAAGCAAACCTGAAGTGACTACTACAAAAATTGACAATATTTACACACACAAGGAGGATATTTTTTCAGAGCCTGTGATTAAGTAGCTTTGTCATTGGCAGATTAGAAAGCAGTTCACAATCTTTTTATTCATTAATGAGATGTGGCCAATGCCAGCTCACATCACTTATCTCTAATTGCCCTCAGGAAGATGGTAGTGAGCCACTTTTCTGAACACAACTGCATGGCCATTTCAGAAGGTAGTTAAAAGTCAACCACAGTGCCAAAAATCATTGGTGGCATTCCTTCTCTCATTAACACTTACACTAGATTCTTGAAAGACTAACATTAGCTCCAGCGTTGTTTCAATTAGGATGGTTTTGCTGAACAATGCACTGAGCTTCCAAATTGAATAAATCAGTAAAATTTCAAAATGCCACTAGTGTTCTTTGCTATGGGTCTGAAGACACATACAGGCCAGACTGAGTAAGGACAGCAGCTTTCCTTCCTGAAAACCATTACTGAACTAGGTTCCAACAATCCAGCAGGTTTGTGGTCATCATCAAGATTCCTACAGGTAGCCGAACATCTTGATCAGCACTGTGCTTCTTCTGTGATCGATTATGGGCAAAGCTTAATATTCACAATAAGGGTCTCGTCCATCAGCTGGGGATGTTTTGGGAACTCTGTCACACCTTGTTGGTGAAGGCCTGCCAATATGATTTGCTTATCAGGCATTTGAGTGGCCAACGTTTGTCCTTGCTCAGCATTAAGGACCCTGTAGGCAGAAATTTCACCCTCCCACACCAGGGACTGCAGCAAGGGGGAAAAGGGCTCCATGACTAAATTTTAAAGGAAACATTGGTCACCATGGGTGGGCTTTTTAGCTTAGGTGGCTACTGTATGGTTCAGAATAACACCAACAGCATTTGTCGAATTCCTATCCCAGCTACGGCAGACTTAGGACCAGACTCCTCACCCTGTGCCTGAGCGTGGAAGGAAATAGCAAACCACCACTGACAAAAGTGCTTAGAAAATAGATAAAGATTAAGCATGAGTATAAAATAAGCCAAGGAACTTGACTTGGGCAGAGTGCATGTACCATACCTTTGCTCACCATAGATTTTATTCCAAACTTTAAAAAATTTCTTTGAATTTAAATTCCCATGTGCCATGGTGCACTTTGAATTCATGTCTCTGAATCATTAATTCTCTGGATCAGAGTCGTAGAGATATATAGCACAGAAACACACACCTCGGTCCAAATTGTCCATGCCAACCAGATATCCTAAATAAATCTAGTCCCATTTGCCAGTGTTTGACCCATATCCCTGTAAACCTTTCCTATTCATATACCCATCCAGATGCCTTTTGAATGTTGTAATTGTACCAGCCACCACCACTTCTTCTGGCAGCTCATTCCATACACCACCACCCCCTGTGTGAAAAAGTTGCCCCTTAAGTCCCTTTTAAATCGTTTTCCTCTCACATTAAACCTATGCCCTCTAGTTTTGCGCACCCTACCCTGGGGAAGAGACTTTGTCTATTTACCCTATTCATGTCCCTCATGATTTTACAAACCTTTATGAGGTTACCCCTCAGCCTCAGATGCTCCAGGGAAAATAGCCCTAGTCTATTCAGCCTCTCCCTATAGCTCAAACCCTCCAACCCTGGCAACATGCTTGTAAATCTTCTCTGAACCCTTTCAAGTCTCACAACACCCTTCCTATGACATGGAGACCAGAATTGCATGCAGTTTTCTAAAAGTGGCCTAACCAGTGTCCTGTACAGCAGCAAAATGGCCTCCTAATTCCTATATTCAATGCACTGACCAATATAAAGCAAGCATACCAAATGCCTTCTTCACTATCTTATCTACCTGTGCCTCCGCTTTCAAGGAATTATGAACCTACACTCCAAGGACTCTTTGTTCAGCAGCACTCCCCAGGACCTTACTGTTAAGTGTATAAGTCCTGCCCTGATTTGCCTTTCCAAAATACAGCACCTCACATTTATTGAAATTAAACTCCATCTGCCACTCCTCAGCCCATTGCCCCATCTAGACAAGATCCTATTGTACTCTGATGTAACCTTCTTCTGCAGTGATGTAATCAATAATTGGAGCATTCCTTGGTGCTGTCATATAGAATAAGAGCTCAAAAAGATTTCATTTGCTTGTACTGATAATAGTTGCCTTGAAAACAAATTTGCAAAGTATTGATTGAAACATTTAAATTAGTTGACAGAGCTTGGTACAGTTGGATGTAAAGTAACCTCACACAAAAAATTGAAATAAATCCTTAGACATGAAAATTTAGCACACGTTTCTGACATTATATTCTCTCCTATTTTAATGGTGAATTTAATGATGGATGAAGGTATCTTAAATTGGCAAACAAAAGGATGCAACTTGAATGTGTTAAGCATTTCTCTGCAAAATAGATCCAAAAGCAATTTCAAAACTTGTTTATTAGATTTCAAAGCTTTATCAACACTTACGACTCACCCACACACCTCAACAACTTACACTGAAGTTGATTCAAATACAGAAAGTTTCTATCTATGATATTCAAAGTAATCATTTGGAGTCCAGATTTCAGAGGATTGGTGGAGCACCTGGGGTTGTTTTGTTACACATTCCTCCACTTGTGCAAAGCCAAACAAGGTTCTTTCACGTTGATTTATACACACCAGAAATAGATCTGCTAAAAAGCCTTATAAAGGCCACCATAAAGGATCTAAACTAATGGGAAAATGTTAAACATTTTTATTTTGTTTCTTTGAAGTCTCCATGCTTTGATGCTTTGTTGTGAGGCCTGCAATTATTTCAGTTTACTTAAACCTCTGGCCAGGAGATGGCAGCAAAAATCTATAAACACATTGAGGTCTTTATTATCTGTTGAAAGAGGATTTGTTTTCTTTGCTGCCATATGCAGAAAGGTATTGTTGCAGACTTTACAAGAAAGAAGAGCCATCAAACCTTCCTCTGTTCTGGAAATCTTGAAATGATGCATCCTTTCTGACTCTTCACATTATCAACAGGCAAACTTATGGAAATTCTTCCATTTTTCATTATCATTGTTGAAGTCTTGCTGCCAAATGTTGCATTTACCTTGGGGTTTCAATCCATAATTTGTGACTGGGTATTGCTTGTGTCATTAATTCTATGTCATCTATGCTTGTTTTGTAATTATTATTGGAATATATCTGTCATGTATATTCCTGTTTTGTTGTTAACCACAGATGAGAGTTGGTATTAAAATAGATCCGATCACTGCTGAGACAACACTTCAATCATCAACACAGTATTACAAACCACCCAGAACACAAGCAGATGTTCATTTCAATTTTAATTGCTCCTTGTAGCAATTTCTCCACTTCTATTTAGAAATCACAAGAAATGCTTTTCGATCTTTTGCAAATATAACATTATTTCACATTGCCTTTTCATATGTAAAATAAATCATCTTTCTATGTGTAACAATGATATTATTTCATATACAAACCAACAAACTTGATCTAATATCCAGAGTTAGCTAGGATGTATATAGCATGTGATAGATGGGGCTAAATGATCTCACAATCAACCATTCAAATGTAAGCTCTGCGGTTCTGTCACATCCAGCTGTGAATGGCGATGGACAATTAGACAATTAACTGGAGAAGAAATCTCCACAAAGATTCTCCTCTACAATGATGGGGGAGCCCAGTACATCATGCAAAAGTAAAGGCTGATAAATTTGCTCGCGGTTTAAGACAGAAGAGTTGAGTGGGATGATTTAACTCAGCATCCTCCTGAGGTCCTCATCGCAGATGCCAGACTTTAGCCAATTTGGTTCACTCCACATGATGTCAAGCAATGGCTAAAAGCATTGGAAACAGCAACGGCTAGGTGGCCTAAAATAGTACTGAAAATTGGTGCCCCAGAACTAACCATGACCTTAATTAAGCTGTCCAATACATTGATAGCACCAGCATTTACCCAGCAATGGAAGAAATTGCCCACGTAGGATGCGACTACAAAAATCAGGGTAAGTGCATACTTTTAATCATGAGCTCCTGGCCTCATTACAAACAAACAGGGGCAAAAGAGCTGAATTCAAGAAGGGAGGAGAGATTAATCACCCCTGTTATCAAGGCAGCCTTTGGTCAAGTGTGGCATCTGGCATTAAGGAATCAGAACAAAACTAGAGTGAATCAGAGCAAACATTTTTACTGTTGTGCGTCACAGCTAGCTCACAGAAAATAATTGTGGTTGTTTGAGGTCCATCGTCTCCGAAAAGCACATTGCTGCAGAAGTGATATCCTGGGCCCAACTATCTACAGTTGCCTCATCAATGACCTTCTATCCAACCGCCATTCAAAAGAGGGAATGTTTGCTGATGATTACACAGCAATATTTGAACTTCTTAGATACCGAAGTCATCTCTACCTATATGGGGCAAGACTTGAACAACATTGAGGCTTGGGTTGAGAAGTGGCAACTAACATTCATGCCACTTACAGCCAGACAATGATCATCTCCACCTTGTGAGAATCTAACCCTCATTTCTTAATGTTCGATGACATTCCACCATTGTGTCTTAGAGGATTCTGGGATTACCATTGATCAAATCTGAACCGGATCGGCCATATTAATACTGACAAGAGCAAGTCAGAGGCTAGGATTAACTTGCCTCCTGACTTTCTAAGGTGTGTGCACCATCTACATGTCATATGTCAGGAATGTGATGGAATACTCTCCAATTATCTGGATGCATGCCGCTCCAACAACATTCATGAAGCTCGACGCATAGCCGCTACTTCATTTGCACCTCAACCACCACATTTAACATTTAATCCTTACATCACTGGTGCTTAGCAGTGAGTGCCATCTGGAATCAATTTAGCACTGATGGTCAAACTTGCAGTGTGGTGCACTTGTCTGTTCTGAAATATGATATGAGAGCTAAAGGGTCCTCTAGGCCAGAAAGAACTGTGTCGGTTCCAATGCAACAAAGTATATGATAGTCATCTCTAGTTCATTTCTCAGGCAATGCCTTGACCAATCAGAGTCAACCTGCCCAGTTTAAAATTTAAACAAAGCTTGGCTGTTAATTATCAATCATCATCTAACTGGTGCATTCTCCATGGAAATGCCTATACCAGTTATAATCCACTTGCTAATCAATCAGCATTCTCCTTTCATACAGTTATTATGTTCCCAGCTGATGGTACTACAGGTCAAATCAGATTCCAGAGTAAAACCAGGCTTGATAGATCACTTTTTTTGTTTAGCTATTTAACATGATGAAACATATTTACATGTCGTTGCAGACATTCCTCAACAACAGAACAGAAATTTATTACACAAAGGAAGAATTTTTTAAAAAAAACAAACTATATAGTTAGCAAGATCTAAAACAGACAGCAAACTAAGGTTTCATACTAAATAAAAACTGAAAGAACTGTGGATGCTGTGAATCAGGAACAAAAACAAAGTTGCTGAAAGAGCTCAGCAGGTCTGGCAGCATCTGTGAAGGAAAAAACTGAGTTAATGTTTCGGGTCCGGTGACCCTTCCTCAGAACTAAAGTTTCAACCTGTTTCCCTACTCTATCCATTACAAATACTTAAGTCCAGAGAAATGATACCTTATCTCAATTCTTTGGAATTCTACTTAGCTGAATACTTGTCAGTTTGCCTTGCACTGTGGAGTAAATTCAATGAGTCTTTTCAAAATCTGTTGGCATGAATTTTTCATAAACTGGAGAGCCTAAATTTTCTCAGCTTTAATAATCAAATTTACCTGCTTTGGAAGTTTTACAAACTAAACCTTGCTGCTGAAATACTGGTTCCCTGAAGACCTTTAAAAACCTTTCTAGGAGTGAAACTAAACTTGTTTCTAAATTCAATACTGGTGTCTTTTGAATGGAACTAAAACTTGTTCAATCCTAGATTGTTCTGGATGTAAAAGAAAGCTAATTGCCTCATATTTACCCTACTTGCCTTAAATAAAAAAATACAAATATCTTTCCATTAACACCACCAAAGTCTATAGTCACTTGCTTTCTGAAAAAAATTGCTGGATTTGATCACTGTTCTGAAGAATTCTCTGACTTTTACAAACATAACCAATGTATATTTGCCTCTAATTTGAAACCCAAGTTCCAAAATGATATCAGTATATAAAAAGGTACATTTTTTGTAACACAATATAAATGTTAATTCCCTTTATATTTGTATTTCTTGTGAATTTTCCTGATGAATACAGGATGAAAAGCTTTGACAAAATGTGTCTTTTTCAGCAATATTGAAATTATTTCACTAACATGTTTAGACAATGCTGTAAGATAGACTATGTTGAATTGGTTGGCTATTGGTTTCAAAAGAAAGGAAAATTTGGGCATGTACACAATGGCAGCTAATTTGATGATGCAACTTCATGCCATTGTCCAAATTAATACTTACAACATTAGAATATTAAAACAGTAAAACATTTTAGGTACAATAGTGGTACCTGAATTTTAATGGAAGCTCTGAGTCAATATTGGCTTATGAGGAATAAATTTTCACTTTGCTATGGCATATTTGTGTATGAGTGGAGGTGGATATGAGTTGCTTCAATGTACATGACACAGAGTGACTAATTTCAAGCCTTGTGCATTCAGATTTGTAGCTTGGAGCTAATGCACTAAATTTTGATGTAACTAGCATCTAGTGCAGTTTGAGTGTAGTAGTGCACCACAGAGTAAGGGCTCTAGGACTTTCTCAACAAGGCAAATTTTGTTTTGATTTTCCATTAAATTTCCAATTAGATATCCCTGCCAGGGATAATTTCAGAACTATTTTTCATTGTTGGCAAAGCTTACAAACTGTCATATTTGCATGCAATCTGTTCATCATCAGCCATATGTCATGGTGTAATAATGTTAACAAGCTTCAGACCAATTCAAAACCCAGAGTTTTAGAACCACAATTTAGAAGTGCCCATGACAATTGAATGTTCAAACCAAAGAAAACTAAAGTGACTTACTCCCAGTTTGCTTGACGAAATATGAATGCACCAACACAATGATGTCCTGACCTCAGATCTTAGTACCTTTCAACACAGAGGCTGTAATTCTTATACAAAGGATTCCACTTGCCATGATGTAATTTCAGATTTTTCACAAATTGATAATTCCGCAAGTGGCTTATTGTTTTCTCATGAGTTGTTGCATTGGTATTACAAAGTGTATTGTGTCAATAAGATAAAAAGAAGCTTGACACTTTATGCAACAGTTTCCACTTTGTAAGAACCTTATCACTGTGAAAAACTGTGAAATGTTGACACTGTTGAAATAAAGGCAACATGTCAGCAAATAGGCACGCAACAAACTCCCAAAAACGGTAATGTGCCCATGATGAGATAATATTTCTTCAGACGTAAGTTAAGAAACAAAAATGCTTAAGTCCTTGCTCTTCTTGCAATTAGTGCATTGGGATCTTTCATGCCCAGTTTAGAGGGTCAACAGGAAATTGACCTGATAACCTAACATTTCATCTGAAGGCAGCACCTCATAAAGTTCAGCAGTTCCATTGTATTGCTGTGGAGCATCAGCTTAGAATTTGGAAAGGGACTTGAAACCTGAATCTTTGACCCAGAGGCAAAGATAACTCGTGATTGAGTTGCTCACAATTGGGAGCTTATTGTTTCCCACAACAGAGTTGGTGTGGAGAGCACAGCAAGGGAGGGTGGAGATATTGATGGTGGTGGTGAGAAATTTCAACCATTCTATCAGGTGCATCCAATAAAAACTGAATGTCTTCAGTCTTTCTTAAATATCTGCTGATGCATGTATGGCATCAAGAGAGAATCAGAAAATATATTTTAAAATGCTTCAGGTTACCTATGGCTAAATGTATTGCTTTTATGTCTAAAAATCTCAGGGTTTTCATGTTTAATACCCACAAACCAGTGAAGTTTTAGCTGATTCAGTTGGTGAGATACTGTTAAGAGTCAGTGCCTTCCATTGCCTAACACTTTGTAGATATATTCAGGTAAGAAACAGAAGGGACAATAGTGCTTAGAGAATTTACCATCAACAAAAAATTGTGCCTTTATACAGAGACAAAGACAGAGGTCTACTTACCTAGTCACAACCACACAAGACAGCATGAGGTAGTGTCAATAAATGTCTCTACTCACATCAGTTATATTCCAAAGTAGTACTTGTGTCACACTTTACTGTGATAATGCATTGGAAATCAAGCTCTGCTATTCCAAGAATAACAAAACTTTAACCCACAAAACTCCCAAAAGTTAAAGATATTATTGAAGTATGCAAAATTCCCCAATTTACCTGTCTTTTAGATCCTGGTTGACAGAAAGCATGAAGCAGGTTTCCGTACTTAACAAGAATGACTATTTATTATAAATAAATAGGTTCTAGCTGCAGGAAAACAACTATAAACTATGGAAAAATAAACCCACTAGATAAAACTCTCATTCACTTATAAACGCCTCCTACACACACACATACCAATAGACACTTACAGACACAAAAATAATGCTGTGCGTGGAGGGAAAACTGGGAAGACAGTTCAATGGTTCCTGTCCACACGGTTTGCTGAAGCGATTCTTTTGGTTTCCCAGGACTCGGTGCTTCTTGATCTCTCTTGTCAAAGTACTTTCAGTTTCTTTTCAGGAGCAAGTGGTTCACAACTTATGAAGTCTCTGACTTATTGGCTGAAAGCAACAGCTTCCAGCAATTGGTCAGGGAAAACAAACTGACTTTCATCAGAATTTAGGTATATTTTACTGCAGACGAAAGGACACCATCATCCCTGCTGGAGGTCCAAATGCTTCTCGCTATATCAATTCTACCCACAAGCTGCTCAGCTACCTGTGCGCCAATCACATGCTTGTTGACAGGCAGATGGCCTGTTACAACTCCACAGCCAAGTCAGAACTTGTTGATAGCTGAATCTCATTTTGTACACACCTGCTGGTGCCAGTTTATCTGTAACTAAACTCCTCCCATTTGTTGAGCAACAACAGTGTAAACAGCATTTATAATGAGCTGGTAGCTTGCTTTTAAAAGATGCAATAATCCCTTCAACAGTCCTTGGTTTTTAGATCAGTCCTTTTGCAATTTTAGTCCACAATAAAAAATACAGAAAAATAAAAAGAAACTGTCTTTGCACTTGTGATAAAGAATCAAGCATTTCCTGAAGTCCTCAAACTCTTCCTCTCAAAATCTGTTGTTGGTAAAATCTTCTTCCAACTCGAAAAGCTGACAAATTGAATACATTTTGATCTGTTCTCTAGAGTTATTACGTTAACTCTGGTAGCATGAATGCTGAGACTGTTCTTACTGAGAACAAGATCAGAAGATTTGTTCACTGAGTAATTAAATACAATCCAAATCTTGTTGACTAACTGACTTTGCTGATGGATTACAAAGTACAGCAGTAGCCATTCAAATGGATACTTTTAGATAAGAATATCTCATGACATGATATCCCACTGATGTTACCACTTAATTCTTTTCTCAGGTACCCACTTTGCCTAAGCATGGATATGTGCGATACCATTCAGTTCCCTTTTCTTCACAGAATAGGATTTCTCCCATGAGAAAAATCCACAAGAATACACATCAAAAATAATACAAATGCATTTATATACAATATTGGGGTGTTACATTTTGGGAAGACAAACCAGGGCAGGACTTATACAGTTATTGGTAAGGCCCTGGGGAATGTTGTCAAACAGAGAGATCTAGGGGTTCATGTACATAATTCCTTGAAAATGGCATCACAGGTAGATCGGGTAGTGAAGAAGGGATATGGCATGTTTGCCTTCATCAGTCAGAGCATTGAGTATAGGAAATAAAAAAACTGAAACAACTGCGGATTCTGGAATTCAGAAACAAAAACAAAAATTGCTGGAAAATCTCAACAGGTCTGGCAGCACCTGTGGAGAGAAATCAGAGTTAACGTTTCGGGTCCAGTGACCCTTCTTCCGAACTGCAGTTGACTGCAGTTGACAGGACGTTGGTGAAGCCACTGTTGGAGTACTGTGTACAATTCTGCTGTAGGAAGGATGTAATTAAACTGGAAAGGGTGTAGAAAAGATTTGCAAGGATGTAACTGAGATGGGAATGTTGGAGTTACAAGGAGAGGCTGGTTAGGCTGGGACTTTTTCCCCTGGAGTGTAGATGGTTGAGGGGTGATGTTATAGAGATTTACAAAATCATGAGAGGCATGAATAAAGTGAATAGCCAAGGCCTTTTTCCCAGGGTAGGGGAGTCCAAACCTAGAGGGCATGGGTTTAAGGTGAGAGAGGAAAGATTTATAAGTGACCTGAGGGGCAACTTTTTCACAGAGTTGTGAAGTGGATGTGGAATGAGCTGCCAGACGAAGTGGTAGAGGCAGATACAATTACAACATTTAAAAGCCTTTTGGACAGGTACATGAATAGGAAAGGTTTAGAGGGATATGACCCAAATGCAGGCAAATGGGACTAGTTTAGTTTGGGAAATCTGGTCAGCATGGATGTGTTGGACTGAAGGGCCTGTTTCCGTGCTCTATGACTCTATGACAATATCTTTGCACATTGACATAATGTTTCGGCACACCTACATGCAATCCAAATGATTTTTTGTGCAGTTGCACAATTTCATGCTGACTTGTGTTGTCTTTGTTGTAGATTATTGTGAACTGTTCATTGTTACCTCGTGTTAACACAATACTTTCAGTGTTTTCATCATTGCCTTGGATTACCTGTAGACAACCATATGCAATGTGAATGTGTCTTCCATTCCATGACCATTGCTCACAGAAATGGCATACAATTTGGGCTGAGCACATTTGCCCAGTGTCCTTCCACATAACCAAATGCTGTGTTATTGACCCGTGATCACATATTTTGACCTTGGTGAAGCTGTCTGTACACTTGTCAATTGTGTTCCTGCACCACTCTTTCTGTTCTGTCCATCAGGTAATCATGTACTTCTGGTTGGGTAAGCAGTATATGAGACAGAAGGTCAGAATGAACTTGTCTTCTGAAGTAAGAATTGTAGGTGACAGGTAGGCCTTTACATAAAGTCATAGAGGCATAGAATCATACACTCTATCATGTCTATGCTGACCCAACAAACACCAAACTATACTAATCCCATTTACCTGCACTTGCTCCATAGCCTAATATACCCTGGCATTACAACTGCTCATCCAGATGCTTCTGAAATATTGCGAAAGTACTTGCCTCCACCACTCTCTCAGACAGCACAGTCCATATTTTTACCAGCCTCTGGGAGAAAATTGTTTTTCTCAGATTGCCTCGAAACCACTTATTCCTCACCTTAAACTTATGCCCTCTGGTCTCAGACACGTCAGCCATGGGGAAAAGGTTCTCACAATCTACCCCGTCTATGCTGCTCATCATTTTGGATATCTCAATCAGATCCACCCTCAGCCTCCTCTGCTCCGAGGAAAACAGACCCACTGTATCCAGTGTCTCCTCAAAACCGAGACTTTTCATCCCAGGCAACATACCAGTGAATTTCCTCTGCACCTCCTCCAGTGCAATCACATCCTTCTGATGATATGGTGACCAGAACTGCGCACAGTATTCCATCTGTGGCCTAACCAATATTTTATCAAGTTGTAACAACACTTCCTTGCTCCTTTATACTATGTCCTGGTTAATGAAGGCAAGTATCCTACATGATGCCTCCACCACCCTGTCAACCCATGCTGACACTTTCAGGGATATATAGGCTTGTACACCAATGTTCTTTTGTCCGACCATATTCCCTAGGGATATATTATTCATTATATATATCCTTCCCTTATTGGACCTCACAAAATGTATCACCTCACATTTATCAGGATAAAATTTCATCTGTCGCTACTCTCATATTTCATCTCTCCCCCTCTTATTACTTTTTCTTTATTTTTTTAAGGGCTTCCCCAATCCTCTGGCTTCCCACTAATTTAAACCACAAATGCTTTTTCTTTTGCTTTTATGCTTCCCTTTTCAGCCATGGTTGCCTCGTCCTCCTCTTAGTTTGTTTCTTCTTCCTTGAAATGGATTTCTGCTATGCTTCCCGAATTACCCCCAGAAATCCTGCCATCGCTGCTCCACCATCTTTCCCACTAGACGCCCCTTCCAATCAACTCTGGCCAGCTTCTCCCTCATGTCTTTGTAGTTCCCTTTTCCTTCTCAAACTGCAGGGTGAATTCTATCATATTATGATCGCTGCCCCCTCAGATTTCCTTCACCTTAAAGCCCCAAATCAAATCTGCCTCATTACACATCACCAAATCCAGAATTGTCTATTCCCTAGTGTGTTCTACCACAAGATGCTCCAAAAAAACCATTTCATAGACATTTATCTTGTCTCATACACTGCATGCATTTAAGTACAACACCCTCAGTCCCTGAATTGACTATATCCCTTTTCATAGTTGTCCCTTATCTGCTGTGCCTGAAGTTAGATTCCTGGCCCTTTTCAAACTCTGTCCTATGACTTGTTCTCAAAACTTTAATAACCTCTATTGAGACCTTCCACTTTAACTTTCCCATTTTTTTCCATGTAACTGAACCCCTGTGCCCCACACGATTTAGGCAGAGCCCATCCCATTGGATCAGTTCCCTCCTTCCCCAGTTCTAGAGCCAATGATCCCCCCCACAACCCCATGAATTCAAGCCTGTTTCTCCCACCTGAATCTTTAAACAACGTGTTTACCTCTTGTTGATCCTTTGCCAATTTGCTGTGGCTCATGTGGTAATCTGGAGATTATCACCTTTTTCATTTTGCTTTATAATTTAGCCCTTAGCTGCTCACATTCCCTTAGCAGAATCTCCTTCTTCTTTCTACCTATATCATTGGTCCTTGTGTAGACCACAACAACAGGATATTTCCCCTCTCACTCAAGTTCGAACAAACTACGAACAAGAACATAAGAACTTTACACTCTCTCTCCCGGTACTACTCACTCAGTCTCTAAAGCTGTTTCCCAAATAGCCAATCCTCGACACATACACCATTTTTTGAACTATGAGGTTGCCTCAGGAGCTCCATTTCTGAATTCAGTGAAACTTCCACTCAATCTGTTCCTCTGCCACTCCAGCTCTTATTGAGCTTCATCCATTCATCTTTTCACCATCTACCATGGTGGGATTTGAACGCATATCACCTGGACAGTAGCTTGGGTTTGGGGATTTCTGGTCCAGTAATATTACTGCTATGGCACCATCTCCCCTTGCTTCCCGAACTTCATCCACATGTTTGAACTTCAATCCTTGATGATGTTCTTTGTGTTGGGTTTTAGCTAAATTTATGTTGTTGATTAATTTTATGCTGCATTTTGTCCCATTTCTGATGAGTAGACTTGCTACACATCTTTGTCCAGTGTCCTTTTGTTGCACACAGCTTGCAAGTGTCATCGAATTTTGGACACTGTCTCATTAAATGGGATACACCACTCCTTGTGCAAGACTTGGATGGTTTATCGATTTTGCTTTGGTCGCTGTGGAGTCAAGAGATTGAAACTATTGTTGCCTCACAACAATGGCTTTAAATGTTTGTCTGGTGTTTTCCAACTGTACAACAATAGCTTATCCTTTGGCTTTGTCTAAGAGGAATTTTAGGGTGACATGATTGGTATTAAAGCTATTATCAATTCCACAAGTCTTTTTGTCAGTTCTTCTTTAGTGAAATCATACACTGTGTTTTCACCAATATCTGCAAACAAAATGGTCAATTACTTCACTTGGTTGCTGACTGTGGGGCATAAGTCTGTGAATTCAGATGTTTACCAAATCTTGTGCTAATACCCCTATGAGTTTAAAAATCTTTTCAAGCTCATTCTTGTTTTTGTCAAAGAACGCTAAGGAGTTAATTCTTCTCAAACCTTCATTTCCAGAACACGGGGGAGTTTGAAAGATTTATTTTCTTGGTCAACTATTTGTTGTTCACTGAAGTGGACTATCATCTTTTGTTTGAATAATTGGAACTCTCCAATGCAGTCAGTTGTTTGCCAATCACTGTTGAGAATTTTGTTCTCCATTCTAACTGATTATTAAATTGTAACTGTATCTTTACAATCTCTGGATATATTTCTGTACAATTGTTTTTGAACTGTCCCTGGCTAAAATGCACTATATTTCTTTATTTCACCACTGTGACTATTGTTTCTTCTTACTGTGCTGGGAGAGAAATCATTGCAATAATGCAGAAAACCAGTGGTTACTGATTCAGCAATCCCTTTGATTAGGAACCTCTACCACAGTAGAGATAGTTTGTGCCATTTATAAAATTATGTTTGTTTTCAAGGTCAAGACCCCTGTTGGATCTTGACCAATTCTGGTACCTTTCTGTTTATTGTTTAAAAGATTGGGTCTGTTTCACCAAAGGACATTAACTGAAAGGTTAATCAATCACAGTGCTATCAAATAGAATATGTTCACATACCTATCTTTTCCCAAGGAGGTTGTTGTCCTGTGAAGTTGAAACACTTGTGAAGTGATGTAACTGCCATGCTGATAACGGTCCACTAGAGTTAACTAAAGAGGTTTTCATTGGAGCATTTGCCACTGAAATTTCTAAATTTTTTTGACATTACACAATAGTTGCCACCATGATATGTTCTCTTGAGTTATTGTTGCTAATTCCTGTAACATGAATACTGAGACCGGGTTCTTACTGGGGACAAGTAACAATTTATTCACAGAGCAACTGAATACATTACAACTCTATCACAGGCATTGGTATAAGCTGGGCTCAAGCCTGTGGACTAATTGACTTTGCTGATGGATTAAAAAATATAGCATTAGCTATTCACAATGGAGCTGATACCTTTTAACAAGAGTATCATGAGGCATAGTGTTAACCTGGCGTCATCACTTAACTCTCTTAAAGGTACATAATTGCCAGATTGCAGATACATACAACATCTAACACAACAGGCCATGATTCCAACTCAGGGTCTTTTGTTTCTCTTCATCTCTTACCTATGATCAATCCTGATACGGGCCTTCGAAATGAACGCAGAAAAGTAAAGATATATTGTTGAAATGAGAGAAAGCTGCATTGTTTTTATGATTATGTATTTAAAATGAATTGCAGAATGTCAAAACTACCATAGTGTTTGTTTATGATAATCAACAGTAACCACAAAAATATAGGGTTTGTAAAAAAAAGTTGTAATGCAAGTCTGTTTTGCTTTGTAGTTAAACTAATTGAAATTTCAATATTTGTAAACAAAGATGCTCGCCATCTGCTCACTTTGCAATTTTAGGGTTGGCTGACAATCTTGGATGAAGACACAGCAATGATACCTCTATTCCTTCACTGCCTATGTACCTGTTTATGTGTGTCTGATATGAGAGTGACATTGCTTAGATGATGCTTGTATAATCCCTCATGTATCTGTGTTCTCTATTTTAGGTATTCTGTAGAATAAAAATAAGAAAATGGTTACTTTCCTTATCCCTACTGCATATTTATGCTTTTATTTAAGTATTTGTTAACACTTCTAATTGTTATTGCCTACACCAGATTCTGCTGTTGCATCCCTTTTATCTGAGCTTTTTGGGTTACCTGAAGCATAGACATCAATCTTACCATGTAATTGGCCAACAGGAATTTTACTGGGATTGACTGGGAATTTAAATATTGAGATGCTTCTTTATTCCATTGAATGCTGCTTGGAACTTTGGAAATCTTCGTTAATGATGGCAGTAATGACTATATGGAAAATGTGGTTGTATTTTTAGACTTGGAATTTTTTGTTTCACATCTGCCATTTCTTCTGCAGTAGTTTTGATGCAGTCAAAGTGAGTTTTCTCATACTTAAAATGTACAAAATGACATTTTAAATGACACGTTTAGTGAGATTTAAAGAATGTTACTGAATGCAAATTTACAAAGTCAAGACTCCTCAGTTGCTGAGTTTAAGTTGATCAGGCCATCACTTAGTCTGTAGAGGGGACATTCCTTGATGATGTGTGATATTGTTTGTGTAGCTTCACAAGTATATATGGGGTTTGATCTGAAGCCTCAGTAATGGAGGTTGGCTGCATAGGAGCCCTGGCTTGTACTGAACTTATTTGGCAAAGACCATACTCGCCATGGTAATTCAAATTCAGTCATTTGATAACTAGGGCTTTGTCACATGGAACTTGTTAGTGATTTCCCAAATTTTCTATTCACTGATCTAGATGATGTCCACTAGGATATTTTGCGAGATGTTGCTCAAGAAGGTTGCTCCATAAAGGGTGCCAAGTTGTACGTTGGACAGTGGTTTGGATTAGGGGTCAAAAACAGAAGTTGCTGGAAAAGCTCAACAGGTCGGGCAGCATCTGTGAAGAAAAAAATCAGAGTTAACGTTTCGGGTCCAGTGACCCTTAGGAAGGGCTGAGCTTTTCCAGCAGCTTCTGTTTTTGTTCCTGATTTACAACATCCGCAGTTCTTACGGGATTACACGTCATTCTGAGTGGGTAAGTGAGGTGCAGTACAACTGCTTTCAGTCAACCTGTGTGTTTTCAATGTGTAGAGAAGCGACATTTGTGAGGAGATGAAGCCAGGGGGAGGTGTGTTGAGGATAAAATTCCAGTTATGATATGCAATATTGCTTTCATTTCAGTGTCAACTAGATATGTGTGTGTGATGACCTTTGCCAGACAGACGCATAGTACTCTGTTGTGGTCTATGCTATTACGAATGCTGAGGTGTGGAGTGTTATGGCAGCAGTGCTGAAGTTAGATTCAGCAAGTTTGGTCAATAGGCTATTTCTGGTTGTGACTTTTCCTGCCATTTTCTTCAGTTGTTCCTGGGAGAACAGAGACACTCCCATGTATGTTGGATTACAATCATACTTCAGTTTACGGCCAGCCGTGTAGATATGCAACAGCCATTGTTAACAACTCTGCTATAGTTCGGGATAAGTTCTTCATATTGGCTACTTCAAATCTTCTAATAGCACAATACTCCATTGTCCTTTCCCTGAAGAGCATCATTTTCTTCTCATAGCACTGATTGTCCTCCCACTATGCTGCCCTTTCATTTCCCATTCTATATTAGATTTTTTCCAGGCTTAGGCTATTGAACATAGAACAGAACAGCATACAATGAATGATCATCTTTAATTTCCAGTTCTGTGCTGCACATTCTGCTCTTTCATGTTCCTCCTTTGTCTTGTCATTCATTTCCAAAGAACCTGCTCTGAAAGTGAACATACTCTTCTTGTAGCTGTTCTGACTTTTCACTACACTCCAGACATTTTCTTAACTGCAACTCCCCCTCATCATATCTTTTTGAACTTTTCCGAATAAAGATTTCTCCTCTGTCTGATGGAGCTTTTCTCTGTTGTTTTCAACACCAATCAGTCCTTTCAATCCTTTATTTGTCATATGGCAGCTAGTTTCTGAACTGCTGTTCAATAAATTTAATGTAATCTAATAATTGATTGTACTGTCACAATTCAACTGGAAGTCTTAAATAAAGGAGTATGGTAACATAGGACTGAAACATAGCAGAAATTGGCCACATCAGTTTTGTCAAGTTTTGTAGGTGGTTTCTCTCTGCAAAGCATAACGAGTTTTCTCGTGTGATCATCCCAAACTCGTTTCATTAACTAGGTACCATTCTCTATGGTGCCCCTCCTGTCTGATGCTAGCTGGTTTCTTCCACTTGCTGCGGTGGAAGTACTCACCATTTCTGGAAAATTCCTGAGATCCATGTTATCAGCGCCATCTTTGACCCCAGCCATGCATCCTATCCAGGGTTGGCAATCTGAAGTTGCCCTTCACCATCAAAGTAGTGACATGGGAGCCATAAACCAAAGCCTCACACGGGTGGCCTGGCTGACACTTCATTGCACATACAACTACACCTTCCTACCTCAATTGCTGTTTAAGCATCAAGCCACACAGCTGAACTGTCCTTAGTCATCCTCTAATTCACTGCTAAACTTCCCTCAATGCCCAGTGTAGCCTAGGATCTTATCATTGTTCAATGTGGAACCGTCACATACAGGAAAGCCTTCTAACAGTTCAAAACATTCACCTTCATTCACCAAACAAACAGTGAACAGATATACAGATAAATTTGCCCCTTGGAACAGAAATTAACTGCTTTCCTGTCAAACACCTACAATTAACAAATGATCATTGCACCCAACTCTCATCTGCTGGAATGGGTGTCAATTAAATCCTATTTAGCTTGTTGCATCTGACTCTGCTGTGCCGTATCCTGGAGAAAGTAATATACCTGCTGCTCAATATTCTCATCCTCCTTTTCCGAATCCTGTTTGTACTCCCCAACTCTTCAGCATTCCATCTTTCCCTGCTCCATTTGTAGTGAACACAACATGCTAAGATTATGTGGCACACTCTGTCTTGAGTGTACTGCAAGGCCCTCTCCAGACTGATCAAAGCATCAAATCCCTATCATTAGGAGGCCTTTCATCTGTTCCTCGATGGCTCTAGTCAAGGAATGGGCCGTGTTGTATCTATGCTGCACCTCTGTTGGGGTTTGTGTAATGGAGCCATCAGCCATGGTCAGAAAGTGGCTCTTGCTGCCCAGTAACCATCCTTGTAAAAGCGCCTGAACCCTCAAAAACAGCAGGAACATGAGAGTTCTCAAGGATCTAGGCATCATGGCAGCTGTCAGGGTACCTGGTGCAAACATCTAAGACATGGTACCAGTGATCAGAACTCACTTGCATATTAATGGAATGGAAACCTTTCCTATTGACAAACTCTGTTGCGTTATAATGTGACCCTCCCAATGTGACAATGTGTGTACAATCTATCCCACTTTGCACCTGTGGGGGAAGCCGGCCATGTGTGAGAATCATGCTGCCTGGGCTGCACCACTGACCCCATCACGGAGAAATGAGATAGAATGGTATGATTCAGCACAAATGGTATCAGTAAGAGCCTCGATACATTGTGGGTGGAAGATTGAGAGACATCCTGCACAGGTTCCCAAAAGTAGCTTTAAGGATGATAGACTCTGGCCCTCCTGTACATCCTTTACATCTTGAGGGGATATTCAGCTGTGACCTCTTCATGTGGAGGCTGCTTGTTGCAAGTTACTGCTGGTCCCGAGCTTGGTAACACATCTGTTCAACCTCCATCTCTGTACACCTTTGTTGCATTGCAGAAACAGTGACAATACTCCCTCTGTGGCTGGATCCATCAGTGACAGTTGCAATGAACCTGTGTGAGGAACCATAAGAACCAGAAAATGTCCTGAGTAATGTGACCAGTCAGCAGTCACAACACTCACAAATGACGGCTCAACATACTCCTCCATAAAGTGAGAGTTGGAGCACTTCAACTAGGAATAACTCCACCTGGAACTTTGACACTAGACTTTATTCTGATGAATGCAACAATAGTCAATGTTGCAGAGACATTGCAGGTGCTGCCTTAGTACTGAAGCCTTCACAGCAATCATGAAAGGTATCATTTCATCCAGTTACAGAGTCAAAGGTGTCCCTGCACCAAAAAAGGCTCTTTTCTGTGCCAGTCAAAAACAAACACATAACTATTCTAATCCCATTTCCCAGTGCATGGCTCACTGTGTTGTATACCTTAGTCCTCTGCTTATAAGAGTGTGTTGCTCTATACCTGTACAGCCTATGGGTTGTTGTATTAGCTTTGCGCTTTGCGTCCCACTGGTGCCTCTTTAAAGCCAACTGGATTATTACTGTTTCAATCTACGAGGCCCAATGACATGATCAAGATTGTGTGTGAACAGCATTAGCACCTCACACTGTTTCACATACATTCTGTCTCATACACTCCAATCCCTTTATGTATCAAATTTCCTCCCTTAACCGTCCATGTTCCCTGAGTATTTCATATTGCTACCTCCAATCTTCAGCATTGATTTCATCCCCCCTCCACTTTCCTACCTCAGCAGTGTCCCTGATAACCTGCCTTGATATTTGCTAACCCCCATGTCTGTGTTGGCTCACCTCGCCTCTTCATCAATCTTCAGACCAACTTGACTAGATGACTCTGACTGATGACTGATTGGACCATTGAATGCTCTCCATACTAATCCCTGACTGGGATCCACAAATCCCCTGATTGCCTGCAGTGGTCCTGCTGAATGGATCATAGCTGACTGCCCATACTGTAGTCAGACCGACCTTGATCCTATTTTCCCTAAGCAGATGACTGACCATGCCCAAGTGTTCAGTAGCTTGTCTGACTGTACCAGGACCTCCATTTGATGACAGAGGACTACTTCCTTTCCACCTTGAGACATGGCCATTTGCTTGATGTACATGCAATGTGTTTACCAGGTAGCCTGCTGGCACTTACTGTAGTATGAAATTAACAAAGCAATGTGCTGTTTGGCAATGTGTCCACTCTGTTGACAGAAAAGTGCTGATGGGCAGGACAAGCTAAACAGCACGATAGCACCTCAGTACTGTGAGCCTTTAAGATCTGGCTGAAGGAGCAAACTACAAAAAGACAAGGTTAAGCAAAGTAAGGCAGGGATGCTGTGAGCTTTCATGTAGGTGCAAAGTGAGTGTGCATTAAGACAGCAAGTGAGCAACCCTGAAATATAGCCTGGTTCAATACATGAGCTGGTTGCCCGACCTTAGTGTCCTTGTGGCAGCATTGCAATGAGAGTTGCCGGTGTATTCTGCAGTGCATCATTGAAGTGCAGAAGTGTACTATAAGTGAATTGGTGATGACAAATACAGAGAGGCTGGTACAAATTGACATCACTGACCATGGACATGGAGTCTATGTGGCTGTGCCTCATGGAATGTGGTCTGATATGTTGATGACTGCTTTCACAATGAAGATTGGGAGGAGTAAACAGTGAGTTGGAAATGCAAGATCATACTCCCACATCAGAAATTCTTGGCGTCCAGTTTCTATCTAGTGAATGGAGAATGGGAACCTGTATTTTAATGAGGTGAGATTAGGTAGTAATGAGGGTAATAATGAACTATAATCCCTGTTAATAGGCCCCTTCTCAGTAGCGAGAATTTTGTCTTGACATCTGAGATTTGGTTAGAGAATGCAACTTTTTGGTCTTGACCTCGAGAAGGGTTTTGGTTGATATCTCACTTGATTTTCCTAAATTTCTCTTCACAGCCCATGTTGTTCAGGGCTGGGAAAGATTCTGCCCAAAATGACTAATGTTATTGGATTAGTAATCCACTGATTTGAACGAAGGATATGGTAGTAGTACATAAATTCAAATCTCACCACGGTATCCGGAATCAAACGCTAGTACTGACAGTAGTGATCATGATTCTAATATGTCATCATAAAAAATCTTGGTCATTAAAGTCCTTTAGAGAGAAAAGTCAACTGTCCTGACCTGGTCTGGTCATTATGTGATTGCCACCAATGTGGTTAACTCTTAACTATCTTAGAAATGATGTGGAGGTGCCAGTGTTGGAGTGGGGTGGACAAGGTCAGAAATCACATGACACCAGGTTATGGTCCAACAGGTTTATTTGAAATCACAAGCTTTTGGAGCCTCAGTCCTTCTTCAGGTGTTAGTGAGAGGGATAGTATCAGACACAGAATTTACAAGTAAAAAATCAAAGTTTCACACCATTGATACGGATGTACTAAACAAACCTAAGGTGCTCTTAAATCTTTAATCAGTTAGAAGGTTTTCATTGATTAATATGTATATGTAAATCCCCAAATTCCTTTCAATTCACTGTCCTGAGAGAACTAAAAGTTTTATCAGGGTAAAGAAGAGGTGACGTTTTAGGTCAGAAAAAGCATGTCAGATGTGAGACGTTGTTTAGAATCTGTTTGTGTTTTAGTTTGGAGTCAGATTGGTTTTATTTCTAAAGTAGGAA
>NC_063355.1:18665096-18670096 GCF_021869965.1 Rhincodon typus | reverse complement strand
CCAACTGATTAAAGATTTAGGAGCATCTTAGGTTTGTTTAGTACATCCTCATCAATGGCGTGAAACTTTGATCTTTTACTTATAAATTCTGTGTCTGCTACTACCTCTCTCACTAACACCTGAAGAAGGACTGAGGCTCCAAAAGCTTGTGTTTTCAAATAAACCTGTTGGATGATAACCTGATGTCGTGTGATCTCTGACCTTATTTTAGAAATGGCCTAGATAGTCATGTGATGTTTCAAGAAGGAGACCTATCATCATTTTCTTAAAGGAATTCTTGATGAATAATAAATGAAAAGCTCACCAGCAACTGTTTCTTCTTTTGCATTCTACAGTTAAATCTTTTCTTCAATGGCTTCTCTTCATTCTCCTTGGCACATTTTAGGTTTTTTTTATCATATTGTCAAAGCAAAGCATGCTTCCATTTTTTTATTAAATAGGCAACTAAACTAAACATTATTAACTGTTGGCAATCTCTTTGACCTCAATGAAGAGAGATATAATGACAAGTGGGCAGATGAGTTTCCCGATAATTCAGTCCTTGAGGTGTAGGTTGGCTTCGGAAAGTCAGAACTTCTACAATGACAGCAGGTGTCTTTTTTGAGTCAAACAAGCTAACCCACCAATGTAGACCAGGTCTTTATTTGCGTGGAAGTAAGTTGCACTGCACAAACTAAGTGAATTTGATCGTAATTGTGCTGCAAGTTTACTAACTGTGAAATAAAGCAACTTTGGCCTCAAACTCAAAAGATGTACTGAAGCAAAATTCACAAATGTTCATTCCAGGTCACAAGAGGGTGCTGTTGTTACACCCCTAGTTAAGCTATTGTGCAACTAGATATAAGGCAGTTTGAATCAACTCCCATTAAAGAAACATCCTCTGATAGCAACCAATACCACTGAACCTGAGAAGTCATCTACTGCGGGCTGAAATCTGTGGCACCCCTGTTTACCTGTCCATCTGTTCAACAATATAGCAAGTTTCTGGCATTATTTTGGGAACCTTCCAGCTGGTATAATGTTGTGGAATTTTCTGACATGACACCCGAAAGACATGAAACAAGAGTTGTTTACTCAACTCTTATTTTTCGAACATTTTGTTTGCTAGTCAGGTTTATTCGTCCCCATCTCTGTTAATTATTTTGATTTTGGATAGAACTGATTTCACAGTCACCTATACACCTATATTTCAATCATCAGGAATCCTGCTGTATTAGTGTTCCTGGACAATAAGGTGCAGGGCTGGATGAACACAGCAGGCCAAGCAGCATCATAGGAGCAGAAAGGCTGATGTTTTGGGCCTAGACCCTTCATCAGAAAAGGGGGAGGGGAAGGGGGTTCTGAAATAAATAGGGAGAGAGTGGGAGGCGGATAGAAGATGGATAGAGGAGAGGATAGGTGGAGAGGAAACAAACAGGTCGAAGAGGCGGGGATGGAGCCAGTAAAGGTGAGTGTAGGTGGGGAATTAGGGAGGGGATAGGTCAGTCCAGGGAGGACGGACAGGTCAAGGGGGGCGGGATGAGGTTAGTCGGTAGGAGATGAGGGTGCGGCTTGAGGTGGGAGGAGGGGATAGATGGGAGGAAGAACAGGTTAGGGAGGCGGGGACGAGCTGGACTGGTTTTGGGATGCGGTAGGGGGAGGGGAGATTTTGAAGCTTGTGAAATCCACATTGATACCATTGGGCTGCAGGGTTCCCAAGCGGAATATGAGTTGCTGTTCCTGAAACCTTCGGGTGGCATCGTTGTGGCACTGCAGGAGGCCCAGGATGGACATGTCGTCTGAGGAATGGGAGGGGGAGTTGAAATGGTTCGCAACTGGGAGGTGCAGTTGTTTATTGCGAACCGAGCGTAGGTGTTCTGCAAAGCGGTCCCCGAGTCTCCGCTTGGTTTCCCCGATGTAGAGGAAGCCACACCGGGTACAGCGGATGCAGTATACCACATTGGCAGATGTGCAGGTGAACATCTGCTTGATGTGGAAAGTCTTCTTGGGGCCTGGGATGGGGGTGAGGGAGGAGGTATGGGGGCAGGTGTAGCACTTCCTGTGGTTGCAGGGAAAAGTGCCAGGTGTGGTGGGGCTGGAGGGGAGTGTGGAGCGGACAAGGGAGTCACGGAGAGAGTGGTCCCTCCGGAAAGTAGATAAGGGTGGGGAGGGAAAGATGTCTTTGGTGGTGGGGTCGGATTGCAGATGGCGGAAGTGTCGGAGGAGGATGCGTTGGATCCGCAGGTTGGTGGGGTGGTACGTGAGGACGAGGGGGATTCTTTTTTGGTTCTTATTGCGTGGACGGGGTGTGAGGGATGAGTTGCGGGAGATGTGGGAAACACGGTTGAGGGCGTCCTCGTATTAGTGTTCCTGAAAGCTTTCTATCCTTCTGTTATGGGCTGCCCTGGTCTACCAGAATCAGGTACATTATTATATTTTGGAATGTTTCCAGCAGTATTTTCGTTGGGTCAGGGAGCCTCTGGTGGCCAAAGAGATGGAAGGTAAGGAACATTCTTGCTGCAAATCCTAACCATTGAACCAGTGATACCTGTTTCATGAGCCTTGCGGCAGCTGAAAAAAATTCTTCTAAATTTTGTGGAATTTGAAGATGTCACATGGGCTAAGTATAATCAATTGCTCGATGAATGATTGAATTTGGCTCATAAACAGCATTTCAGATTTCTGCAACCCGCTTCAAGGCAAACAACACAATAATACAAGAAGGTTGTTCTGTCAGTTTTGCTTGCTGGAAATGACAATGTGCAACTGAATTCAAATTAAATTTTCGAACTTTGACTGTTTTCAAGGTGCAGTTTAACTAAGGTTTAAATTTAACAAATTCCGCGCATTGTCTTACAAATCAGACCAGCAGCTGTAGATGTATTTTTTTAACACTTTGTCTTTCTTTTGATTAAAGTGATTGGTACAATAGCTGTGTTCAACCCAGTTGGCATTTAAAATTAAACTCCTGAGTCCAAATGTTGCCCATGCATCATTGATGGAAATAAATTGTGTGATGTAATCAACGTTTAATTTGAGTGTGTCAGTCTAAATATAGATGGGTGTCTTCCGTGTTCAATGCCATTTCTGTTGGGAATACCTGGAAATGGGTGAGATGCTGGAAAACTAGTTTCACCACTGCTCATGCCCCTACTTCACATCCCTACCTACATCTCCTGCCAATGTAAACTTTCAATGTGGCATTTCATTGCAATATCTATTCATGATTTTCTGTGAACAACTTCATGTGACTGACTCTGTGTAGTGAGCTTGACTATTCAACTAATTGCATAAGAGAACAGTTCATCAACACACCATCCACAATTTCAGAAATGAAAGTATGTTTGGCTTTGGATAGCAGTTGAGGACCAAGAGATCAGATGCTATTTTATAATCGAGAGTCATGATGATCTGTAATGGGTGGGAGCTGGAGGGGTGAACTGACTAACCCTTTTGAGCTTTCATTATAATGAATTATCATGAAGAAGTATCACTTCATTATAACCATCTGAGTGTAGGTGAAACTATATAGCATTCTCCTGGGCAAAATAAATGGTATCTATAATAAATCAACATGTTGAATATTCTTGTCTTTTAATAATTAGGTGGTCTCACCATTTGCAAGACTTGACGTCAGAATATGTAACTTTTATCAATCATTCTCAGTGTTTGGGTTTTGCGAGTAATGTTGCCCATTCTCAATGTCCTGGAGAAGGTGCACCTTCTTTTTGAACTAGTCGTGGTCTGATACAGCCTAACAGTTTGCTAGGCCAAGTCAGAGGCAGTTTAGAAACAGTTATGTTTAAATGGAACTGCAATCACATATAAGTCACTGACTAAGTCAGGATGGAGCTTCTCTTCCTTTAAAGGCTATTGGCAAACAAATTGAGGTTTTATAATGTTCACAACAGCATGGTCACTTTCACTGATGAACATTATTTACTTCCAGGTTATTAAAATTGAATTAGTCCAGTGGCCTGGATTACAGGGTCAGTGACATCACCACTACACTACTGTGTCATATTTTAATTATGTTGTAATAGTCAATCACTGCTTTAATAATATAACAGCACTGAACAATATCTTGTCTACTCATCTCTGTACTTTGTTGTTCATTGCAATAATCCACTGATATATTTGATTACAGCAATACCTATTTAAAACAAAGGACAGCAGACAATTTCTGGAAATGTTAGCTTTCATCAAACTTACGGTCACAATTCATTTGTCATTTACGTGCAGTATTGTATTAAAAACCTGTCAAACACTAGTCATTGAATGACAAAACAACTGCCACATCTTCTCAGACATACACAGAGGTAAAATTTATTTCTTTCATGAGGGTTATAATTTGGAACAACTAGCATTAAAACAAACTATCAAAGATGTAGCTAAATAATTTAGAAATCTCAACTGGTTAAAGTTTCTTTAGTCTGAACTTCCAGACGGCCTGTGCTCAAACACGTTTGATAAACTAATCCAGTAAGAATTTAAAAATAGCAAAATGGTGTGGTTGCTAAAAATCTGAAACAAAAGCTGAAATATTAGAAATAGTCAGCAGGTCTGGCAGCAGCTGTGGGGAACAATTTCAGTTTGCAACCTTTCATCACAACTGAGAACTGTTAGAAACATACCAGGTTTTGAGCAAGGAAACGGACGTGAGTACAGAGTATAACAAAAGAGAATGTCTGATAGGGTGGACGGTAAAAGAGATAAATGACAAGTTGAGATAACAAGGCATAGAGCTGGATGAACACAGCAGGCCAATCAGCATCAGAGGAGCAGGAAGGCTGACATTTCGGGCCTAGACCCTTCTTCAGAAATGGGGGAGGGGAAGGGGATTCTGAAATAAATAGGGAGAGAGGGGGAGGTGGATAGAAGATAGATAGAGGAGAAGATAGGTGGAGAGGAGACAGACAGGTCAAAGCGACGGGGATGGAGCCAGTAAAGGTGAGTGTAGGTGGGGAGTTAGGCAGGAGATAGGTCAGTCCAGGGAGGACGGACAGGTCAAGGGGGCGGGA